>NC_080427.1:3860138-4176017 GCF_029873635.1 Malania oleifera | reverse complement strand
AATTATCTTTATGGGGATAGGTGTGAAATTTTTACTAACCACGAGAGTTTGAAATACGTTTTCATATAGAAAGAATTGAACATGAGGCAAAGGATATGGTTAGAAATATGTTTGCACCATCAGTTACCACTTAGGAAAAGCTAATGTGGTGGCTGATGCCTTAAGTCAAAAATTTGTGGGTGCATCAATATCTATAGTGGGGATTCAAGATTTGATTCAGATGGATCTAGAAAGAATGGGAATAGAACTTGTAGAGGGTGACCATCTGGCATTTATTTCTAATTTGGTGTTGCAACCGACTCTACCGAAAAGAATTAAAGCGGCACAGAGGAGTGATGCAGAATTGGTAGAGCTAATAGAGAAAGTACAGGATGGTCTGGAGGAAGATTTTAATATTTCAGATGATGGGGCCTTGAGGTTCTATACCAAGTTATGTGTATCTGCCGATCCTGAGATTAAGAAAGTGATTTTGGAGGAAGCGCACTAATCCTTGTATACGATACATCTTGGTAGTACTAAAATGTACAGGGATCTTTGGGATTTGTTTTGGTGGAGCGAAATGAAAAGAGAAATTGTTGAGTTTGTAGCACAATGTTTGATATGCCAAGAGGTAAAAGCTGAGCATCAAAGACCGGTAGGGTCATTGCAGCCGCTATATATTCCTAAGTGGAACTGGGAGCCTATAGCGACGAATTTTGTCAATGGGTTACCGCCGGGGCTTCACAGATAGGACACCATTTGGGTAGTGGTGAATAGACTTACGAAGACTACCCATTTTTTTCTTATTAGAATTAACTACTTTTTAAACCGGTTGGCAAAGTTATACATTCAAGAGATAGTGAGAATGCATGGCGTGCCTGTGTCCATAGTTTCAAACTGAAACCCACGGTTTGCATCCCGTTTCTAGAGGAGTTTGCAAAAGACCATGGGTCCTTAGTTGTTGTTTAGCACTACATTTCATCCTTAGATAGATGAATAGACAGAGAGGATGATACAAATATTGGAGGATATGCTACGTGCATGCATACTAGACTTTGGTGGCAGTTGGTTATGATTTATACCATTAGTTGAGTTTAAGTATAATAATAGTTATCAGGTCAGGATAGGAATGACACTATTTGAGGCATTGTATGGTAGGAAATGCTGATCCCCATTGTACTAGGATGATATTGGGGAGAGACAGATATTGGGGCTAAAGCTGATATAGCAGACTCAGGAAAAGGTTAGACTCATCCAAGATAAAATCAGTGCAACGTAGAGCCGGCAGAAGAGTTACGCTGATACTCACTAGAAAGAGTTGGAGTTTGATACAGGGGACCATGTGTTCTTGAAAGTGGCACCGTTGAAAGGTGTTATGAGATTTTAGTGAAATTCTCATGCAACCTATTGTTCTCTCTCTCTCTCTCTCTCTCTCTCTCTCTCTCTCTCTCTCTCTCTCTCTCTCTCTCTCTCAAATTGACTCCCTCACCTTCTGTCTTGATTTTCGGCTACGTTCTTCACCGGTTGAACGATTGGAAACCGCCATGCTACTCCTAGGAAGATTCTCTTCAAGCTTGCTAGAGTAGTTCATTGGTTAGGCCATTTTGGGCACTATCCCAAAATATGGGTAAGCTGGTTATTTTAAGTTTTATAAGGTATTTGATATTTTTGGACTGAAGAAAGTGTAGTAGATGGAATAATATTGATGTTTTTTTTTTGGAAAAATGTAAATTTTAGAGTGTTAAGGTGGGAAAACCATGGGTGTAAGTTTGGATTAAATTGTGATCATCTTAGTAAACCAGGTAAGGGGAATAAATTATAGTAGGTATTTTTGTGAAATACTGGGTGAATTATGTGTTAAATGAATTATAGTATTTTCCTTGAAATTATTATGATATGATTAACAGTGATGGTATGAAATGCTGATATTTGTGAATATAGATAAATGTGGAAATATGTGAAATATGGAAAGGGTTTTATGAAATGGGGAAAATATGAAATATTAATATGGGTATACTGGAAATGATGAAACATATGATATGTAATATATTTTTGTATATATGCATATTATTATGAAATGGAACTGGTATTGAAATACTGAGAATTTATTGGTAGACAAATGTGATTTTGCTGGGAATATTGAAATGAAAATATTGATTGGTAAATACTAAATTGTGAATGGTGCTTATGAAAATTGGGAATGTGAACATTGCAACTAACAGTTGCAATGAATATTGAATTTGGAAATGCTGATATGGGAAAAGTGAAATAGTGGAAAAGAAAACCCTGATGGAATGGGTATGTAAACCCCAGCACTGGGTTATGATATCGAGCACAGTGTTGATGCTAGCGGATGAAAAGTGCAACCACATGGACTCGCAGAGCATGTGGCGAGACAGTATGAATGGGCCAGTGATGGGTTGTATACTGTCCCCTAGATTTCGGACCAAGGTATTTGGCATGTCATTCATTACTACAAATAGGTATATGGTATTATTTGATCTAACTAGGTTGCCCAACCGTGATTAGATCCAGCCTTCGAGCCGCACAACCCTGATGATGGGGGGAAGCATGGCATGGAGAAAAATCCTCAAGGCAGCCATGAGTTACAAATAGGGCAGTTTGGGTTATTGAGGATACTCATGTGCTAGATATGGAAATGGAAATGGAAAATGGAAAATAAATGGAAATGGAAATGAAATGAAAATGAGAAATGGAATTGTGTGAGTAAATAAATAATTAAAGTGAAGTAAGAAACACCTCTTGAGGGCTTACTGAGTAAGGTGAGTGCTCTGATAAGTATCAGTTGTAACTGAACCCGAGTGAATCGGGTTAGGCTACAAATGATTTCAGGGTAGAGGGAAACTGCTTGTATGAGCTGGTAAGTTTCTTTATTCTTAGGAACTTCGTGGGTAAACTTGGATTATGAATGAATGATTTGGAAATGGAAGTAAAAGCTTATAAAAGCTTGCGTTGTACATCTATATGATTATGGTTATGGAAATGTTATATTTTCTCAAAAGGTACTATCGGTGATATGTTATATGCTATGAAACAAGGAATCTCATACTGTCACACACTGTAAATAATTTATTCCGTCTTACTGAGATGTGTTTCACCCAATCATTTAAATATTTTAGGAAACCGAGATCGAGTTGGTGATAGAGCTCTTAGATAGAGTGGAGCTAGAACCCTGACCTATAGGGCTTATAAAAGCTTGTGTTGTATATCTATATGATTATGGTTATGGAAATGTTATATTTTCTTAGAAGATACTATCGCTGATATGTTATATGCTATGAAACAACGAATCTCATATTGCCACACATTGTAAATAATTTATTCCATCTTACTGAGATGTGTCTCACCCAATCATTTAAATATTTTAAGAAACTGAGATCGAGCTGGTGATAGAGCTCCCAGATAGAGTAGAGCTAGCACCCTAACCTATAGGGTGAGTGTGCATGTAGTGACCCGAAGAATGATAGTATTTAAATAATAATGAGGGAGAGAAATGGAAACAAAAACAGAATGAGGCAGTAGGCTTCGTTGACGACATTGAATTTTGGAGATAATAATTTCAAGGAATTTCCAGGCTTTGTCAAAGAATACAGGGATTCGTCGACGAAGGTTTTCATGACCTCGTCGATGAGGTCCCATCTCGTCGATGAGAAAATACTAAGAGAAGGATTTGGGCTACTCTGAATTTCATCGACGAAGGGTAAGGTTCGTTGATGATTTTACTAAAGGACTCGTTGACGAGGCGACGTGTCTCGTCAATGAATTTGGCCCTATAAATAGTGAAAACTCGGATTTTTATCATATTTTCAGTGCTCTCTCTCTCTCTCTCTCTCTCTCTCTCTTTCTCTCTCTCTCTCTCTCTCTCCTTTCTCTCTCCTACGGTCTCTCTCCCTTCTCTCTTCGATTTGATCCCCGCTAGTCTTTCGATCGATGATCCAAAGCCACCACAATGCTTTTGGCAAAGTTCTCTGCAAGTCTACCGGAGTGGATCATTGGTGAAACAAAGTTGGATTTCATCCCAAATTCAGCGTAAGGCCTTTCAGTCCATTTTTGGCCTTCTAACTGTTATAGGAAATGATTTAGGTGGAGAAATATTGATATTTTTTTTTGGAAAATATTATTTTCAGGGTGTTATGTAGGAAGCCCTGCGGATGTTAGGCCAGTATACCATAGGGGATTTCTAGTAGTCAGGTAAGGGAAATATGCTATGCTAGGTAATTTTAAAATATTATACAGTTTATTAAATTATGAATATTATGTATTAAAGTATGGTGTGTCTTGAGAATATGAATATAGTACGGAGATATGTTTTACGAATTTTAGTACCATGATTTTACGAATTCTAGTACCATGATTATACGAATTCTAGTACCATGATTATGCGAATCTCAGTACCATGATTATACGAGTTCAGTACTATGATTATGTAGTTTTCAGTGTTATGATTGTACAGTTCTCAATATTATGACGTATGGATTACATTTACAGTTTATTTAGCATCATGGTTATTACAGTTATTTTAGAATCATGGTAAATCAGATAGTTGTATATAGAGATATATTATATAGTATCAGATCCTGTTGGACCATACAGAAGAGCATGGTATCGTTGCTACAGATATTTATATTATGAGTCCAACCACCTATTACGTGGTAGTAGGTCGATCACCTAGGCGCTTGACGTGGACAGGCTCCCCATCAGATATAGGTTGAGGTGGGCAGATCAGACCGATGGAGTATAGTGATTTACCCTGGTCGGCCAGCCAGTGCAGATCTCGCCTACGGGCTACACAACCCTATCATGAGGGGTTAAATCATGACACATAGTTATCCACAGGGAAATTTTTTAGTTACTATTACGTATATACAAATTTATAGAAATAGGGAACATAGTTATGTACACTAGAAGTATTTTGAATAGTAACCTACAATACTGTTATGTTAAGCAACATGGAAGCGGTGCTAGATTTTATCATTTGTACTGTATTTACATATTCAGTTATACATTATTATATGGAAACATATTTTCATTATATTGTAGCTCATTTGCCACACACTAGTAATAACATATTTCGTCTTACCAAGCATTGGCTCATCCCAGTGTTGAATCATTTTTCAGGTAATCCAGGTAGGCGAGCATACCAGACTCGTAGATAGAGGGGCCACAATACTGCCCTGCCAGTAGAAAGTGAGTATATTTTGGGAGTGTTTTTGTATAGCCCTCACTAGTTGAGGATATTTTGGGAACAGTGATATATGTAAATTATGGGAAGCCTGTTAGCACTCTGGTATTGTATATAATTATATATGGATATGTTTAGTTGATTTATGCTTCTCGTTGCTTAGGTTAATGATTGGGTTTACCCCAGTATGGTACCAGAGCATGTAGAATATCATAGTATATAATAAAAAAAACATGGAAATTAAGCAGGTCGTTACAGTGTAACTAGTGATGGATGATTCCCCTAGAGTTTTGTTATTTTGGGGATGTATATTGATGTATAAACTTCTGGTTAGTTGACACTCTGGTATGTGTTTTCACTATGATGTATGTATATATATATATTGTGACTTCTGCTGATAGGAATACTGGTATGACCGTTTTACTTGGGTACTTGGGTTGTGTTTAAATGGTAACAAGGTGATGGCATGACTGATATGTTATGTTTGTTAATATGTTGAAAAAAATTGGTATGAGAAATTGGGGCATCACATGAACACCCACTGTTGAGACTAATGCATCCACTAACTTCTGACTCAAAGCATCATCTATCACAGTAGCTTTTCTTGCGTGGTAACTGATGGTACAATCGTAGTCCTTTATCAGCTCCAACCATCTCCTATGCCTTATGTTCAGCTCCTTCGGGGTGAAAAAGTACTTAAGACTTTTGTGATCGGAAAAAATCTTGCACCTTTCACCATATAGGTAGTGCCTCCAGATCTTCAATGTATACACTACTGCTGCTAATTCCATTTCGTGTGTCGGGTAGTTCTTCTCATACTCCTTAAATTGACGAGAAGCATAAGCTATTACCTTTCTCTATTGCATTAGAACACACCCAAGACCTTTCTTTGAGGCATCACTGTAAATAACAAATCCACAATCCTCTGAAGTAATGGTCAGAATTGGAGTAGTAACCAGTCGCTGCTTTAGTTTCTAAAAACTCTACTCACACTCATCAGTCCATTCAAACTTTACGTTCTTCCTTGTGAGTCATGTTAATGGACCTGATAGTTTAGAGAACCCTACTATGAACTTTCAGTAGTATCCTGTAGGACCCTAAAAACTCTTAACCTCCTGAACATTCTACGGTCTCGTCCAGTCAATTACCACTTCTATCTTACTCGGGTCCACTGATACATCTTCTCTGGACACTACATGCCCCAGGAATGCCACTTGCTCTAACTGGAACTCACACTTTTTAAACTTCGCAAATAGCTTCTTCTCCCTGAGTACATGAAGTAACAACCTTAAATGAACTGTATGCTCCTTGGGACTCCTTGAATAAACCAGGATGTTGTCAATGAAAATGACCAGGAATTGGTCCACATACTCCCGGAGCACCCTTTTCATCAAGTCCATAAATGCTACAGGAGCATTAGTCAATCCGAAAGGCATAACTAGAAATTCATAGTGGCCATACCTAGTTCGGAATGCAGTCTTTAGTACGTCCTCTGATTTCACCTTCAGCTGATGATACCCGAATCGCAAAACGATCTTGGAGAAAAGCTGTGTGCCTCGTAGCAGGTCAAACTTATCATCCATTCTAGGTAACAGGCATCTGTTCTTCACTATCACCTTGTTAATCTCTTTATAGTCAATGCACATCCTCATCGACCCATCCTTCTTCTTTACAAATAACATCGATACTCCCCAGGGTGAAACACTAGGTCGGATGTAACCTTTATCTAGTAGCTCCTGTAGCTGCTCCTTCAATTCCCTTAGTTCTGCTGAAGCCATACGATATGGAGCCTTCAAAATTGGTGTCGTTCCTAGAGTCAGCTCTATAGCGAACTCCACCTCACAATCAGGAGGCAAACCCGACAAGTCTGTTGGAAAAACATTTGACAACTCCCCCACCACGGGGATATCATCTAGTTTATGTTCCTCCCTCGGTGCCTCTTTTATGAATGCTAAATAATCTTGGAATCCTTCTAGAAGTAATCTCCTCGTTTGCATGGCTGAAAGGATCCATGGTTTAGAGCGCACACACGACCCAACAAATATAAACTCTGGCTCACTTGGAGGTCGAAACACTACCTCCTTCCTACGGCACTCAATACTCGCATAACTGGCCGCTAACCAATCCATACCCAGAAAAAGATCAAAGCCATGCATATCAAATATAATAAAACTAACAAGTATTGTTCTCCCTTGATTCTCTACTGAACAGTCTTGGATTACTTTATTACACACTATCCCTGCCCTTGTCGATGTGACCACCTCTAACTCAACATCTAATGACTGTGGTTCTACCTCGCACAACTTAATGAATTCATAAGAAATGAAGGAATGTGTTGCACCCGAATCAAATAATATAGTGGCACTAATTAACAAAATGGAAATAGTACCTATCACCACGTCACCAACATTCTCAGCATTGCCAGGAGTTAAAGAATATACCCTCGTCAGAGTCATACCCCTCTGGTAGTTTCCACGTGATGCCTGACTACCACCCCGATACTGCTACTACTGAGGTGGAAAATTTGACAGCACGCAACACTCTCGCATCTTATGTCCAAGCTAACCACACTGGTAGCAGTCGCCTAGTCTAACCATGCATTCTCCCGAATGCCACTTGCCACACCTAGGGAAAATAGGGTGTGCTGTGGCACCCTGAAATTCCCTAGCACCCGTATCCTGATGCTGGCCTCTATCATGCCCATACTTCCTTCAAGAACCCTACCTCGCACCTAAATATGAATTGGAAGGTGCTGGCATCTTCTTTAGAATATGAACTTCTCTATCCTATTGCAAGCTCTCGCTGCCATGGTGGCATTATCCACCAACGTAGCAAAGTCCTAAATCTGCAGTATCGCCGTCTACTTCCAGATATCCTTCTTCAAACCCCTCTCAAACTTCCAAGCTTTCCTCACCTCATCCGGTACCATAAATGGTGCAAAGAGAGAAAGCTCCATGAATTTGGCGGCATATTACTGCACCATCAACCGCCCCTGAGTCTGGATCATAAAATCCTCCATCTTCACATTCTTGACCATGGTTGGGAAGTAACCGTCAAAAAACACCTCTCTAAAATGGTCTTATGTCATCGCCACTGACACTAATCCCTGTGCCTCAAACAGCTTCATCGATTCCCACCATCTCTTGGCTTCTCTAGTTAAATTGAACGCCAAATGCAGCACCTTCTGCTCATTTGTGCAACATAACATAGCCATGATCTTCTTGATCTCCCGAATCCAATTCTCTACTTGGATCGAGTTTGTACTCCTTGTGAAGGTAGGAGGCTTCAGTTGGGTAAACTGATCAATAGAACCTCTCAGCTTAGTCATGGGACGGTCCTACCTCCTAGCATTCCACGTAACCTCTACCATAAACTACTGGGCAAAGTCTCATAATGCTACTATAGAGTCATTGCCACCCTCATGGGTAGCTCCCTCGCTGCTACTGCCTTCAACGTTGGCAGTATAATCCCTGGACTCAATCCTAAAGAGACAATTGAGAAAATTGTTTAAAATCTTAATACCTTACATATACAATACCATAAGACTTACTTTAATAACTTAACACCCCTAATATTGACACACTTTGCCAGCTTAATACTTATAATTCAAACTCAAGTTCCGTCCCTCTACTCAGAAACAAAACCATCAATGGATTGCCGTGATTTTATGAACTTGTCGGCTGATTCAAAGAAAACATAGAAGTCTACCAATGGATTTCTATCTCTAGGCTTATGAAGAAAAACTCAACATTCCTATTTTACTCGTTTCTATCTTCCTATACTCTGATATGACCTCCTAATTTCGTCTAACCAAATCTATAAGACCTAACAACCTGGTTAGCTTTGATACCAATTGTAACGCCTCGACCTGCCACATGGGCCCGGAGTGGTAGAAAACATAACATAAAACAAAAATACTCTCTCATACCATAAATATGAAAGTCCGACCCCGAATGGTTCACGATTTCCCTAACCATAAACAACAAACAGTAAAGTAGCGACAAAATTTCAATCTCCAAAATGCGATACCAGAGTTCTATGTCAATACTATTACATAAATACTTCCAATATTTCTATTACAATCCAAATATATATATATATATATATATATATATATATATATAATCTAACCATAGTTCAGTACTTACACGAGTACATACAAAAAAGATTCCCAAAACACTACACTCTAGAATCGACTAGAATGCCAAGTCCAATTTCCCGCAGAACCTGAAACAAGATTTGTATATTGGGGTGAGACACTTCTTAGTAAGGTGGATCATATTACATCAGTGTGTGACTACATGAGTTTATTCCAACAAAAAAATAATAATAAGTTTAACTCATGGTGTGGCTCATTACCAGCGAGAGTTCCCGAGGTTGGGGTAGGATAGAGGCCCATACACTGTAAAATTCCTCGACTCGGTACTCAAAACTGTAACTCTGCCCATTTTATTTTTAAATCATGTATATGCATATCGAACTCATCCCTGCTTAGGAACACCACATAAATACTATTTGCTTCCCCAATGGTATGGGTTGTGCGGTCCGTAGACCTAATCTAGCTCTGGCGGCCCACCAGTCTAATCACTTCAATATTACAAGTCCACTTTGGTCAATCCCACCCTGGATTAAACACCAGAGCCAGTGACCAGTCGACTTTTCAGATACCCACCCTTACCAATAAGGCGTGGTTGCACTATATCACCCACTTGCAACAGTACCGTGCTCTCATAGTAACCAGTTCCTCATGTGGTTCATACATCATATATACAATTTACAATGAAAGCACATTAACCTATTTTCATTCCGTAAGCATTTAAGAAATTCCAGTATTTTTCACAAAATCATTCATTCATCGGCATTACCAGGCATTCATAGTCCTCAGTCTTAAACCGACATCCCAATTTCCATAATTCCTGAAAACAATTTGGAACTCCAGTTCCCATACTTCATATAGATATTTCACCAATTCAGTTCATTCACATTTACCATCTCATGTCACACTCATTTGATTAAATATGCTATAATATAATTAATTGTTAAGAAAATATCATTTAATTTAAAAACAATGGTTCAAGCATCTCATGCCTTTAATATAATAAGAATGTATAAGTTTAAAGAAAAATAGAGACCACACCCCAAAACAGTAATTTTCCCAAAACCATAAAATATAGTTTAACTAGTTCATATTTCGAAAGTAATTGATGTAAGAAAAATCCCATTACCTAGCTTATAAGAAAGCCCACTAGAAACTCCAAACTCTGTGCCTTATGACGTTTGCAGTTAAAAATCCTGAAACCACAATTTTCCTAAATAAATCAACACAAACACTATATCTACAACCATTAATCATTTCCTAGGCCTTCCTACAGTTTACAACAACCCTAAAGCCTTAAAATAACCTACTTACCCTGATTTTAGAGTAACGCCCGAAAAGCTTAGATCAAATATTTTTTTCGCTAGACTTGTAGAGAATCTCCCCTAGATGCTTGTAGTAACTTCCAATCGTTAAATCTGTCAATGAGTGGAGAGAAATTGTAGAGAGAGAGTGTGTGTGGGTGCGGGTTAGAGATAGATAGAAATTATGTTTCTTAATGAAGAAGCAAACAAAATTTCTATTTATAGACACCTTGACCAGGTCAAATTCGTCGACGAATGGTGCCTTCATCGATAAGCCATTGAAAACCATTCATTGACGAAAGAAGGACCTCGTTGACAAACCCTAAGCCTGATATTTTCTGAACGTTCTGGATCTCTTTGTCGACAATGCTCTAAATTTTGGCGATGAACCACATAAGGGCCTTCGTCGATGAACACAGGGGATTCGTTGACGACGCCTGCTGAAATCTCTTTTTTTATTTTCCCTTTCCTTCCTTTCTCATTTATTTCTTTATTTTACAGATTCAGGTCTCTACATTTCATAGCTTTCTTCTTTTTCCTACATTTCTTTTTCAGCAACGGGGCAGTTAGGTTTGATATGACCAACCTTGTTACAATTGTAACACTTGGGAGCATATGATTTCTCTTTTCTTTTGCTGGATTCTCCCTTCTAAGATACTGAATCTCTAAACTTTCTATATGACCTATTGTTCTTTCTAAAGAACCTGCTGAACTTCCTAGTAAACATAGTTATGTCATCTCCATATTCAGGTTCGTTGCACTCACTAGAAGTATTAGTAGACGTTTTTGTTGACCTAACTAGGCTTTTCAATCCTATTTTGATGATAAAAAAAAAAAATGAAGGATGCTTTAACATATGATATTAAGTTATGTGTTTTAGGTAAAAGAACTCTCAAGGTTGATAGGTTAAAGCTCAATGTTAATCTAGTGAAAGCTCCTCAGAATGTTGAAGGCAATGAATGACAAATGAAGAAGTTTAAGGGCAAGCAAACCTAGAGTCAAAAGTGAACCTCAAAAGGCTGAAGGAGGCTGAAGAATTTAAGAAGACCATAATTAAAAGAACTGTTGTAAGTACTTTAAAGCCAAATGTTAGTTAGATATGTGAAGCTCTCATAAGTCAAAAAAAACTAAGAAACACCTTGTTGAAAGAGCTTAAAATATTTTTTTTTATTTTGAAGCTCAGAGACTTAGAGACTTTAGTTTATGTCTTGGAACACATTTTTCAAGGCTAAACAAGTTAATATTCCAAGATTAATTAAGTAAAGAAGAGTTTAATTCAACAATTTCATTAAATGAGGAAATTGTTCTTTGGAAAAATTTGGAATTTCAAAATTAGTTCAATAATTTAATTAAATCAGGAAATTATTTTTTGGAAAAATTTTGAATTTCAAAGTTAATTCAATAATTTAATATTACCTAATTAAATGAGGAAATTGTTCCTTGGAAAAATTTTGAATTTCAAAATTAATTTAATCATTTAATTAAATGAGGAAATTGTTCTTTTGAAAAATTTTAAATTTCAAAATTAATTCAATAATTTATTGCTACCTAATTAAATGAGAAAATTGTTTTTTTTTTTGAAAAATTTTGAATTTCAAAATTATTTCAATAATTTAATGCTACCTAATTTATTGAGGATATTATTCTTTGAAAAAGCCTATAAATACCTCTTTGGGTAATAAAAAAAACAAAAAAAAGAAAACATAAGAAAATAGAGAAATTAGACAAAATTTGAAATTCATTTTGTGCTGAAATTCTCATGAAGTTCTTCTTTGCCTCACATATTTTGCTGGAGAGGAATTCTACAATTTTGGTTCAAAGCTCCATTCCGGTTTGTAATTCCATTTCTCTTTCAAACGAACCATTGGTGACTTCTAAAAACTTTAGAGTTTCATATATTCTAATTTGCTTTGATTTTTTGAAGTACAATTTACATTTCAATTTGTACAACCTACTCTAAATTTTGAGAGTATTTTTGTACGCAGAATTTATATTATATTCTTGTAGATTGTGACGATTCCAGATTTTTTGGATCGTTGGCTAGGCAAGGGATTATCGCTTAGAGAGGTGTTGCTCTAGTCTTCTGAAGGAGCGTGTAAAGGTATTGTTCCGCCCTCTAAAGGAACATGCTTAGTGAATCCTTTGTGGTTTTTCCAAAGGCGAGGACGTAGGATGTGTTGAAGTCGAACCTCGTAAAATCCTGTGTCTCACTCTGTCTTTCCCTTACTCTTTATTTTCAGCATATTTATATTACGTGGATGGTTTAAATTTGAAATCATATACACTACGTATATTTGGAAATCAAACAAACTTAAAGTTTAATTTTGATTTGGGTTGCGAAAAACCGAAAGGGAGTACGTTGGTTAAACCATAGTTTGCGGAAACCATATGGGAGTACGTTACTTGGTCAAAACACCCAAAGAAAATTAACTAATAGTTTACTTGAATTCTAAATTTTGGGAAGAGTGTGGATGTGTGGTTGTAAATCATATAAAAGAAGCAAATTTATTTTAACAAGCATATCATTCAACTACAGGGCTTGATTCATATTTATAAGGCATATATAAACAAACAACCGTCCTAATTTCTTACTACTGTATATCTTAGTTTTGGTTTGGTTGTTTGCTTTCAAATTGTATTTGATTAGTTTGGATAGTGTGGTTGATTGAAAGGTTGTTTGGTGATTTAGTTGTTTAAGTGCTTGTGTTGTTGATTGTATAAAAGAAACCAAGTTATTGTGTGTATGACAAATTAAACAAACAAGTAAAAGAATTGGTTAAACAATAAAAGAAGTTAAGTATTCTTAAAAGGAATTAAAAAGAAAGATTTTAAATTCCCAATTCACCCCCCTCTTGGGAAGCTATCCTAATTTCAATTTTTAAAGCAGTTAACTTTCCTCATTCTATTATGCTCATTCAGTCTCTCATTAATAGCTAACTCATACATGATAAGTGACCCTATTAGTTCATCTAGTGACATAGCCTTTAGATCTCTACCCTTAGATATGGCCGTAGCTTCCCAAACCAATGACAATCCCTAAGGATTTTCCTAATCATTTCATACATGGGATAGGCCTTACCTAATGCATACAATGAATTAATAATGTGTGTGAAGCGAGTGTACATGCTCTGAATGGATTCACCACTATTCATTCTAAATGCTTCATATTCACTGGTCAACATGTCTATACTATTATCCATAACGTCTCTAGTACCCTCATATGTGACCTTTAACTTATCCCATATCTCCTTAGCAGAATTACATGCCATAACTCAGTTAAACTCATTAACACCAAGTCTACAATAGAGATTATTCATGGTAGTAGCATTTACACTAACAACTTTCATATCCTCATCAATATATTCATCTTTAGTATTAGGAATTCTAATTTCACCTTCAGTTTTCATGGGAACATGGTTTCCCTTGGAGACAACTCTCCACACCTTCTAGTCAATATTCTAAAATATGCTTTCTTTGTTTCCAGAAGGTGTAATTAACGCCGCTGAAAACAAGAGGATGTGTGGAAGAAGGTCCCTCGGGGAAAGGGGTTACAGTGTTATGAGCCATCTAGATCTTTATGCAAATTAACGATCAACTATCAACAACTAGGCTTTGTTACCAATTGTAGAATTTATTGTAATCCCAAGAGGGGGGTCAATTGGTATTTTAAAAATTTCTTCCCTAGGTTAATTATCCAATAGCAGTATTACACAACCCTAGGGTCAATTTAGTGTAGATATAAAATAAATCAATATATTTAGCTGAAATTAAATTACACAAGTAAACTAATTACACAAGCATAGTAAAGAAAGTAAAGAGAGATAACGTCAGATATGTGATCAAGGCTTGAAAAATGTGCCTACATCCCCGCCTTGGCTCACAAGCACAAGGATTCCACTGTGACTCACTTAACCGATGAAGTGACACCTAATACAACCAGGTTAAATTAAAAACAGGCTAACCTCAACCTTTACAACCAATCCTTTCGGGCTAGATTAACACCCCCTTAGGCCACGCCTAGAATACAACCAAATCAAAATACAATTTGTGTAGAAAATATATGCTTCTCCAAAAAGCATATTTGTACCAATATTAATCAATGCACAACAAGCAAATGAGAACTACAAGCTCTGTGCAATACATGTGCTAAACACTTGATCTTATGTCAATAGTCAATCAATTACAAGAGTGTATTATCAACCTTATCTTTGAAACAATATATAGATGTACATCTCAATCACAATTTAGGGTTTCAATGATTTCAAACAATAGTAGTCAAAATATCATCTCTAAAAATATTTTCACATAATTTTAGCACAAGAGATATTTGAAAAAATGAACTTGTGATAATAATTTTTGCACAAAAAAAAAAAAAAAAAACACAAGCTTAGGTTTCTTGCAATTTACATGCCAAGACCTATAAGCTATAATGTAACGACCTTCTTAATTTTCATATTTTTTTTTTCAATATCACAAATCCTAACTCAGCAGATCATAATCCACCTGGAGCCGTGGGTACTAGGGATACATCAGAACACATAACGGAAGCCTAAGTAGCAGGAAACATATAATCATATACATCTCATTTTACCATACATCACAATACCAGAGTTACTACGATCACTGTATATATATACACAAAACTCAACCCAAAAAGATGTCTTAGGGACATTTCCATAAAATACATCTGACCCTATCAAAATACTTACCCTTCTAGAAGGGTAGATCTGCCGTACTAGATTAGCGGGGCTTTACCAACTCTCCTATCAGGGGCTCCTGAAATATTTATAAAATTTTAGGGTGAGACACCTCTCAGTAAGGGAAATAAACTAATATCAGTGTGTGGCAACATAAGTATTATACATATATCATACAGAACATATTTAGTAACTATTTTTTCAAATCTAGAAAAACATATATATCATCAAAACATGGCAGAACATACTGCATTTTCATAAACATATTTCATATTATATAATAATAATACAAAAACATTCCTATTAGGTTAGCTGACTGTTGTCATGTATTACCCCCACATGACTAGGTTGTGTGGTCTGAAGGCGGGACCTGACAATGGTTAACCGACCACTGCCAAGTCAAAAGTACAATCTACAAATCTAATAGGTCTACTAGACCTGGTCCGTACACCAGGGGCGCTCATACACTTCTTAAAAACCACATCGACCATCCAATCTCACACCACTCCGTATAGCGGCGTTAACACAAATATTATTATCATGAAGACCAGACACATAGCAATGGTACCATGCAAGTTCTAGCCTAGACCAAGCCAACCATGTTCTAATATCATATAACATATACTGAAACTATGATACATGGATATCTCATATCATTAATTATCAGATCAATCATATCATTTTGCATATATACGTATATTATGAAAAATCATTGGCCCATACGCCGGTATTTCATATTTTACCATAGCTCGGCCCGTACACCAGCAAATCATATCATATCACAGCCCATACGTAGGCAAATCACATCAATAGCACGGCTCGTACGCCAGAAAATCATATCATAGCATAGAGCATACATTAGAAAATCACATCCATAGCACGACCCATACGCCGGCAAAATAAATCCATAGCTCACCCGTACGCTGGCAAATCATACACATAGCATGGCCCATACGCCGGCAAAACATATAAAAATCTCGGCCTATACACCGGTTTTCCATTATAAAAATTTGTTTCATTAACACATTTCTAGAAAACAGTATCTCATAACAATTTCTACTCATGCCACACTAACAAGTTTTTCGCATATTCAACATATCATCATTTTCAACAGTATTTTCTCAAATATATAAATCGTATATAAATATATTTATTTTTTGAAATCGAATGCTATGACAATATACATATTTTCATAAAATAGTAGCTTAGTTTATCCCCTTACCCGATTCCTGAAAAGCCCCTAACAAAATCTGCCCCGCACCCGCAGGGTTTCCTGTTCAACACCCTAGAAACAGCATTCCCCAGAAGTAAAGTTTAGTATTTCTACTTGTATATCACTTCCTACAACTGTCAATTAACCAAATACTAAGTAGAAAGCCTTACCTTGAATTTGGGATGGTTTCCAACTCAGCCCCACCAATGATCCACTTCGGCAAACTTGTAAAGAATTTTCCCAGGAGTGTCGTGGAAGCTTCAGATCGTCGAACCGGCGGAAATCCGGCCCAAAATCTTAGTGAGAAGGAGGAGAAACTGTAGGGTAAGAGAGAGAAGTTATGCGCAAGAAATTTCGGCCAAAAGTGAATTTTAGGCCTATTTAAACTGTGGCCTTCGTCGACGAGCCACGTCACCTCGTCGACGAGGCCAAGAGAAAATTCGTCGACGAACTTTCCCTTTCGTCGATGAAATTTAGAAACCCCAAAATCAACCCCTCTGTATTTCCTCGTCGATGAGTCCTGTAGAAAGTTCGTCAACGAATTCTATCCTCATCGACGAGCTCATGTTATACCCTCGTCGACAAGTCCCTTGTATTCGTCGACAGGGAGCTGAAAAATTTCTCAGAATTATCCTTTCCAAAATGCAACGTTGTCGACAAACGCGAAGCGTTCGTCGACGAAGTCGACTGCCTGCTTCTGTTTCCAATTTCCATTTCCCCTCTTTTTATTATTTAAATACCATTATTCTTTGGGTCGTTACATATAAGGTTTCCCACACAATGGATTTATTAAATTAAATCGGGGGAAAACCTTAGCGAAACTCTCAATAGAAAATCAATCAAACAATCACTCCAATGAGAGTTTTTAGCAAATGAGAATAATATAGAATCACTCAAGGATACTCACATAAGGCTTGATTTAGCAAAAGAATAGTAGTATGTGAGGGTATAGGCTTTGTATTGGAAGAATGAGCTTAGAAAATTTTAGAGAATTTTTTGCTTATTCAAAATGCTAATCACCCTTTAATTGAGCAAATGAAACCCTATATATAGACATACCAATAGTTTTGACTGTTGGGGACACCAGGGGAATTATTAAAATTATTTTAAGTGAGTTTAAGAAAATTAACCTTGATTAACCCCAATTAACCCTCGGTAAATTTTGGCCAACCCAAGAGTTTCGGTTCGACCGAGCCATAGGTTCAGTCGCCTAAACAGACACATGAGAGAAAATAAGTTTTTCATGTTTGGGTGCTTGAAAATATGTTTAGTTTGCTAAACTAGGCAATTTTCGAAATGTCCGAGGTTCGGTTGCTCAGACTTAAGTTCGGTCTGCCAAACTTGCATGTTCAGTCGCCTGAGGTCAAATGACCATGGAGTTCAGGTGCCTAAGTTGTTGGAAAATTCAGAATTAAAGATTCGATTGATACGTTCATTTCGGTTCGGTCGCCCAAAGTTAGGTCAATGTTTTGACTTTTCAAACGTTTGGTTGACCGAGACGTTTTTCAACGCCAAGGTTTGGTCACCCAAAGCCTTATCATTTTAAGGATCTAGGTCTTGTTTTTACCCTAGAATGCATATATGAAAGTGGGAACTTATTCTAGGTGTCTGTGCAAGGTCCTAGGGTCTTTTTAAGGTCTTTGAGCTTATAAGTTCCTACATGCATGATATGCATCAATTATTACTGACCGTTTCTAATTAAATATTATAGACCTAAAATGAAATAAATATAAATTACAAAAAATAAATACGTTCGGTCTTTATGTTCTTCATGTTCTTCAAGTCACCACATGCAATCATATGATCTTGCCAATACGTGCAAGACTAATCCCGCACACGAAACTTGGCAAACATTAAATACCATAGTATTTTTCATATTCGAAACTAGATATGACCTATAAAGTCAACAATAGTCGAGCCAATAATTAATTAGGAATTATCCCAAATTTTAATTTGATAAATCTTTTAATTACTCTGTCTTATTTTGTGAATATTGTTTATATACTTGTGAATATTTGATTGTTATGATGGAATATTTACTTGTGAATATTATGGTGAATGTTTACATATATGTTTGAATATATTTGGTTAATAGTGAATATTTGTTGGAATTGGTGTATTCCCAAGAGGTGGGGGTGAATTGGAATTTTAAAAACTTCTTCCTAGGTATAACTAATCCAACAATAGTATACCTAAACTTAGGGTCTTTCTAAGCATATACCAATTGCGCAGATAAAAATAATATGCAAAAATTAAATCATGCACAACATTCACAATATATCAAATATAACATGCATGTGAAGGAATTTAAAGTGTTGGAAATTAAAAGTAGACACATGATATGTTATTGGGGTTCGGCCAATACTGCCTACGTCACTGCCTTAAGCCACAACTCAATGATTCACTAGTTGCTCACTTCACGAGTGGAGTGACACCGTTTACAACACCTTACCAGAATGGTGCACCTAGTTCTTTTAATCAGGTCTGAACTAGTCCAGGACTATTCACAGGGTTAGTATTCCTCTTCTAACAACCCGTAGGGAATACAACAGATATTCAAATATTGTATACAAAAAAATGCTTCTAATACAAGCAGACGTGTACAATAGTTACAACCCAAAATATGCACTCACAAATGATAAAGATTTATGCTCAAATGAGACCTTGTAAATCTATGTGTCAACTCTTAATAATGTGTGTATGTATATATGTGAGAGTGAGACCCTTAATTCAAGATAGTATTCTCAAAGGGACTTTCAAACCCTAAGCAAATATCCAACAAAAATATTTTATTAAAAATCAAGTATAATGGATATTAGGGTTTAAGCTTGCAAAAATATTTTTATCAAGAACACAAAGCAAGCTTTTGAACCTTGCAATAAGGATGCCAAGATTCAAAAGCAAGGAGGAGTTCTTCCCGAATAATATTTATCAATAAAATATAATGGGAAAAACTTTAGCTTACTCTCAAAAATCAAGATCAAACAATGCAAGTATGTGAGAGTAGTTAGCTTAATCAGAATGTATAAATGCCCACAAGATATGAGTGTTCACTCAATCCTCAAGTTGCAATAACTTTGCAAATGAAGATGAAGAACACAATGCACTCTTTCTAAAATATGTAATTAATAAAGTATGAGAAAGAGTTTTAACAATGAGCTTATGAAAATATGGGAGCATGAAAGATTTTAGCACAATAAAATTTTCAGAGGATTTTTGGCTAATTACTTTGCTAATCTACTTCTAATTATGACAAATGAGATGGTATATATAGAGTTGGGCAAAAATCTAACCATTGGGGACATATTAGGTATTTTGAAAAACGTTTAATGATGTTTAATTAAAAATTACCTTGTTTTACACGTGGTAAAAAGATCCAACCCGAGAGGTTTCAGTTGACTGTATTTTAAGTTCGATCGACCCAACTGTCAAGTTCGGTCAACCGAGGCACTTTTGAACTATAGATATAGTAAACTGAATTAAGGGCGATTTTTGAATCCTTCAAGGTTTGGTCAACAATATTTAAGTTTGGTCGACCCAATCAAAAAGGAACTAGAGATTCGGTCGGCTAAATGGTTGGGTGTCAAACACAAGTCAATTCGGTTGACAGAGGAAGATATGTTCAAAAACTGTTCAGTCGGCTGAACCCTGGTCAAATTGTTGACCCTTAAAAGGTTTGGTCGACTGAGCTGAATATACACAGCTGGGTTCGGTCAACCAAAACCCTTTCAAGTTTAATTTTAGGTCCAAATTTTTGCTAGAAGTTACTCCTAATACATATGGTATGATTTGTGCAAGTGATATGCAAGGACCTAGGGTCGATTTATGGCCTAAGATTTTTAAGTAGTCCCAAAAATCCGGCGTCGGTCGACCTTTGGGTGATCCCTCAGGTCATTCTACGGTCTTGAGCATAAATACCTATTATACATGATATGTAGATTATTATAGACCCAAAATATAATTTACAAAAAGAACAAATGTCTTCAATCTTCTTGCTCGCGTGTCTTCATGGAATGCACCAGATACATATGATCTTGGAGTTTCTTCTGGCTTACAAGTCCCTTGATCTTATGTGTGCTGAAATTTAGACCTGTTCACGTACTTAAACACACATAAGATACTGGTGTTTTGTCAGCATCAAAACAGAGATCAGACTCAAAAAGTCAACAATATTTGTTTCAATATATGTTTGAATAAGCATGTGAATGAAGAAATAATTGTAAATATTATTAATTTTGATTTGTATATGTTTGAATACTTGCTTGTATATTTATTTGATGAATATTGTTGTGAAGATTTTATTGTATGTATATGTTCGAATAGTTAATTGTGAATATTTGTTTCCATATCTGTTTGAAATAGCATGTGAATAATATGTTGGGTTTGTTGGAATAGGCTGAGTATATAAATTCACACATATTTTCATGAGCCTTCTAACTGAGCTTCACCCTTTAGGAATAGAAAGGAGCACAATATCGTTAGCCCTCATGAGACAAGGTCTTTGGGGATGCATGAACCACTCTGCTCAATTTGAATTTTTTCCAAACCGATTGGGTGAGGATAGGGGACATGCTGAGAGCCTCCTGTTAATAGGGATTAGAGCTAAACCACACGTACTTGTCCACATGATTCCCTCCTTAGGATAGAGTCATGAAAAAATAAATGGATTAAAGGAGAGAAGAACACCTAGATTTTAATTCATACACATAAGCTTATAATCAATTAACAATTTCATAAAAGTAAAGAGATTAAGAGAAAGAAGAACACCTAAAGTTTTTACAAGGTTTGGCGGCCTACCTACATCCTTGCCTCAAGCAACTAGATGTGAGGATTTCCTTTACTCTCTCCATTCAATAGGTGGAGTTCCCTCTCTCCATTCAGTTGGTGGAGTCCCCTCTCTAGCCAGAACACCCCTCTTGCTGGGCAACGATTCTATTCCCGAATCATCAAGTTACAATAAGCAACAACAGATTTTCGTACAAGAAGAATACTCTCTCAAAAGAGCGGATTTGTACAATATAAAATCACTATAAACCACTTAATAAGAAGATGTAATGAAGCTCAATATAAAGCTAGGGTTTTCTAGACTGAGATGATTGGAAAACGAAGAGCAAACAAAACCAAAGTTTGATTTTTTAACAAAGAAGAATGGCACACAACAGTTTTAGCAAAATAATTTGTGTGCGATTCAATTGATTAGAGTTTCCCTAAAGCGATTAGGTTTGTTATTAAATAGTAGGTTTTGAAATCTGACCATTTTCCTTGAGTTTGGAAACAATATATTCTCAAAATGATAATAAATCACGCTATTTAAAAACTAAACCGTGAACCTTCAGTCACCCAAGCTTATGTCTCAGTCACCCAAACCATTTAGAAATAGAATTTCAAAAACAAGAACTAGCACTTCAGTCGCCTGAGCCAATGCCTTCGGTTGCTCGAACTTACATTATCTAGATTTGTTTTTACTAGAAGTACTAGTTTTGTCACCTAACCCTAGAGTCTTGTCGCCTAAACATATTGATTCCATGCCAGTTTGTTCAATTTGTTGTGAAATTCAATGTTCTTTATTTCAAAACTCATTTTTGTTCTCTTAAAATATAATTCAACTTTGAAAAGACATTTTTCAAGTTTTAGAAATAGGTCTCTAAATCCAATTGTATCCTAAGAGCTTCATACACAATCTTAATATAGAGAAGTACTTACATGAGACTCCTAAAACACTACATATCAAATAAAAGTGAAGTCCTCATGTTCTTGAAACTTTATCTTCATCCAAGCTTTAGTCAATCCTCATTTAGCTTTTGTTCCTCATGGCTTTTAAACTTTAAGTATGATCCCATGTGCTTGTGATTTATGATACTTGTAAATTTACTTAGAGCACAATTCAAATCCTTAGTTTGTTTTCATCAAAGTAGAGACGAAGCCTTGTTAGGCCAACAACTACTCTACATAAGTAAGATCACTTAGTCTTAATTAAACCTTGATCCTAAAGAAATTCTTATAGAATAAGTCTTCCTTTTCATTTCATGTTACAGATCATGCGGATGAATACACATGCTAAGTGAATTGTGACTTGGTAAGTAGGCTAGGAAAAAGCGCAACCTTAGGTTGTCTTCTTTTGTTACCTCCCTGCATTGGACAACAAATCACATGATGTGTTTGATCATGGATATATGTCTTATCCTAAGAAAAGATTCAAATATAGAACTTTATACCCCCTTAGAATAGGATATAAATAATCAATGTCCTTAGACTATAGTTTCAATAGGGGTTTTTTGTCAATCGGTCATATCCCTTTATAGGGATATGGGTTCACTCTAGCCATTAGGAAAATGGTGTAGGCTTGGAAATTTTCCTCACATTGGCTATTGAAGGAATCAACAAGAAGATTGTGCCTCCTTTGTGGATGAGGGATGCAATTTTTGAATAACAGGTCTTGTAGGTCTAACTTATGTCATGTTTCACTCCTAAAGCTTATCGTAGCTAGCTTCTTCCTCAACAACTTACATTTTTTATAAGTTTATTGAGCAAGAAATCTACAACCAATGAGCTATTGTGATTGACAATTTAAGAGCTTTCCTTAGTCTTTACATCATGCTAATTTCCTTGAATTTATGTTTAGCACCAGGCCAATGTGGTTGTTAGCTTTAGTGTATTCCCAAGAGAGGTGGGGGGTGAATTGGAATTTTAAAATTTATCTCCTAAGTTAAACAAGATAGCCATATAACACAACCTAGAGTCTTTCTAATCATACACCAATTGCACAGATAATATATGCGAAAATTAAATCATGCATAGCATTCACAATATAACATACACATGCGGTAAATATAAAGTGCGAAAATATAAGCAGACACACAATATGTTATCAGGCTTCAGCCAATACTACCTACCTCCCTGCCTCTAGCTCGCAAGCCCGAGGATTCCATTAATGCTCACTTAACGGGTGGAATGGCACCAGTTACAACCGGGTCAATTCACGGGGCTGACCTCAACTTACACCTTACCAAGACGGTGCACCTAGCTTTCCTAACCAGGTCTAAGCCAATCTTGAACTATTCCACAGGGCCAGTCTCTCTCTTCAGGCCCATGCTAGGAATACAACATATGTAAATTTACGTACACGAAAATGTGCTTCTCAACTAAGCAAACTATGTACTACAATACGCACAGTATAATCAATGCACACCAAATATGTAAGAACTATAGCTCAGTGCTTTAATGTATGCTAAACACTCAAATAAGCATAGATAATCAATCTAAATCAAGAGTGTATATCAAATCAAGATTTGAAACACAATATATACATATCATAAAATCATATCAAGGTTTCAAATATACGTAGCAAGATGGTTCAAACGAACTCAACAATATGTTCTCAATATACTAAGCACAGGGAGTGTTTGAATGCAAGCTTTGAAAAAGATTTTGCACACAAAATATAGGCTTAGGTATCTTGCAATGACAATGCAAGAACCACAACCTTCTCAGTATTCCCACACAAAATTTATCAATTAAAATCAGTGGAAGAACTTTAAACTTTATTCTTAATAATAAAAACAATAAGCACAACAAATGAGAGTATGAGCTAATGAGGATTAAGCACAAGCACTCTAAATATACTCACAACACTTGAATGATCAAGGAAAATGAAGTTTTGAAGTGTATGTGAGTAGTATAGGTTATAAAATGATTTTTGAATTTGAGAGAATTTTGGCCTTAATGATCTTGCTAATTCTTGCTAATTATTGCAAATGAACATGTATATATAGGCAAGGGAAAGTTTTTGACCGTTGGAGACTCAATGGGGATAATTAGAAAATTTTAAAACAAGTTTAGAAAAATTAACCCAATTTACCCTTTTTAATTTCAGTAAAAAAAAAATTACTTTAACCCGAGAGATTCGAGTGCCTAGTTTGAGGTTCAGGTGCTCGAATAGACTCAATCAAAAAATCAATTTTTAAAGGTTCGGGTGCCCGAAGTCAAGGTCGGTTGGCTAAACAAAAGACAGAAACTTATTATCTGCTGTTCGGGTGCCTAAAACTAAGTTCGGTTAACCGAACTAGCAAGTTCAGTCGCCCGAGGCCTTTTTGAATGCGAAGGTTTGGGTCCCCTAGTTGGTGAAAAGTGCTCTGACACTAATTAGGTCACTCGGAGACGATACACTCATTTTTGGTTCGGTCCCTCGAAACCAAGTCAACCCGTTGACTTCCTAGCAATTCGGGCGCCCGAGGTGTTTTGAACACCTGGGGTTCGGTCGCCCGATCTCTCTCATTTTTTTGCCTATTATGTTCAATTTTAAACCAATTGATTCCCCTGATTATGTAAGTGATGTGGGGACTTTTTCTGCATTTGTTTAGGGACCTAAGGTCTTTCTATCCTACTAGAAAAATTCTGTGTCGGTCGACCAAAGGTCGACTGAAGGGTGATCCTTAAGGTCTTTCTAAGGTATTGAGCTTATAGTCCTATATGCATGTCATGCGTTAATTATTACATACCCTTTTTATATTACTATTACAGACCCAATATTAAACTTATAAAATTACAACAATGAATCTTCTGGGTCTTCTTTAGCTTTAAGCCACAATGTGCCATATGCTATCAATATGATCTAGTTAGTATGATCTTGTACACAAACTTGAAAGCCATCAAATACAAAGAATATTTTCATTATCAAAATCGGGAATGACCTATAAGGTCAACAGTGATTTTGTGAGGAAGTTCAAAATACTCTTGGAAATCCTATGAACATGTTAAAATAAATAAAAATAAGATTAAATGACCTCATGAGAGTGAAAAGGACAATTAGCTAATTAATATAGGAAAGAGGAATCTCACTAAATAGATCTCAATGTCATCTTGATGACGACAACATTAACAACCTACTATGACACGGCTAAATAGATCAACAGGGGTTTCACCTTTCTCAAGTCTAGAGAAAACCAAAAGTGAGTGTAGGAATTCCTTTAACTTTTCAAGCACATCTTGACACTACTTACTTCGTTGAAAGTTAGGGACTACGTGCAACACTAATAATATAAGGGTGGCACTTGTCTCAAGCCACTGTGTGCCATATGCCATCAATATGATCCAGTTAGTATGATTATGTACACAAACTTGAAAGCCATCAAATGCAAAGAGTATTTGTCATTATCAAAATCGGGAATAACCTATAAAATCAACAGTGATTTTGTGAGGAAGTTCAAAATACTCCTGGAAATCCCATGAACATGTTAAAATAAAGAAAAATAAGATTAAATTACCTCATGAGAGTGAAAAGGACAAGTAACTAATTAATATAGGAAAGTGGAATCTTAATAAATAGATCTCGATGTCATCTTGATGAGGACAACATTAACAACCTACCATGACATAGCTAAATAGATCAACAAGGGTTTCACCTTTCTCAAGTCTAGAGAAAACCAAAGGTGGATGTAGGAATTCCTTTAACTTTTCAAGCATATCTTGACACTACTTACTTCGTTGAAAGTTAGGGACTACGCGCAACACTGATAATACAAGGGTGGCACTTGTCTAGTTGGGTGGGGCAGGGGGGTTCATGTCCAATAATGCTTGAACCTTCTTTAAGTTGGTCTTGATTTCTTAGGATTAATTAGGAAGTCTTGAAATTTTCTTGAGGTACACCGCAAAAGCGCATATAATAAGATTTAGTTTCATTTGGAACTTTCTCATACCCCAATATCTCCTGCTAGGTAAGTGATATGTTTATTCGGCTAAGGTTTTTGAACAAAAGGACATATGCATAACCCTCCCTATTTCATATACATATATGCAATAAAGAAAGAAAGACACAAACAAATATATGTGTGTGTATGTGCTTGTGTGTTTTATGTATCAGTAGTTAATTCATACAGGCATGAGATGCATAAATAATAATAAGGCTTTAAAAAATTAGACATTTGCCACTTAATTGCATTGGTAGATCATCTATCAACATTATTAATGTCGCTCATGTTAGTTTTTGAGTGGGAGAAGCTTTAATATTTCCTTTTATTTATTTTCAAGTGACAATACCTAAAACATTGATAATTACTTCTATAATTTGTTTGAAAAAAATTGGTAAAATATTAAAACCATTAATCTAGTTTTTTAAAAAAATTCAAAATATGCACTTATACCTACTGGTAGAGATTTTAGATCAAGTTGTTATATATATATATATATATATTTATATAACATTGCTCAAATGGAGAGAGTTTGCTCTATTGATTTGTTGAATGCTCCAATTACCATATGCTGCAATGTCATGTAAAATGTGATGGACTCCATCCCAATGGAACCTCCTTATTAATGTCCAAAGCTTGTGGGGCCTTTGGGATCAAACTCTAGTGTTTAAAACTATGTAAGCACCTCCCATGTTTTTCGTTTTCTTGCTCTACAACCCTAGCTTGCTTTAGCACTCTATTTTGACTTAAGTAATACAATTTTTCATGACCTTGTCACCATCGTGATCAAAATGGCAGCATGAGAGAGCAAGACATATAACCCTAACACCTTTTTCTCCTTTCATTATACTGTAACATAGGCTTATGATGGCAGAGGTCGTACTGCAAATATTTTCCCTTGTACATAGTTCCTTCAAATTTGATAATATCAATGAGCACAAAAGAGAAAATGATGCACAAATTTTACAAATCTTAGAGTTTGTTTTCATTATTGATTTGTGGCTATCAGAATATAGAGGCATATAAGAGCTCATTCCACACATCAGGAATGCCAGGGAGGCACCAATGTATACAATCTGCATAGCTGCTAGGGTTTGACAAGTGCTCTTGGGTTAGAGGCTCCCATTGCTTCCTATAAATGGATGGATGACCTTCTTTCCTATACTCTGAAAGTTGTGTAATGTTAAGTGTCTGTACATTCAAACCTCTTGCTTTTAGCTTTTGTATTGCGTCATCCACTGTTTGCATTATTCCGGGGTTTGAACTATTTCCCTCGTATCCCTCTTTTGAAATTATCTCTGTTTCATTGTAGCAATTTTGGCCCTCCATTCCACCCCATTCTTCAGCTCTAGAATTTTACATGGTAAAGAAGTGGTCAAGTAGTAGTCGATGGTAAATTGATAATGATAATAATAGAGAATTTATGTACTAACTCCATATTTAGGAGCTTGAAATCTCCATTATGGATTTATATTTTTATAGATTTAGGTAAAATATAATACAAAATTATATTAAGTTTAGTCTATATTCACATAAATCCAAATATAGTTAGAACTTGCAAATTAATCCGTAGTACTTCCAAACACAACCTCATAGCTTTGTGCGCAATTTTTCTTTTTATGATGAAAAAACGACAATAGATGAAATTACGTACATTAATAACAACAAAGGCCAGAATAATAATAATAATAATAATAATAATAATAATAATAATAATAATAATAACAACAACAACAACAACAACAATATGAATAATTCACTAATAAATTTTCACATGCATTTATCAATAATATGTACAAGAACAGTTTCAACTATTAGAAAGAAGATTAAAGTGGTCAGCTTTTAAAAATAAAAAATAAATTTAAAACACCCTTGTAATTTACATTCTATTTGGAGTATGAATTTTAAGTTAATGCTAACTTTAAATTTGAATTTTCATCAAAATAAATAAAATTTAGTGCAATCCACAATTGCATTTTACTCAAATTCACACAAATGTAAATTTTAAGTATGAATTATAAATTAACTTCCAAGCATGGGATAAAGAATTTTATTATTATCATCATCATCATTACCTTCATCAACAACATATATAAAACTTCCTATACATTTTGTAGTTTCAAATATAACCTTTTTTTTTTTTTTTTGTGATGTTTTATGGATGATCATACACTTTAAACCTCCATAATTCAAAGAATTATTTAAAAAAAAAAACTCGTAAGGTAATTTCCCATTAAATTTCACCCACCTAAGTTATGCTTTGAAAAAAATAAATAAATAAAATAGCGTCACCAACCTTGTCACAAAATTACCACGTAAGTTTGGACCCCTCTTTGAGATTAGAACAAGATATATAATAAGGTTTTTATAACCACTAATTGACTTTTCCTAATAAAAAATAAATAAACTAATATTTTTAAAATGAAAGGAAAAAAAAACAAAAAACGATTTGTGACTTTGGTGACTTAAGGTCACGGGGTCGATTCCCCATTGAAAATTTACCCTGATGAATTACGAGGGATGTGTCAATGAATACCCCGATGAATTACGAGGGGTGTGTCATTGGACGGTGGCTTTTACCTTTCGGATTTAGTGTTGTATCATAGTGTCCAAAGTGACATAATGATGGCAAGGGAAAAACTAAAAAAACAAAAAAAGAAGGGCAAAGCAGCATGGAGGGAGAGTGTAGGCGGGAAGAAGCGTGCGCACTTTTGGTGAGTAGGTGACATCGTAACGAAGAACATTCGCGTCTTGGTGCGGTTGACGTGAATTTCTAGCCAATCCGCCCATGTCCTCAGTGCCATTTCGTAGCAGCGGGGCATCTCCACCTCCTTGTATATTGCATCCGACGCCGTTTCAAACGATCCCCACCTGCAGCATGCCACGTTCATTAATCATTGGGAAAATTAATCAAAGGTGGGGAGTGCATATGCTGCATATGCATAACAGGCTTACAGAATCTTCATTTGAGACCTTCTCCACCAGAGGTAGGAATTAAAAACAAGAATGTCAGCATGGGTCCAATGCCTGGCATGTTTCTCGATTGCCTGCACTCTCACCGTCCGATCTTCTACCCGGTGGTTCAATGGATCGTCTGAATTCGACTCTACCAGCAACGGCGCCCAATAGAACTCAATCGATGCATTGTACTCCTTCAATATTTGTATTCACATACATACATGTATTAACATTAATTAATGTACAACTATGTCTTGCAATCAAATAGAGCCTTAGATTTTGATGGCTGTAAGTATTTTTCACACAAATAGATAATTAACTACGAGATGAGAATTACCCAAAATCTAAAAATATGATTTATTATCAGAGAAGTTGTGTGGATGGGTGGCCGGATTTAATAATTTCTCAAGATAATATTTTCATTATATGCAGATATGGAGAAATTATTAGATACATATATCAAATCTAACTTGATTTTTTCATGTGTATGTATTTAATTATATTAGGTAATTTTTTATACACATGATTAAATCATTTTAGATCCCGTGTACACACCCATTGTACCTAGTATTTTCTCATTATTATATATTTAATTGAGATATTATTAAGGGCAAATATTTTTTTTTTCCTTTTTTTCGAAGGTAATCAGGAAACAAACATTTTGGAAAGATGAGAATTGAATTAATGATAAGAATTTTTGAATTTTTAATTTAAAAAAAAAAAAAGTTCAAATATATACATGATATATGATGACAAAGTAAGTGTACTTTAATGATAAATACCCTTTCAAAAGATTAAGTGTGGGTAAAAAGATGAGACTTTGAATTCTTGGAAATTAATATGCTAATTACAATATTACATATTTAATCTTATTTTCAAGAAAAAAACATGTGACAAGTATGAAGGGAATGGAAAGATATATATATATATATATATATATATATGTGTGTGTGTGTGTGTGTGTGTGTGTGTGTGTGTGTGTGTGTGAAATAAATGAAAAATGAAGGTGATTGTAGGTTCTTATAACTCACATAGATATACAAAGAATTAAATGGGACTCACTGTCGCCTTGAAGGTGGTCAAGGAACCATTAGAGTGCATGGACTTGAGGTTTGGAGGAATGGATGACTCAACCAAGCAGACCATTGAAACCCACTGCCCCCTATTTAGTGAATCCCCAACGAACACCATCCTCTTATTCCTTAATGTCTCCAACAACGCCGTGGCATTGAACCTTGTTAACACCAAAACATTCCACAGTATTCAAAGCCCTATCACATCCAAAAACCCCCACATGTGTACCTTATAAGATGAGGCAATGCTAAAAGATATGAATCCTTGATTGTGATGGGTGCACACCCATCACACCTCAAGATATAAAGGTTCAAGTAAATTAGATAAAAAATTTTATTTGTCACAAGAAGGACTCACGACACCAAATTACAAGTTATTTGATATTACGATTCGTTAAAATTTATTAAAATTTTTAAAAATTAATTAATTATAACATATGATGAGATGTACATCTCATATGATTTAATCTTGTGATGAATAGGATTTCTGTTTTGACTTCCTATCTTTTAGCATTTTACACATGAGAGAGAGAGAGAGAGAGAGAGAGAGAGAGAGAGAGAGAGAGTACTTTGGAAGATCACAGTCGTGAGGTTGCCACCTCCAGTTCTGATAGCTCAAGTCCTTTCTGCCAAACTTCCCACAAGCCAACTGATCCGACATGTACGTGCATTCGCGCTCTCTGTACAACGGGTAAGAGTGGTTATCAAACACCCACTTGCCTGAGAACAAGCTGCATCTCCTCAGCGCCAACGAGTCCACCCCCGGAACAAGGATTTTTTCCTTGGACGTTTTCTCGTCCAATATCCGTTCGCTCTCGCCGGTCATGTACAAGGCGGCGACCACGACGGCAGTGACCAAGAGAGCGGCCAGAGAATGAAACCTGATTCTCAATCCCCACGCTCCGGCGGAAACCACAACCTGAGCCTGGGCCTGGGCCTTCTTCGCCATTACTCTGCCCTCCGCCATTAATTCTACGTATTCCTAACTGTCCGCCTATCTGTGTCTGTATCCATTTTAAAGGGTTTTATCAGCGCGGTTGGTGTAAGATATATATATATATATATATATATATATATATTTTGTGGAAGTTTTGAGGATAAACTTGTTTTGACTCAGGAGGAATAGTGAAGGTGCAGCATCCGCACCAGAAGGGTAGTTTACTGAAAGCAACAGTTAGAGGTGTGATTGAGAAGTGGGAACCTTTCTTGCGTTGTTTTTTGGATTAATGGATCGGCGGGTTATCTACCTAGGACTCACTGTCGCCAATGAAGTTTGCTTGCAGCAAAAGTGTCAAATATATCTATACATCTTCCCAACAAATTTATTAAAAACATTTTGAATATCAAGAACAAGCTACAAAGTAAAGTTGAATTTTTTTTTCTCTTAATTAAGAAATTTATGAATTAATTAGTATGGACGTTTATAAAAAAGAAAAAGAGTTTCATTTTCAATGAGTAATGTGGAGCCCAACCAACCATGTCCTTAGAACTTAATTTGCGAAGGTCACATATCTAACACATGACCTAGTGAGGTTCTCAAGATATGCAACAAGTAACTTTCAGTCCTACTAGGTCATGCGAGCACATATCTACATTGCCTATTGCATGACCAAGTTAGGTTTGAATAATGCATCCAAGATGTATTTGGTCAAGCTATGTCTGAAAAGGCCATGAACCTCACACATGATAAGGTTAGATTTGTGTCACAAGGTCTAAGTTCACAACATGCAACTTATTACTATAATGACACCAAGTGGTACACTTAGTGTTAGCTTTGGTACAATCCTAAGAGAGGGGTGAATTGGTATTTAAAAATTTTACCTCCTAGGTAAATTCACTAACAATAATATCACACAAGTTTAAGGTCAATTTAGTACATGTAAAATAGATCAATGTAAATACATAACGGAATTTAAACTACAATAGAAATCTAACCAAGCATGCACAATAAAGTACTAAAGGAGACGACACCATAAATGTTATCGAGATTCGGCAAGCTGCCTATATCCTTGCCTTGGCTAACAAGTACAAGGATTACCACTGTAAGCTCACTTAACAGGTGGATCGGCACCTAAACAATCAGGTCAATTAGCACAGAGCTGGCCTCAACCTTTACAACCAGGTAAAATTAACACAGGGCTAACCTCAACCTTTGCCAACCAATCCTTACCGGACTAGATTACCGCCCCCTCAAACCATGCTTAGAATACAATAGATTTCTCAATAAAATTGGCCTACAACAAATGTGCTTTTCAACTAAGTAGATTATATACCAATGTAATCAATACACTACTAAAAAAAAAAAATCAATACACTACTGAATGATATGATAAGATAAGCCCAGTGTAATCTTAGTATCTACTCTCAAAGTTTTATACAAATAATGCAATCAGTATGTGAGAGTGTAAGTGATAGGATCTTTGTATCAAAATAATATTCTCAATCATAGTGCAGCAATAAAGATCACAAGTATGCTTCAAATATCTCAACAGATATTTTTCTCAAAAATAAATCACAAGAGATATTCAAAAATGATTTGTAAAGTTATATTTGATCTTTGTATTAAAATGATAATCGCAATTAAAATGTATAGCAATAAAGATCTTTTAGCATTCAAGAAAATATCTCAAAATATATATTTCTCAAATATAAGCACTAGAGATATTTTGAAAATGATTTGTAAAATATTTTAGCAATCAAAATTCAATGTGAACTCCTTGAGTATTGCAATGACAATGCAAAACTCAAAGGTTCAATGAAATATTCCTAAGGAAGACTTATTAACAAAGTCTCCTAAGGAAACTTGAAGTTTTGCTCTCTAATAAAATAATCTCAATCAATCAAGAACAAGAGAGAGATTAAGCCTATGGGAAGAACACTCAAGCACACTTACAAAGAGATTTAAGCAATAAAATTTAGTAAGAATGAGTGTAGAAGGCTTAAAAATGGAAGTAGGATTTTTTGATTTTCAAAGGATTTTTCCTAATTAAGATTGCTAATCCTTGACTAATTTTTGCGAATGAGGGGGTATATATAGAATTCTCCAAAATTATAACCGTTCATGAGACATATGCCATTTTTAGAAAATTTAAAATGAGGTTAGTAAAAATAATGAAGTTTTTAACCTCGGTAAATATCATCCAACCCAAGAGTACCGGTCGACCGAGCTTAAGGTTCAATTGACCAAGTAACAAAGTTCAGTCGACCGTACAAAAAAATGAACTGAGAGTTTGGTTGGCCGTACTAAGGGTCTTAAAGGCAATTTTCCCAAAACCAAGCGGTATGGTCTACCAGTCTGTTTTGAATTATGAAGTTCAGTCAACCAAGCGGTTGGAATCTCACACGTGGGGGTTCGGTCGACCAGGGCGTTGCCTATATATTTCTAGTCGGTCGATTGAGGAGTCAAAACGTTGACTCGGTGGGAGTTCGGTCGACCAAGCTGTATGAACTTGGCAAGGTTCGGTCAATCGTACTGTGGTCAAACCGTTGACCTCTGACCGGTTTGGTTGACCGAATGTTCTTATACATTCTGGTTTGGTTGACCGAACATGTATTTTTAACGCATTTCAGTTCTAATCCCCTTATGCAATAGCCCTATTCATATAAGCATAATTGTTTAGGCATGCATGTGGGCCCTAGGGTCATTCTAGGTCTTTTTGAACCAACCGAAAAAATTACACATCGGTCGACCGGAGAGTGCCCTACGGTCATTTGAGCTTATCCCAACTATGCAGGTAAAGCATTGATTATTATAGACCATTTTCCCTAATTACTATTACATACCCAAATTGAATAATAATGAATCACAACACAAAATGATCTTTATGGTCTTCATGCTCTTCTTCATTTGTTATCAAAGTATCTTCGAATATAGACCTGCACACAAACTTGATAGCCATCAATTAGCAGTATTTTTCATTATCAAAACTGTGTGACCTATAAGATCAACACTTAGTTAAGCCAATGACACACACAAATATGTTTCGTTAAGTCATGCAAGTGTGTAACAATGAAATAACAATCACAAGGCAACAATGTTTATGGGAACAATACCTCCCAATCTTTTTCCTTATTCAAATACAAGTATTACACACTCTAACATATGTTGGAAAACCTTGCATGAATTCCACTAGCTAGAGTTTTATGCCACCCATATTTCATATTAGTACACAGTTACCCCCAACGTAGTTGACAACCCAAATTGCCTAAGTTGTGCTGGATGCAACCAACATTTTCCAACAAGGTTAAACAAGAAATGTTTACAAGTATGTGTCTAGAAACATTCCTAAATGTTGAACCATGAATTTACCCTTCAACCAAGCTTGTATGTCAACCTTACAAGGAAAATGGCCAAGTGTCCTACCTCGTCAACATATCAACATTGTAGCATTTGGCATTAACAGTGCTTATTACCCATGACTCAAGACTTTTTGTAAAGCATGATTTTCTTTAACCATTACTTATTCCACATCTGAGCAACATCATATGTCAAAGGCACTTGACATAATCAAGTTAACCATTTGACCATGTCAACCAAAACCAACCATCATAAGCAACCTTGTCAAGGGTCATGGTCTCAACCATGTCCATCTTTGACCATGTTGATTAGGCAAATTAGTGTCTATGTCCTCCCTCCTTATCAAAATAGATTATCCAGCCATTGAATGTCAAGATAACATATATATAACAGGCTATTGTAAGCTATTGGCTTGGCACATAAGTTGGCCACAGTATGTGCCTTAGCAATGTCAAACTAATCAAAGGTCTAACAAAACACTCCCTCTAGAAGGCACCAATGTCCCAGTTGGGTGGCTATCAACTAGTCCTTTATTTGTTTCCCAAATTTCCATAGTGTCACCTCCTATTCCTATATAGCTTTTGATTTTGAAAAACCCCTCCACTTTACCAAGTAGTGGGTTCTTTGATACTTTGTACTTTGTCACTCAATTTTGTGATCAAGGATCTTATCAACATCCTTATCAAACTGTTTCCTTACCATAAGTGGAGCTATCTTCGCTTGTTTCTTACTCTTATTTAAGAGATCTGCATGGTAAGGCTTCAAGAAGCTCACATGAAGAGTTGGTTTAACTTCCAGTTTGTTAGGCAACTTCAATATGTAAGTAGCATACCCACTTTCTTCTAAATTTCAAATGGCTCTACAAAAAAAGGTATTTGTAGTGACGAAATTATTAATGATAGAACAAAATTTGTCACTAATAATGGGCCATTTGTGATGAAAATTAAATTCATCACTAATAGTCAACATATTAGTGACGAATTTATTAACCATCACTAATGGTGTAACGACTTGCTTAATTTCCATAGATTTTTTTCCATAATATAACAAAAACATAATCCACCTGAATTTGTGGGTACTAAGGATATAACAGAAATACAAAATAGAAGCCTATATAGCAGGAAACATAAAATCACAATATCATAATCATCCATCTCAATACCAGACTTACTACATCCATTGTTATTATATTTACAACCCAAAAGGAGACCTAGGGTAATTCCCAGAAAAATCATTTGACCATATCACAAAATACATACCCTTCAGAAATGGGTATAATGCTATGAAATTTATAATGCTCTGATACCTACTAGATTAAACCAAACGATCAACTTAAGCAGCGAGAAGCGGAATTCATATAAACACAATCAAGAAAATATACAATACCAAAGTGCTAAAATGTTCCCCAAAATATACATATATGACTATTTCCCAAAATACCCTCAACTGGGCTAGGGTTATACATAAATACCCCCAAAAATACTCACTCTACCGATAGGGCAAAACTGAAGCCCCTCTATCTGCGAGACTAATCTGCTCGCCTACCTGGATCACCTAAAAAATGTTAAAGTAATCGGATGAGCCAACGCTCAATAAGACAAAATATGTTATTGCTAGTGTTTGACAAATGAGTTACAATATTATGAAGATCTGTTTCTATATAATCATGTATAACTGAATTTGTAAATATAGTACAAATAATATAATCACCACCTTTACCATGTTGCTTAACATATCTGTATTTTAGGTTTCTATACAAAATACTTTTAATATTGATATACAAATATTCCCTGCTTCTGTGAAACTGTACATACATAATAATAATAGCTGAAAACTTCCCTGGATGGATAACTGTATGTCATGATTTAACCCCTAATGACAGGGTTATGCGGCTCATAGGCAGGATCTACCCTAGCTGGCCGACCAAGATAAACCACTATACTCCATCAGTATGATCAGCCCTCCTCAACCCATATCTGATGGGGAGCCTGTCCACTCATGGGCATTTGATCGACTTACTTACCACGTATTATCTAAATAGGTGGTTGCACTCTATACTGTATATAGCAACGGAACCGTACTCTGTAAACTGTATCTATAATGGTCCATCAGGGTCTGATACTATATAATACATTTCTATATACAACTATTTGTTTTATCATGATTCTGTAATAACTGTAATAACCATGACGTTGTAGTAAACTGTATCTGTATCAGCCGCATTTTTGAAATCAACAATAAAATTGTATGTCATGGTACTGTAAACGGTATAATCATGGTATTTTGTAAATGCTGTAAAACATATTTCTTGTCTGTATACTCTGTATAACGTAACTCTAATTGTAAAATATGTTTCTGTACTATATCCATATACTCAAGCCACATAGTAATTTAAAACATATTAAACATACTTGATAAACTGTATAAATTTCTGCTGTGAATAATAATCTTATAAAAACATATATTTTATACTGAAAACATACTAGAATTTCCTAGCATAGCATATTTCCCTTACTTGATTTTTGCTAAAATCCCCCTACTGTGACGGGTCCTACACCCGCAAGGTTCTCCACTCAACGCTCTGAAAATCATATATCTCATAACAAAATATTACTATTTCTATGTCTATAGCATTTCCTACAACTACTGGAAAGTCAAATTTCAACAAAAAGGTCCTACCTTGAATCTGGGATGAAATCCAACTTCATCCCATCGACGTTCCGCTCTTACAGACTTGGAGAGAACTTCCCTAGGAGCGTCGTGGTGGCCTCAGATCATCGATCTGGTAGCTAACGGGACCGAAATCAAAGAGAGAGGAGGGAGAGACCATAAAGAGGGGGGAGAGAGAGAAAGAGAGTTTTTGTGAGTTTTCTGCGTAAAAATCCAAGTTTCAGCTATTTATAGCATCGGATTCATCGACGAGACACATCACCTCGTCGACAAGTCCTGTAGAAAGTTCGTCGATGAACCTGCACCCTCATCAACAAATTTTAGACTTCCAAACATCCTCTTTCGGTATCTTCTCATCGACGAAACTTGTCTTCGTCGATGAGGCCCTCTTGTACCCTCATCGACGAATCTCCTATGTTCGTCGACGAGGACTTGATAAATTCTCTTGGGTCATTACATCGTAAAGTGCAACGTCGTCGACGAAGTCAGCTGCCTTCTTTTGTTATTGTTTCCATTTCCCTCTCTTTTTATTATTTAAATACCATTATTCTTCTGTTCGTTACATTCTCCCCTCTTTATAAAATTTCGTCCTCGAAATTTACTTATTCATATAGCTCATCATCCTTTAAAGGCAAAACGGTCTATTTATTTTATTGCCTGGCCTCACTTATAGCAGAGGAATACCATGGTTACATGGGTAGTTATGGGAGATTACAATTATAAAAGAAAATTCCCCCAAAACCAAAATACTACCTATTATATACTCTACATTACAATTACATTGTACAAAACAAAATTATCACTACTTTAATCACACCTCACTATTATTTTCCACTAAACAAGTGGGGGCATTTCTGTCTAATTTCATCTTCAAGCTCCCATGAGGCTTCTTCTACCACGTGATTCCTCCACAGGACTTTTACTAGTGGTATTTTCTTACTGCGCAATTTTTGTTCTTTTCTATCTAAGATCTGTACTAGAGCTTCTTCATATGCTAAATCATCATTGAGTTCCAATTCTTCATAGCTGATGATATGGAAATGATCTGGGACGTATTTCCTTAACATAAAAACATGGAACACGTCATGAATCCTGAATAGAGATGGCGGTAAAGCCAACCGATAGGCAACTGACCCAATTTTTTCGAGTATCTCAAATGGGCCAATGAACCTAGGGCTCAACTTACCCTTCTTCCCAAACCTCATGATCACCTTCAGCGGTGCTATTTTTAGAAATACATGATCACCCACTTCAAATTCTAGTTCCCTGCGGTGAGTATCTACGTAGCTTTTCTACTGACTCTGTACTGCACTGATCCTGTCTCGAATGAGTCGAACTTTATCGTACGCTTGCTGAACTATCTCTGGCCCCAAAACTCACCTCTCACCTAGCTCACTCTAGTTCAGAGGGGAACGACATTTCCTACCATAGAGTGCTTCATAAGGAGCCATGCCTATGCTAGTCGGATAGCTGTTGTTATAGGCAAATTCCACCAATGGCATATACTGAGTCTAGCTACCCCCAAAGTCCAATACACACGCTCGTAACATATCCTCAAGTATCTGAATAGTCCTCTCTGTCTAACCATCTATCTGAGGGTGGAATGTGGTGCTGAATGCTAACTGAGTCCCCAGTGCCTCCTGCAAACTCCTCCAGAACCGCGATGTAAAACGTGGATCACGGTCCAAGACTATGGATACTAGCACTCCATGGGATCGAACAATCTCTTGTATATAAATATTTGCTAACCTGTTCATAGGGTAGCTAACCTTAATGGGCAGAAAGTGCGCTGTCTTCATCAACCTATCAACAATTACCCAGATGGCATTCTGACCATGTGCCGCCGGCGGTAACCGAGTAACAAAATCCATGGATACATGGTCCCACTTCCACTCAGGAATAAAAGTGGCTACAACTGACCAGCAGGCCTATGGTGCTCAGCTTTAACCTACTGGTACATCAAACACTGCTGTACAAATTCTGTTATTTCCCTTTTCATGCCATTCCACCAGAAATACTCCAGCGAGTCCCTATACATTTTCGTACTGCCAAGATGAACAGTGTATAGAGATCTGTGTGCCTCTTCTAGAATTGTCCTCCTGATACTGTCATCAGTAGGCACACACAATCTAGTGTGAAATCTCAAAGCTCCATCGTCAGAAATACTGAATTCTTCTTCCTGACCATCCTGTATTCTGGCTATCACTTCTGCCATATCTGGATCATCCCTCTGAGCAGCTTTAATCCTTTCATAAAGTATAGGTTGTATAACCAGACTGACAGTAAATGCCTAAAGATCATCTGCTACTAACTCCATGCCAAATCTTTCCAAATCCGTCTGAATTGGGTGCTGAACTACTGCTGCTAGTTGTACTGTATCTTCTGATTTACGACTCAAAGCATCAGCCATCACATTTGCTTTACCTGGGTGGTAACTAATGGTGTAGTTGTAATCCTTGATGAGTTCTAACCACCTCCTCTAGTGCATATTCAACTCTTTCTGTGTAAAGAAAATCTTTAGGCTCTTACGATCAGAAAATATCTCACATTTCTCACCATATAAGTAATATCTCTAGATCTTTAGTGCATGCACCACTGCATCCAATTCCAGATCATGAGTAGGGTAGTTCTTTTCATATTCTTTCAACTCCCTAGACGCATATGCCGCCACCCTAACATGCTGCATCAGTACACAACCGAGCCCTTTCAAAGACGCGTCACTGTAAATTACATACCCATCACCTCCTAATGGAATCGTCAGTACTGGTGCAGTGATGAGCTGCTACGTTAATTCCTGAAAATTCTTCGAGTACACCAATATATCATTAATAAAAACCACTACAAACTGATCTAGATACTGGTGAAAAACTCTATTCATCAAGTCCATTAACATAATTGGGGCATTCGTCAAACCAAACGGCATAACGAGGAATTCATAGTGCCCATACCTGGTCTTGAAGGCTGTCTTTGCAATGTCCTCTGCCTTTACCCTCACCTGATGATAACCTAATCTAAGGTCGATCTTGGAATACACCCGTGTACCCTGGATCTGATCAAACAGATCGTCGATACGAGGTAGAGGTTATTTATTCTTAATAGTAACGTTATTGATTTCTTTGTAATCAATGCACATCCTCAAAGACCCATCTTTCTTCTTTACGAACAACACTGGAGCTCCCCATGGCGATACACTGGGTCGTATAAATCCCCTATTCAACAATTCTTGTAATTGATTCTTCAATTCTCCTAATTCAGCTGGAGCCATACGATAGGGAACCTTAGAGATCGGTGCTATCCCACGAGGCAATTTTATATAAAAATCCACCTCGCGTTCGGGAGGCAATCCTGGTAGCTCCTCTGGAAAAACATCTGGAAATTCTCGTACGACTGGGGTACCATCAAGCTTCGATTCATTCTCTGATGCTTCCCTTACAAAAGCCACAAACCTCTAACTTCCATCCCGGAGTAGTCGGCTTGCTTGTATTGCGAACACCAACTGTGATGGCACACGTACATGTGAACCAGTAATCCTAAATTCTTTCTCACCAGGGGGTATAAAAACTACTTCTTTCTGATGACAATCAAAACTGGCATGATTAGTTGCCAACCAATCCATACCCAGTATTTCATAAAACCCACACATCTCAAACACAATCAGGTTTGCTGGTAGCACTTTCCCCTGAATTTCTATAGGATAGCCTCTGAGTACCCTTTTACACCTCAACACTGACCCAGATAGTGTAGCTACTAATAGTTCTCTATCTAATAACTGAGTCTCACTTTCAAATAATTTAACATATAATGTAGAGACAAAGGAATGAGTAGCACCTGAATCAAATAAAATAATAACGGAATGTGATAAAATAGTAAATGTACCTGTCACCACATTTGTAGCAGCCTCAGCATCACCTGGCGTTAACGCGTAAACCCTTGTCGGGGCTACATTCCTTTACTATCCTCCATGAGGTGCCTGATATCCTCCCTGATAGGGTCTGGGAGCTGGGACCTGGTCTAGTGGACCGGGGCTTGCACGTGCCATGTGGCCGAGTCTCCCACAATGATAGCATACATCTCTCCTAACTCGGCACTCCCCCAAATGACGTCTCCCAAATGTCTGACATACCGGGACATTCGGCGTACCTTGATTCCCACAAGGTCCTACCATCCACCTCTGATCTCCCCTATCGCGACCTCCTCTCTATGGACCCCTACTGGAGTTTGCCTAAATGCCTTCAGGCTCAAGCCTCTTCCTTTGACTCTGAGCTGCTATACCCCTCTGTATACCACTCTTAATGATCGCAACTCTGTCTACAACCTCCGTAAATGTCTGAACTCTAAAGCCGATTACATGCTCAAACAAGTTCTACCTCAGTCCCTCTTCAAACTTCCTTGCCTTTTTCTCTTCATCAGGTGCTAGATGTGGAGCAAAACATGACAACTCGATAAACCGAGCTATGTATTGGGATATGGTCATCTGCCCCTATACCAAATGCATAAACTTTGCTGCCTTCGCGCTCTGAATGACAGAAAGAAAATACTGCTTGAAGCATAGCTCCTTGAATAGGTCCCACGTCATTGGTATTGGAAGCGGCCTCTGCTCCTCTATCAATCGCACTGATTTCCACCAATGCTTCACCTCTCCTATTAGTTTAAATGTTATAAACACTACCTTCTGCTCATCCAAATAAGGAAGCACAACTAACATCTCTTCAATGTCTTGGACGCAATTCTCAGCTACAATCGGGTCACCTCCTCCAACAAAGGATAGGCGCTTCATCCATGTAAATTGTTTGATCGAACAGCCACGCTCCCCAGAGCTCTTGGCCATCTCAGCCATCACCTGCTGAGTGATGCTGTGTAGCACAACATTTGTATCTCCTCCACCTATGCTAGAAGGTCCTGGCTTATCCTCCCAAGCATTCGTACCACTGATTCTCCGGTCCATCCTGAAACAAGAAACACACTTAAGCACCTTATCTCTTATATAGACCTATGCTATACTAATTCAAAATTAATTGCCTTCTCTGACCTTAACTCAATAACCAGTGTTGTCACCTAGACACACCATCCGACAATAGTTTACTATGGTTTTCCTGAAATCTTCACCACAGGAAAAACACAGAAACCACCACGGTAATCCTGTCCCCAGACAACAAAACAAACCTCAAATATTTTCCTATACTTTGGTATTGCTTCCGCTACTCTCTAAAGCCTACAGAACCTAATAACTTAGGCTCTGATACCAAATTGTAACATCCAGCTAAATTAATCAAGATTCTTTTTTGTTTTTTATACTATGAAATTTATAATGCTCTGATACTTACTAGATTAAACCAAACCATCAACCTAAGCAGCGAGAAGCGGAATTCATATAAACACAATCAAGAAAATATACAATACCAGAGTGCTAAAATGTTCCCCAAAATATACATATATGACCGTTTCCCAAAAAACCCTCAACTGGGCTAGGGCTATACATAAATACTCCCAAAAATACTCACTCTATTGATAGGGCAGTACTGAAGCCCCTCTATCTGTGAGCCTAATCTGCTCGGCTACCCGGAGCACCTGAAAAATGTTACAGTAATGGGATGAGCCAACGCTCAGTAAGATGAAATATGTTATTGCTAGTGTGTGGCAAATGAGTTGCAATACTATGAAGATCTGTTTCCATATAATCATGTATAACCGAATCTATAAATATAGTATAAATAATATAACCACCACCTTTCTCATGTTACTCAACATATCTGTATTTTAGGTTTCTATACAAAATACTTTTAATATTGATATACAAATATTCCTTGTTTCTATGAAACTATACATACATAATAATAGCTGAAAACTTCCCTAGGTGGAATAGCTGTATGTCATGATTTAACCCCTCATGACAGGCTTGTGCGGCCTGTAGACGGGATCTACCCTAACTGGCCGACCAGGATAAACCACTATACTCCATCAGTCTGATCAGCCCTCGTCAACCCATATATGATGGGGAGCCTGTCCACTCATGGACATTTGATCGACCTACTTACCACGTATTATCTAAATAGGTGATTGCACTCTATACTGTATGTAGCAATAGAACCATGCCCTCTAAACTGTATCTGTAATGGTCCATCAGGGTCTGATACTATATAATACATTTCTATATACAACTATTTGTTTTACCATGATTCTGTAATAACTGTATTAACTATGACGTTGTAGTAAACTATATCTGTATCAGCTGTGCTTCTTAAATAAACTGTAAAATTGTATGGCATGGTACTGTAAATTGTATAATCATGGTATTCTGTAAATGCTGTAAAACATATTTCCTGTCTGTATACTCTGTATAACGTAACTCTAAAAAATACTGTAAAATATGTTTGTGTACTATATCCATACACCCAAGCCACACAGTAATTTAAAACATATTAAACATACTTGATAACCTGTATAAATTTCTGTAGTGAATAATAGTTTGATAAAAACGTATATTTTATACTGAAAACATACTAGAATTGCCTAGCACAACATATTTCTCTTACCTGATTTTTTTTTTAAATCCCCCTACTATGACAGGTCCTACACCCGCAAGGTTCTCCACTCAACACCCTGAAAATCATATATTTCAGAACAAAATATTACTATTTCTACGTCTATAGCATTTCCTACAACTGCAGGAAAGTCAAATTTCAACAAAAAGGTTTTACCCTGAATTTGGGATGAACTCCAACTTCGTCCTACCGACGATCCGCTCTAACAGACTTGGGGATAACTTCCCTAAGAGCGTCGTGGTGGCATCAGATCATCGATCCGGTAGCTAACAAGGCCGAAATCGAAGAAAGATGAGGGAGAGACTATAGAGAGAGAGGAGAGAGAGAGAGAGAGAGAGAAAGAGAGTTTCTGTGAATTTGCTGCGTAAAAATCCAAGTTTCAGCTATTTATAGAGTCGGATTCATCGACGAGACACGTCACCTCGTCGACAAGTCCTATAGAAAGTTCGTCAATGAACCCGCACCCTCTTCCATGAATTTCAAACTTCCGAAAATCCTCTCTCGGTATTTGCCTTCTTCTGTTACCGTTTCCATTTCCCTCTCTTTTTATTATTTAAATACCATTATTCTTCGGGTCATTACATAGGTCAACCGTATCTACCTCAGCGGAGCTTTATCCGCTCTCCTATCAGGGGCTCCTGAAAAGTTCATGAAATTTTAGGGTGAGACACCTCTCAGTAAAGGAAATAAACTAACACTAGTGTGTAGCAACATGAGCATTTTTGTGTTCTATATAAAATCATACATAAACATATTAGTATAACTGTCTGTATCATATTTGGGAAACATATATTCTCATATCAAAGTAGAACAAATAGGATTTTCATAAACATAATTCATCTCATATAATATAGTACAAAAATAACCTTAGTAGGTTAGCTAGTTGTTGTCATGTATTACCCCCACATGACTGGGTTCTGTGACCCGAAGGCGAGACCTAACAATGGTTGGCCGACCACTGCCAAGTCAATTGTACAGTCTGTAAGTCCGATGGGTCTGCCAGACTTGATCCGTACACCAGGGCCTCTCACACTTCTTAAAACCACATCGACCATCCAACCTCACGCCACTCTGTACCGCAGTGTTAACACAAATATCATAATAAATCATGAACAAATAGCATGGGTACCATGCAAGTGCTAGCCTAGACCAAGCCAACCAGGTTCTGATAACATATAACATATAATGAAACTGTGATACATGAATATTTCATATCATTAATTACCAGATCATATCATTTTGCATATATAAGTATATCATGAAAATCATCGGCTCGTACGCCTGTATTTCATATTTTTACCATAGCTCAGCCCCTACGCCAGCAAATCATATCGATAGCTCGGCCCGTACTCTGGAAAACATATCCATAGCTCAGACCGTATGCTGGCAAACATATCCATAGCTCGGCCCGTACGCCGACAAACATAACCATAGCTCGGCCTATACACCGGCAAACATATCCATAGCACGACCCATACGCTGGCAAATCATATCCATAGCACGGCCTGTACGCCGGAAAATCATATAAAATTCTTGGCCCTTACGCCGGTTTTTCATTATAAAAATCCATATCTTTATCACATTCCCAGAAAACAGTATTTCATTATAAATTCTACTCATGCCACACGAAACAGGTTTTATACATATTTGAACATATCATCTTTTACCGCAGTATTTCCCAAACATAAAAAATATATAAATATATTTTTTTCCTGAAATCAGATACTGTAATAACATACCTACATTTTCATAAAATAACTAGCTTAGTTTATCCCCTTACCTGATTCCTAAAGAGGCCCTAAGAAAACAATCCTGCACCCACAGGGTTCCCCATTCAACACCTAAAAATGACATTTTTCAGAACTAAAGTTCAGTATTTCTATGTGCACTACGCTTTCTATAACTTTCAAATAGCCAAATACTGAGTAGAAAGCCTTACCCTGAATCTGGGATGAATTTCGAACTCGACCCACTGACAATCCACTCCAGCAGATATGCAGAGAACTTTCTCAGGAATGTCGTGGTGGCTTCGAATCATCGATTCAGTGAAGAATGGACCCAGAAAACTAGAGAGAAGGTTGGGGAACCGAAGGGAGAGAGAAGGGAGGATTCTACACTAAAATTTTATCAAAAAGTCGCATTTAGAACTATTTATATTGCGGCCTTTGTCAATGAGCCACGTCACCTCGTCGACAAGGTCACGAAGGAAGTTTGTCAACGAACTCTGTTTGTTTTCGACGAAATTCAGGAATGAAAGGTTTGCTCTTTGGTATTTTCTTGTCGACGAAATGTATACTCGTCGACGAGTCCAATTGTAACTTCATCGACGAGGTCTGCTGCCTCTTTCTTTATCTTTTCCATTTCTATTTCTTCCCTCTCTAATATTATTTAAATATTATAATTATTTGGGTCACTATAGTCTCCCCTCCTTATAAAATTTTGTCCTCGAAATTTACTATTCATGCAACTTATCATCCCTTAAAAGAAAAAGGGTCTACTTATTTTATTACTTACCTTCACTTATGGCGGAGGAATACCATGGTTACATTCCAAGTTCTGGGAGATTACATATACAAAAGAAAATTCTCCCAAAACTAAAATACCACTTACTAATTAAATTATTTCATGTACTCGCAAAAGAAATATTACCTAACTACTTACATTTTACCCGATTAAACTTCTTGGAATAAGTGCGGATACTTCTGCTTCATTTGCTCCTCGGATTCCTAAGAAGCCTCTTCAACTGTATAATTCCTCTACAAAACTTTTACCTGAGGAATCTCCTTGTTACGTAACTCCTGTACTTTCCTATCCGGAATCTATACTGGTACCTCCTCATATACCAGTGAATCACTGAGCTCTAATTCACCATAACTAATAATAAGAGAAGGGTCTGGAACGTATTTCCTCAACATAGATATGTGAAATACGTCATGAATTCTAAATAACATAGGTGGCAAAGCTAGCATGTAGGCCACCGGCCCCATTTTCTTTTGGATCTCAAATGGACCGATAAAACTAGGACTAAGTTAACCCTTCTTTCCAAATCGCATAATCCCTTTCAATAGAGTTATTTTCAAAAATACATGATCGCCAACTTCAAATTCTAAATTCCTGCGGTGATTATCAGCACAACTCTTTTATCGGCTCTGAGCTGCACTAATTCTCTCTTTGATGAGTTGAACTTTATCACATGCTTGTTGTACCAGCTCTGGCCCCACAACTCGCCACTCACCCTTCTCATCCCAAAACAAAGGAGAACGACATCTCCTACCATACAGTGCTTTAAATGGTGCCATGCCAATATTGGTCTGATAACTATTATTATATGCAAACTCTACCAACGACATAAACTGAGTCTAATTACCCCCAAAATCCATTACGCACGCTCGGAGCATATCCTCTAATATATGTATCGTCCTCTTAGTATACCCATCTGACTGAGGATGGAATGTCGTGCTAAAAGATAATTGAGACCCTAGTGCTTCCTACAAACTCTTCCAAAAACGTGATGTAAAATGCGGGTCTCGATCTGACACAATCGATACTGACACCCCATGAGAACGAACTATCTCCTGAATGTAAATCTCTGCTAAACAATTGAGGGAGTAGCTGATCTTGATAGGTAAGAAATGGGTAGTCTTAGTCAAATAGTCAACAATCACCCAGATGGCATTCTGGCCGTGCAACGTCATCGACAATCTTGACACGAAGTCTATGGATATATGATCCCACTTCCACTCTTGGATAAATAGCGGCTGCAACTGCCCTGCTGGCCTCTAGTGCTCAGCTTTTACCTGCTGGCACGTCAGACAATGGGCTACATACTCGACGATCTCTCTCTTCATACCACTCCACTGGTACGACTCTTGCAGATCCCTGTACATCTTCGTACTACTAGAATGAACTGTATACAAAGATCTGTGAGCCTCCTCTAGAATGGTCCTCCTAATATCCACATCGGTAGGAACATATAATATGGAACATAATAGCAAAGTTCCATAATCTGTAACACTGAATTCCTCCCCCTGACCACTCTGCACTTTGTCCATCACCTCTGCTAAGTCTAGGTCTTCTTTCTGAGCAGCTTTAATTCTTTCCTACAGGATAGGTTGCACTACTAAACTGGAAATGTGAGCCTGAGAACCACTCTTAACTAATTCGATGTCGAGTCTCTCTAGATCCATCATGATCGAATACTGGATCTCCATAGTCACCAATGCTGATTCCCACGATTTCCTACTCAACGCATCAGCTGCCATGTTTGCTTTCCCTGGATGATAACTGATGGTACAATAAAAATCTTTAATTAGCTCCAACCACCTTCTCTGCCTCATATTCAGTTCCTTCTGCGTGAAAATGTACTTCAAACTCTTGTGGTCAGAAAAGATCTCACACTGCTCGCCATATAGGTAATGCCTCTAAATCTTCAATGCTTGTATAACTATAGCCAACTCAAGATCATGGGTAGGGTAGTTATTTTCATATTCTTTTAACTTCCTGGATGCATAGGCCACCACCCTGCCATGCTACATCAATATACAACCAAGTCCCTTCAAGGACACATCACTGTAAATGACATACCTCTCACCCCCTGACGGGATGATCAATACTGATGCTGTGACTAGCCTCTGCTTCAATTCCTGGAAAATCTGCTCACAAGTGTCGTCCCACTCAAATCTGAAATTCTTCATAGTCAATCATGTCAAAGGCACTGATAATGCTGAGAATCCCTCAACAAAACGACGATAATACCCGGTTAGCACCAAGAAACTCCTGATCTCCTAGACGTTCCTCGGTCTAACCCAATTCACTATTGCCTCAATTTTACTAGGATCCACAAAAATACCATCTCTTAAAATAACATGCCCCAAAAATCTGACTTTCTCAAGCCAGAATTTGCACTTACTAAACTTAGCGTACGACTTCTTTTCCCGAAGTGTCTGCAAAACTTGCCTCAAGTGCATCTTATGCTCCTCATGGCTCCTCGAATAGACTAGTACATCATCAATAAAAACAACAACGAACTGATCTAGGTATTGGTGGAAGACTCTATTCATCAAGTCCATGAAATATCGCAGGAGCATTTGTCAAACCAAACGGCATAACAAGCAACTTGTAATGCCCATACCTAGTCCCGAAGGCCGTCTTCAAGACGTCTTCTGCTTTCACTTTTACCTAGTGATAGTCGGATCTAAGATCAATCTTCGAATAAACTCGTATACCCTTGAGCTAGTCAAACAAATTATCTATACGGGGTAGAGGATATTTATTCTTGATTGTCACTTTATTAATCTCCCTATAATCTATACACATCCTCATCAACCCATCTTTCTTCTTTACAAATAGAATGGAGCTCCCCACGGAGATACACTAGGTTGTACAAAGCCCTTATCCAGCAAATCTTGCAACTGATTCTTCAATTCTACCAATTCTGTTGGCGCCATTCGGTAAGGTACTTTAGAAATCGGCACCGTACCTAAAAGTAGATCAATAGGAAAATCTACCTCCCGATCAGGTGGCAAGCCTGGTAACTCATCTGGGAAAACATCTGTAAACTCTTTCACTATAGGCGTACTAGTAATTTTTAAATCATTCTCTGACATCTCCTTTACAACGGCCACAAACCCCTGACAACCACTCAGCAGTAGTCTCCTGGCCTAGATAGCTGAAACTAGTTAAGGCGAGGATTGCACTCGCGACCCTACGAACTTGAATTTTGCTTGTCCCGGAGGTCTGAATATCACTTCTCATGCTTGGCAATCTATGCTAGAAAAATTAGCTGCTAGCCAATTCATGCCAAATAAGACATCAAACCCATGCATGTCTAGAACTATCAAATTAGCAAACAAAGTCTTCCCTTAGATATCAACTGGACAACCTCGGAGCACCCTACTACACCTTGCTGCTAACCCAGTCGGCATAGATACCAACAATTCAGTGTCTAATAACTGTGTTTGTGCCCTACATAGTTTAGTGCACTCCAAGGACACAAACGAGTGTGTAGCTCTTGAATCAATCAATGTAATAACTTTAAAAGAAAGCATAATAACCATACCTGTCACCACGTCACATGCAGTCTCAGCCTCACCCGGCGTCAGAGTAAACACCCTGAGTAGAGCCATATTCCTCTGCTGGCCCCCACGTGGTACCTGATATCCTCCCCGGTATGGTCTAGGAGTAGGAGCTGCATCTAGTGGTATAGGGCAGTCTCGTACCATATGACCCTGCCTACCGCAGAAGTAACAGACAACTCCACCTGTGCGACACTCTCCCCAGTGTCTCATACCACAAGTCTGACATACAGGAGGACCCTGTACTGCCTGAACCTCGCATCCCCTAGTCTCTTGCCTCCTTCCTCTGCCATGGTTTCCTCTCCTCCAGTAATTATGTCGAGGACTCTTCTGGTAGCACGAAGATGTAGATCTCTTCCTTTGTCCCTGCTCTTTTCCATCCAAACGCTCTCCAACCTCTGCCAAGGCTACTTTGTCGACTAACTTAGCAAAATCTTGGATCCACAACACCACCACCTGCTTGAAGATACCTCACCTCAAACCTCTCTTAAACTGCCTCGCCTTTTTCACCTCATTGAGAACAATATACGGAGCGAAATGAGAGAGCTCGATAAAATGCGCTGCATACTGCTGGACTGATAACTGTCCTTACTTCAGACTCAGGAACTCCTCTACTTTAGCCTCTCTAACATTGGCCGGAAAATATCTATCAAAGATCAATTCCCTAAACCGATCCCAAGTCATAATTATCGGCGTAGTCCTCTACTACTTCAAAAGCCTCATAGCAGTCCACCATCTCTCAGCCTCTCCTGTTAATCTATAGGTGGCGAAGAGGACCCTCTGTTCTTTCGTACGTTGCAACACAGCCAGGACCTTCTCGATCTCCTGCATCCAGTTCTCAGTAGCTGCAGGATCGGCCCCTCCTGAAAATGCTGGAGGATTCATCTTCATAAACTTCTCGATAGTGCACCCATGGACAACCGACGGACCACTCTGCTCCCTCAAGCTCCTAGCGATCTCAGTCATAACCTATTGAGCCATGCTACGTAATACTGCATCAAAGTCAATCCCACCTGCACTCGAGGGCACTGCCCCATCACTGCCGCTCGCATGGCCACTACCTCCTCCTGGATCCATCTTTAAAAACAACAAACGCAATTTAGAAATCCTATCCTTATAATTTACCCACCTAACCTCACCACTTATCTTAACATTCTCAACTTATTCCTAACCCTAGTCCTACATTCTAGGAACATAACCCGACAATAGTTTACTATGGTTTTCTTGAAATCGCCACCCTAGGAAAAACACAGAAACAACCACGGAAGTCTTGCCTCTAGACTGTAGAACAAATCTTTAAATCATTTTCCTATACTCTGGTATCATTTCCACTACAGAACCTAGCAATCTAGGCTCTGATACCAAACTGTAATAACCTGCTTGATTTCCATATATTTTTTTCCATAATATAATAAAAACATAATCCACCTGAACCCGTGGGTACCAGGGATATAACAGAAATACAAAACGAAAGCCTACGCAGCAGGAAACATAAAATCACAAAATCATAAATACAAAAGCATCCATCTCAATACCAGAGTTACTACATCCATTGTTATTATATTTACAACCCAAAAGGACACTTAGGGTCATTCCCACAAAAATCATTTGATCCTATCAAAAAATACATACCCCTCAGAAAGGGTAGGTCAACCGTATCTATCTCAGCGGAGCTTTATCCGCTCTCCTATTACGGGCTCCTAAAAATTTCATGAAATTTTGGGATGAGATACCTCTCAGTAAGGGAAATAAACTAACACTAGTGTGTGGTAACATGAGTATTTCCGTGTTCTATATAAAATCATAGATAAAAATATCAGTATAACTGTTTGTATCATATCTAGGAAACATATATTCTCATATCAAAGCAGAACAAATAGGATTTTCATAAACATAATTCATCTCATATAATATAGTACAAAAACAACCCTGGTAGGTTAGCTGGTTGTTGTTATGTATTACCCCCACATGACTGGGTTGTGTGGCCCAAAGGGGGGACCTGACAATGATTGGCCGACCACTGCCAAGTCAATAGTACAGTCTGTAAGTCTGATGGATCTGTGAGACGTGGTCTATACAACAAGGGCGCTCACACTTCTTAAAACCACATCGACAATCCAACCTCATGCCACTCCGTACCGCAGTGTTAACACAAATATCATGATAAATCATGAACACATAGCATCGGTACAGTGCAAGTGCTAGCCTAGACCAAGCCAACCAGGTTTCTGATAACATATAGCATATAATGAAACTGTAATACATGAATATTTCATACCATTAATTACCAGATCATATCATTGTGCATATATAAGTATATCATGAAAATCATCGACCCGTATGCCTGTATTTCATATTTTTACCATACATCGGCTCGTACGCCAGCAAATCATATCCATAGTTCGGCCTGTACGCCGACAAACATATCCATAGCTCGGCCCGTACGCCGGCAAATCATATAAAATTCTCAGCCCGTATGCCGATTTTTCGTTATAAAAATCCATATCTTTATCACATTCCCAGAAAACAGTATTTCATTATAAATTCTACTCATGCCACACAAAATAGTTTTATACATATTTAAACATATCATATTTTACCGCAGTATTTCGCAAGCATAAAACATACATAAATATATTTGTTTTCCTAAAATCAAATGTTGTAATAACATACCTACATTTTCATAAAATAACTAGCCTACTTTATCCCCTTACCTGATTCCTAAAGAGCCCATCGGAAAACAATCCTGCACCCACAGGGTTCCCTGTTTGTCACCCTAAAAATGACATTTTCCAGAACTAAAGTTCATTATTTATATGCGCACTACGCTTTCTACAACTTTCAAATAGTCAAATGCTAAGTAGAAAGCTTTACCCTGAATATGGGATGAATTCCGAACTTAACGCACCGATGATCCACTCCAGCAGATATGCAGAGAACTTTCTCAAGAGTGTCGTGGTGGCTTCGGATCGTCGATCTGGCAAAGAATGGGCCCAAAAAAACTAGAGATAAGGTTGGGGAATCGAAGGGAGAGAGAAGGGAGGATTCTGCACTGAATTTCTATCAAAAAATCGCATTTTGAACTATTTATATTGCGGCCTTCGTCGATGAGCCACGTCACCTTGTCGACGAGGTCATGAAGGAAGTTCGTTGACCAACTCTGTTTCTCGTCAACGAAATTCAAGAATGAGAGGTTTACTCTTCGGTATTTTCTCGTTGACAAAATGTACACTCGTCGACAAGCCCAATTGTAACTTTGTCGATGAACACTTCGCATTCATTGATGAGGCCTACTGCCTCTTTCTTTATCCCTTACAATTTCTATTTCCTCCCTCTCTAATATTATTTAAATATTATAATTATTCGGGTCACTACAAATGGCCCATTATTAGTGACGAAAATGAAATCGACACTAATACTTTTGTCACTAATACTAAATTTTTCGTACAAACTATTGTAGAAACATATTAGCAACGCTTTTTGGGTATTAGTGATGAATATTTTTGTCACTAATAATAAGGTTTTAATGACGATTTTAGAAACCATTACTAAAATCCTTGCCTAGAAAACCACCTTTCTACCTTCGTTTCCTCGCACTAAAATCCCCAAAATCTTAACTATTCCCTCTTCATCACCTGATTTCCCTCCCCCCTTCACAGAATCCCCTCCTTCCCTAGTTGCTGAAGTCCGTCGTGCCCATGTTCGAGTCGCTAGAGTGAGAGGAATCATCGAAATCTGCCACAATCCACTATTCGCTACAGGGTATTCCTCCTACTCCTCCCCTTCTCACTGAATCCTTTACTTCCCTGGTTGTCGGAGTCCCCTCGGCCCGTGACGCAGAAATCCCCAAATCCCCTTTCTTCCTTAATTACCCACCCCCTATAGAGAAACCTTCCTCCATATACAACCCTACACAAGCCACTTGCCATGTGTGTGTTGTCGGAGTAGAGGAGTTCTTGGAGTTTGCCACCGCAACCCACCGCCTATAATAACCCAAAAAAAAAAAAGTAGAATAATAATAATGGTCATTTAGTTAGTATCAAAACGAAAGTGTTTCACTGTTAGGATCCTTGATTCCATGTTTTATGCCTAAGAAAGACCTAATCTAAGCGAGTGCTCAAAGACCATTGCGACTCAGTTGCTCCCTGGAGGTCGGCCTGGTCAAAATGGAATTTCATAGGATAAAATAGGGTAGACACTGTTTGTATACATAAATAAGTACATAAAATAATGTTTTGATTGACATAATTTGTGGAAATATATGATAAAATAATAATAATAATAATATAGGTATTCTATGTGGGGCCCACATGATCGTGTGGGGCCCACATGAGTCCTAAAGTCGTGTGGGGGTCCACATGAGTCTCGAATCTGTGTAGGGTTCATAAAACTGTATGAAGACTATGAGAGTTACATAGGACCCACTTGGGTCTCGAAGTTGTGTGAGGCCCACAAGACCATGTGGGGCCCACATGAGTTTTCAAAATTTGAATTTAATTCTCTAAAAAAAAAAAAAAAAGCTAAATCATGGCTTAAAAATAATAACAATGATGATAATAATTATAATGATTTAAAAAAATATAATAAATTAATTAATTAATTAAGTAAGTAAATAATTAATTAAATGAGAGTGGTGGCAAACACTCCCACATGGCCTCCATCTCCATCCCATACTCAACCCATACCTTGCGCATCCCTTGCCCATTCTTTAATTTTAAAAAAATTATAATTTCACCCCTCCCCACACTTTTACAAATTCCACTTCTTCCCTAAAATTTTCCTATAAATGGGAAGCTCTCAACCTTCATTTTTCACAAAAATTTTCAAAGGAAGAGAAGGATTAGTGAGTGAAAGAATTAGTGGTAGTGATAGAATTTTTGAGTAAGTTCTCACTCATCCACTCTGTCTGATCTCATTTCTTAGAGATAGTTATTGTGTTCGTAGCACAAGGTAAAAGAAGAGGTAAGTAAATTTGATTATGTTAGTTTTTTTTATTTAAAATTCATACCCGAGTTTATTTTATAAGTAAATTTCAATTATGTTAGTTAGTTCTACAAAATTTCCATGAGTTTATTTTTTACGCATATTTAATTATACCAGTTCTATCTTTAATATACTTGCATTTATTTTGGGTTAAGAAATGTTCTAATCCCCTCGGGTATATTTTCAGCATTTCTTTCTATTAAAATATATATATATATATATATATATATTTTAACACAAAAATTGTGTGGCATGAGTTTATTTCTACATTGCATGAAAATATGAGTAAAGATGAGATTTTCACGAGATTATTTTAAAATACATAAATTATAATAAGATGGTCTTAAAACCCCTTATGTCAAAGGAAGCTCAAAGTTATAGATGTTCGGTACCAAAGTTTAAAGTTTAAACAGATCAGAGTGCACCCACACTATTTACAGAGTGGTTATTTATGTTAGTGGATTTCTCTTGAGTACATACCTGGTTCCCAACCAAAATTTAATAAGGAAAATCTCACTTAATGTTTATGTATGTTGATTTAGTTTGGTCGGCCAGCCAGCTAAGTCCAGTCTTCAGACCGCTCATGGCAGTAAACATGACTTACGGCTAACAGGCCTAAGGGTGGTTTTTACAATATATGTTTATACATATTTAATTACGTGTACAAAGTTATTGATCATTTGAAGGAAAAGTATAAGTTTACATGAAAAGGGTCATTCTTATGCTTAAATGACAATCTAAAGAAAATGTATAAGGAAAAGTATATGTATGTATATCATTAAATATTTTTATAGTTTTAAAGTTAAAAGTTTAATTTAACAATCACAGTATATGGTTATTAAATTTTACTATTATAGTTGATGGTAAAAGTTTCATGCAGAAATTTTTAAATTTACATTTATTTTAGAAGCAGTTTTTAAGTTATAGTATTAAATATTGTTTTACAAAATTTTTAAAAAGCTCATTTTTACCACACACTAATAATAATCTTATTTACTTACTGAGTGTCGTCTCACCCCAATCATATTTTTACATTTCAGATAACTCTGAAAGACATATTGAAAATCAAACATAGCAAGCATGCGGGTGGGAATATAATAGAAAAATAAAACTTGATTAGAAATATTAGTATGATGCTAGATATTCGTGCTTATGTAATTTTTCTTCTTTCGAAATAAATGATTGTAATATGGATAATTAGCGCTCTAGTTTAATAATAATTGAGTTTATTTACTTCCGCTGTAAATCAATGGTAAAAAGTAAATATCTCATACCCTTCGGGGTTGGGGTGTTACATTTGGTATCAGAGCAATAGGTTATAGGATCTGTAGACTTTAAGAAATAATTTTACCAGAGCATAGGCATAACCGTGATGTAGGTAAGATCAGGTAAATTAGGATGTTTTTCTTTTGCCTATAACTTTGATTAAACTTTAAAGATAAGGTTATAATTTTAAAATAACTCTAGTCCTTTCCCTGAGAATGGACCTGAAGAACAACAACGTCAGTGTTGAAGGAAACGAGGATAATGTGGGGACTTGCAATGGAGAAGACATCAGTGCTACTACGGTGTTGCGTGATATGGCACAAGTCATGGCGGAACTTCTGCAAAATTACAAGGAACGGAATGGTCCACCAACCCATGAAGGTTGTATGGTGGAATAGTTCAATCGAATGCACCCTCCGACTTTTGAGGGAAAAGATGATCCAATTGCTGCAGAAGATTGGATGCAATCAATGGAAGAAGTACTACGAGTCCTTCATTGCACATATGAACAAAAGGTGTTATATGCTGCCTATAAAATGACTAGTGAGGCCAAACGCTGGTGGAACTAAAAAAAGTAACTCCTAGAGGAAGGACCAAATCTAACAATCCTTACATGGGAGCGTTTTAAGGAAGTCTTCTTTGAACGAATTTTCCCCAAAACCCCCAGAGATGCTAAGACCAAGGAATTTTTGGAGTTGAAACAGGGAAATATGAACGTAAAACAAAATGCAGCAAAATTCATTGAATTATCCCATTTTGCATCATATTTGGTTCCAAACGAATCAAAGAAAGCTTGAAAATTTGAAGAAGGCTTGAACTCAAGGATTTATGAAATGGTAACAGTATTCGAGCTTGAAGACTTCTCCTAATTGGTGAACAAAGCAACAAAGGTAAAAGAAAGTCTACAAAGGAGTGTAGAAATATCTGACTAGAGAAAAAGGCCCATGCTACAAGGGTTTTACTCTGGTAGAAATCAAGGATCTTGGAAAAGGAGCAACAACAACAATAACAACAACAACAATAATGTAGGGCAAGGGCAAGCAGTAAGAAATCCAAATAATGTACAAAGCACCCCTTGTCCAAAATGCAACAAACTACATGGGGGTGAGTGTTGAGCCAGATTAGGAGTCTGTTATCGGTGCGGTAAACCTGGTCACATACAATGAGAATGCCCACAAAACAACTACAACCCAAATCAACAAAGAGGAGGCAACCAGGCACCTCGAAACAACAATCAACAGAACACCGCTCAGGCACGTGTCTATGCCCTCACTCCAGGAGATGCCGAAAATACTAATGATGTGGTGACAAGTATTATTCCCATATTCTCCAAGAAAGCAGTAGTATTATTTTATTCTGGAGCCACACACTCCTTTATATCTATAGCTTGTGTTAAAATATGTGGGGTAGAGACTCGGCCATTAGAAACTGAGTTATCTGTGGTTATACCAATAGGAACCTCGGTAGTATGTAGAAAAATACTTAAAGGTTACCCAATTTGTATTGAGGAAAGAATACTACAGGCTAACTTGGTAGTATTTAGTATGCACGGGTTTTATGTAATGCTTAAGATGGACTAGCTAGCTTCTAGTTATGCTTGTATAAATTTCTATGATAAGGAGGTGGTGTTTAGACCTCCTGGAGAGCAAGAATACAAGTTCAATGGAACTCGTGTATGCCCTTCACCACAAATATTGTCGGTGATCCAAGCAAAGATATTACTCTTGAATGGATGTCAAGGGTACCTTGCATGCGTGGTGGAGGCACCAAAGGAAGAATTGAAGCTCGAGGATATCCCAATAGTAAGGGAATTCTCGGATGTATTCCCTGAGGATTTACCTGGGCTACCTTCTGACTGTGAAATTGAGTTTGTTATCGACCTACTACCAAGGACGACACTGATATCTAAAGCTCTATATAGAATGTCACTGATAGAATTGAAAGAACTGAAGGAACAATTACAAGAGTTGCTGGACAAAGGATTCATCAGACCCAGCGTGTCACCATGAGGAGCACCGGTACTGTTCATTAAAAAGAAAGATGGATCGATGAGAATGTGTATTGATTATTGGGAAATAAATAAAGTGATCATTAAGAACAAATACCCAATACCTCACATAGATGACTTGTTTGATCAACTCCAAGAAAACCAAGTCTTCTCTAAAATTGACCTCCGATCAAGGTATCATCAAGTGAAAATTAAATCAGAAGATGTTCCAAAGACTGCACTCCGAACGAGATATGGTCACTATGAATTCTTAGTCATGCCATTTGGACTGACCAATGCTCCTGCTACCTTTATGGACCTTATGAATAGGGTCTTTTGTGAATATCTAGATCAATTTGTGGTGGTCTTCATTGATGATATTTTGATTCATTCAAAAAGCCCCCAAGAACATGAGAACCATTTGAGGCTAGTACTCAAAATACTAAGAGAAAAGAAACTCTATGCCCAACTTACGAAATGTGAGTTCTGGCTAGAAAGAGTTGCATTCTTATGGCACGTCATATTTAAGGATGGTATTTTTGTGGACCCAAGTCAAATAGAGGCAGTAGTGGATTGGGCGAGACCGAAGAATATTCATGAGATCAGGAGTTTCTTAGGTCTAACATGATATTATCATCGATTTGTGGAAGGGTTTTCTAAAATATCTGGTCCTTTGACGAGATTGACAAGAAAGAATGTGAATTATGAATGGACTGATGAATATGAGCAAAGCTTTCAAGAATTAAAGCAACGACTCATCACTGCCCCGATACTGACAATTCCATCAGGAGAAGATGGTTTTGTGATCTACAGTGATACATCTTGGAAAGGGCTCGGGTGTGTATTAATGCAACAGGGGAAGGTCATTGCATATGCTTCTCGACAACTCAAGGAGTACAAGAATAATTATCCAACACACGATTTGGAACTGGCAGATGTGGTATTCGCACTAAAGATCTGGAGACAACACTATCTCTATGGTGAAAGGTGTGAGATTTTCATAGACCATAAAAGTCTCAAATACTTTTTCACACAGAAGGAATTAAACATGAGACAGAGAAGATGGTTAGAATTAATCAAAGATTATTATTGCGCCATCAACTATCACCCGGGAAAAGCCAACGTGGTAGCAGATGCATTAAGTCGAAAGTCAATGAATGCGTCAGTCTCAGCAAAGGTGACCCAACATCAAATTATGATGGACCTGGAAAGATTTGGTGTGGAAATAGTGGAAGGAAATCATCAAGCTCTCATTGCTGATCTGGTAATCCAACAGACCTTACCGGAAAAGATTAAGGCTGCACAGATGGAAGATGTAGAGTTAGTGAAGATTATGGTTAAGGTACAGAGTGGACTGAAGGGAGACTTTAACATCTTTGATGATCGAGTTTTAAGATTCCAAACTAAATTGTGTGTGCCCAATGACAAAGATATCAAAAGAACAATCTTGGAAGAAGCTCATTGATCTCTTTATACAGTGCATCCGAGAAGCACGAAGATGTATTAGGACTTGAGAGAGTCTTTTTGGTGGAATAACATAAAGAGGGAGATTGCACAATTTGTGGAATAGTGTCTTACTTGTCAGCAAGTAAAGGCTGAGCATCAGAGACCAGCAGAACCACTGCAACCATGCCAAATTCCTGGCTGGAAATGGGAGCACATCTCCATGGATTTTGTAATTAGGCTACCTCCAGCACTCCATGGACAGAACGCCATTTGGGTGGTTGTTGATCATCTAACGAAGACCGATCACTTTATTCCAATCAAAGTTAACTACTCTATGACCAAGCTTGCAGAGTTATATGTTCAAGATATAGTTAGACTACATGGCGTGCCCGTGTCTATCGTAACAGATCGAGATCCACGATTCACATCACAATTCTGGAAGAGTTTGCAAAGAGCCTTGGGATCACAACTTACTTTCAACACAACATTTCATCCTCAAATTGATGAATAGTCAGAGAGAACCATTTAGATATTGGAGGATATGTTGAGAGCTTGTGTACTGGATTTCAAAGGAAGTTGGATTCAGTATCTACCGTTAGTTGAGTTCGCCTATAACAACAGTTATTAGTCCAGCATAGAGATGGCATCGTATGAAGCATTATATGGTTGAAAGTGTCGATCCCCATTATATTGGGATGAGGTTGGCGAATGACGAATTTTAGGTCTCGATATTATACAAAGGACCTCTTAGAAAATTAAGTTCATCCAGGACAAAATAAAAATCGCTCAAAGTCGGCAAAGGAGCTATGTGAATACCCATCGGCGTGAGTTGGAGTTTGAAGTGGGGCATAATATATTTTTAAAAGTCATTCAAATGAAAAGAATCATGAGGTTTAGGAAGAAGGTCAAACTAAGCCCCAAGTATATTGGACCATTCGAGGTATTGGAGAAGATTGGTCCAGTCGCTTACAGAATTGCCCTACATCCTACACTATCGAGAATCCATGATGTATTCCATGTCTTAATGTTAAAGAAGTACATTCTAGACCCTTCTCATGTGATAAGTTATGAGTTGTTAGAAGTTAGTGACACTCTATCATATGAAGAAGTACCAATCCAGATTTTAGACAAAAAGGATCAAGAGCTGCGCACAAAGAAGATTTCATTGGTAAAAGTGCTCTGGCACAACCATGACATTGAGGAAGCATCATGGGAACTAGAAGCAGAAATATGCCAGAAATACCCACATCTTTTCAACGATAGCAGGATCGGATAAAAGCACAACATTATACAAGATGCTCATTTAAATTTTTGTAAATTTCGAGGACGAAATTTTTATAAGGAGGGGAGGATGTAATAACCCAAAAAAAAAAAGTAAAATAATAATAATGGTCATTTAGTTAGCATCAAAACGAAAGTGTTTCTCTATTAGGATCCTTGATTCTATGTTTTATGCCTAAGAAAGACCTTGTATAAGCGAGTGCTCAGAGTCAAAATGGAATTTCATAGGATAAAACAGGGTAGACACTGTTTGTATACGTAAATAAGTACATAAAATAATGTTTTGACTGACATAATTTGTAGAAATATATGATAAAATAATAATAATATAGGTATTTTATGTGGGGCCCACATGAGTCCTAAAGTCGTGTGGGGATCCACATGAGTCTCGAAGCTGTGTAGGTCTTATAAAACTGTATGAAGACTATGAGAGTTACGTATGACCCACTTGGGTCTCGAAGTTGTGTGAGGCCCACATGAGTTTTCAAAATTTGAATTTAATTCTCTAAAAAAAAAAAACTAAAACGTGGCTTAAAAATAATAATAATGATGATAGTAATAATAATAATGATTTAAAAGTAATAATAAAAAATAAAATAAATAATTAATTAATTTATTAATTAAGTAAGTAATTAATTAAAAATTAATTAAATGAGAGTGGTGGCAAACTCTCCCACATAGCCTCCATCCCCATCTCATACTCAACACATACCTTGTCATCCCTTGCCCATTCTTTAATTTTAAAAAAATTATAATTTCACCCCTCTCCTCACACTTTTACAAATTCCACTTCTTCTCCAAAAATTTCCTATAAATAGGAAACTCTCAACCTTCATTTTTCACAAAAAATTTCAAAGGGAGAGAAGGATTAGTGAGTGAAAGAATTACTGGTGGAGAGAGAATTTTTGAGTAAGTTCTCACTCACCCACTCTTTCCGATCTCATTTCTTAAAGTTAGTTATTGTGTTCGTAGTGCAAGGTAAAAGAAGAGATAAGTAAATTTGATTATGTTAGTTTTTTTTTATTTAAAATTCATACCCGAGTTTATTTTATAAGTAAATTTCAATTATATTAGTCAGTTCCATAAAATTTCCATGAGTATTTTTTTTTACGCATATTTAATTATACCAATTCTATTTAATATACTTGCATTTATTTTGGGTTAAGAAATGTTCTAATTCTCTCGGGTAAATTTTCAGTATTTCTTTCTATTAATATATATATATATATATATATATATATATATATTAACACAAAAATTGTGTGGCATGAGTTTATTTCTACGTTGCATGAAAATATGAGTAAAGATGAGATTTTCACGAGATCATTTTAAAATGCATAAATTATAATAAGATGGTCTTAAAACCCTTTATGGCAGAGGAAGCTCAAAGTTACAGATGCTCGGTATCGTAGTTTAAAGTTTAAATGGATTAAAGTGCACCTACACTATTTATAGAGTGGTTATTTATGTTAGTGGATTTCTTCTAAGTGCACACCTGGTTCCGGACCAGGACTTAATAAGGAAAACCTCATTTAATGTTTATGTATGTTGATTTAGTTTGGTCGGCCAGTCAGTTAAGTCCAGTCTTCAGACCGCACAGCCCAGTCATGGGAGTAAACATAACTTACGGCTAACAGGCCTAAGGGTGATTTTTACAATATATGTTTATGCATATTTAATTACGTGTACAAAGTTATTGATGATTTGAAGGAAAATTATAAGTTTACATGAAAATAGTCATTTTTATGCTTAAATGACGATCTAAAGAAAACGTATAAGGAAAAGTATATGTATGTATATCATTAAATATTTTTATAGTTTTAAAGTTAAAAGTTTAATTTAACAATCATAGTATATGGTTATTAAATTTTACTATTATAGTTTATGGTAAAAGTTTCATGCAAAAATTTTTAAATTTACATCTATTTTAGAAGCAGTTTTTAAGTTATAGTATTAAATATTATTTTACGAAATTTTTAAAAAGCTCATTTTGACCACACACTAATAATAATCTTATTTACTTACTGAGTGTCGTCTCACCCCAATCATATTTTTACATTTCAGATAACTCTGAAGAACATATGAGAAATCAGGCATAGCAAGCATACGGGTGGGAATAGAATAGAAAAATAAAACTTGATTAGAAATATTAGTATGATGCTAGATATTTATACTTATGTAATTTTTCTTCTTTTGAAATAAATGATTGTAATATGGATAATTAGCGCTCTGGTTTAATAATAATTGAGTTTATTTACTTCCGTTGTAAATCAATGGTAAAAAGTAAATATCCTAGACCCTTCGGGGTTGTGGTGTTACACCACCGCCTGTAAGGTTCCTCCTCTTCCTTCTTTTCCTCCTTATAGAAATGTAACTAAGCATGCACAATATAGTAGTAAAGAAGACGACACCAGAAATGTTATCGAGGTTCGACAAGCTGCCTATGTCCTTGTCTTGACTAATAAGTACAAGGATTACCACTATAAGCTCACTTAACAGGTGGATCGATACCTAAACAAACAAGTCAACTAGCACAGGGCTAACCTCAACCTTTACAACCAAGTCAAATTAACACAGGACTGATCTCAACCTTTACCAACCAATCCTTACCGGGCTGGATTACAGTCCCATCAAGCCACACCTGGAATACAATAGATTTCTCAATAAAATTGGCATACAACAAATGTGCTTCTCAATTAAGCAGATTATGTACCAATGTAATCAATACACTACCAAATGATATGATAAGATAAGCTCAGTGTAGTCTTAGTATCTAATCTCAAAGTTTTATGCAAATAATGCAATCAGTATGTGAGAGTGTAAGTGATAGGATCTTTGTGTCAAAATTATATTCTCAATCACAGTGCAACAACAAATAATACAAGTATGCTTCAAATATCTCAACAGATGTTTTTCTCAAAAATAAATCACAAGATATATTCAAAAATGATTTGTAAAGTCTTATTTTATCTTTGTATTAAAATGATAATCTCAATCAAAATGTATAGCAACAAAAATCTTTTAGCCCTCAAGCAAATATCTCAAAATATATATTTCTCAAATATAAGCACAAGAGATAATTTAAAAATGATTTGTAAAATAATTTTGAAAATGAGTTTGTTAAATCGTGCCACATCAGGAATCCTCGTCCAATAGCCAGGGCCACTTGGGGGCTACCACGTGCCACCGCGGGGGGGGAGGGGGGGTGAAGTTATGCTGACATCACCCTCTAATAGAAAATGAAAAAATATTTTTATAAATATGGAAGGAATTACCTAAAGGGTGACATGTGTCTTGGGCGATGTCAGCATGATGTCACCCCATTGTTTTGAATATATATATACGTCTACGTGTCCTTATCCCAAGCTACCACGTGGCCCTACTGCAAACCCTCCCCTCCTGAATCGGTTGACCCGGTTTAGACCCGTCAGATCGGTTCTCTATTTTTGTATTTTTTTTATTTTTTATTTAACTTTTAAATTGAGAAAAATAGGAAAAATTAAAAAACAATCTTGGAAAAATTAGAGAAAAATTAGAAAAATATTTGGGAGGTCAGAAAAAATTTTTTTTTAAATATTTTTGGTCTTTTTTAACCAAAAAGAAAAAAGGAAAAATGTTTTTTTTTATTAGAAAATCCTAGGAAATTTTGGAAAAATGTTTAAAAACTCTGGAAAATTTCAATAGAATCTGGGAAGAGGAAAAAAAAAATGATATTTTACGAGGTTCGGCTATACCCGCCTACATCCTCACCTTAGGTAAACCACCCAAGGATTTCACTATATCGCTCCCTTAGTCGAGTAGAGCAAACATTTTACACACTCTTTCACGTAGGATGAAGCCCTCCTCTCTAAGTGATATCCCATGCTTGGTAAAATGATTCAACAACCTAAATCGTCAAAAACAATAACAAAAATAAGAGCCATGTGTACAAGAACAACTCTCCATAAAAGCAAATTAGTACAATTGATTAGCACAATATACTTCAGTCAAAATTCAATATAGAAATGTGAAGCTCAAGAATTTATCACCGAGGTTCTTTAGATTTGAAGAAATCTCAGTTAGAGCATAAGAACCTCAAGATTTAATTTAACAAAGGTTGGTCATCTGTCAAAACGTGACAGACGTCTATCACGTTAAAATCTAGCATATTTCAAAGTCAGTGCTGCGTCAGTTGCCTGATTGTGTTCAGTTAGTCGCCTGACGCCACCTCAGAAGCCTGTCAGCCACCTAAGAAGGATCTGTGAGGCACCTGTCAACTTCGACCATCCTTCAATATTTTGATCATAACTTTTTCTATACAACTCTAAATTGGAAGTTCTTGGCATCAATAGAAAGCTAAGAGAATCCCACAACTTGCATGTTGAATACTTTTTAAGATAAGGAGTGTTTGATAGATGAAAGTGCTCATCAATACAGTGTTTGTGAAATCCTGTTTTGGTGCTTTTCATTCTAAAAATAATTTTAACCTTTTTGAAATAAATTTTAACCTTATAAAAATATTATCCAAGTATTTTAAAAATTATCTATGTCCAAGTAATTAACCTAAGAGCTTCATGCATCCATATTGAAATCGATTGAAGTACTTACATGAGACTTCTTAAAATATTATAACTTTCTAAGCCCTAAGTTTTCATGTATTGTGTGACGACCTACCTAATTACCACATTTTTTTTATACAATAAATAAAATATCACAAAGCTCGACTCAGCAAATCATAATCCACCTGGACCTGTGGGTACCAGGGATACATCAAAACATATAACGGAAGCCTAAGCAACAGGAAACATAAACTCACAATATTATAAAGACGAAACATCCATCACATTACCATAAATACCAAAGTCACTATATCCACTGTATTTCAGTATATACATCCCAAAACAAGATCTAGGGACATTTCCCACAAAATTCAATTGTCCCTACTAAAACTTACCCTTCAAAGAGGGCAGACAAACAACACTAGATCAGCGAGGCTTTTCCCGCTCTCCTATCTGGGGCTCCTGAAAAGTTTATAAAATTTTGGGGTGAGACACCTCTCAGTAAGGGAAATAAACTAGTACTAGTGTGTGGCAACATGAGTATTCTGTGTTATACATATACCATACAGAACATATTCAATAATTGTTATGTCAAATTTGGGAAAACATATATATATATATATATATCATCAAAACATGGCAGAACTACTGCATTTTCATAAACATATTTCATCTCATATAATAATGATACAAACATATTTCTGGTAGGTTAGCTGGCTGTTGTCATGTATTACCCCCACATGACTGGGTTGTGTGGCCCGAAGGCGGGACCTGACAATGGTTGGCCGACCACTACCAAGTCAAAAGTACAGTTTGTAAGTCTGATAGGTCTGCCAAACCTGGTCTGTACACCAAGGGCGCTCACACACTTCTTAAAAACCACATCGACCATCCAATCTCACACCAATCCGCACAGCAGCGTTAACACAGATATCATAATCGTGATGACCATGGACACATAGCAACGGTACCGCGCAAGTGCTAGACTAGACCAAGCCAACCAAGTTCTGATATCATATAACATATACTGAAACTGTGATACTAGGATATCTCATATCATTAATTATTAGATCAATTATATCGTTTTACATATATACGTATATCATGAAAAATCATCAGCCCGTACGCTGGTATTTCACATTTTACCATAGCTCGGCTCGTACGCCGGCAAATTATAGCACAACCCATACGCTAAAAAATCATACACATTGCTCGGCCCGTATGTTGAAAAATATATCAAAATCTCGGCCCATACGCCGGTTTTTCCATTATAAAAATCCGTATCATAATCACATTTCCAGAAAACAGTATTTCATAACAATTTCTACTCATGCCACACTGAACAGGTTTTTCATATATTCAACATACCATCATTTTCAACAGTGTTTTCTCAAATATAAATCATATATATAGACATATTTACTTTCCTGAAATAGAATGTTATATATACTTACATTTTTTTTAAAAGAACTAGCTTAATTTATCCCCTTACCTGATTCTTGAAAAGCCCCTAAGAAAATTTGTCCCGCACCCATAAGGTTCCCAACTCAACACCCTGGAAACAGCATTCCCCGAAACTAAAGTTCAGTGTTTCTACGCGTATAACACTTTCTACAACTGTCAAATAACCAAATACAGAGTAGGAAGCCTTACCTTGGATTTGGGATGGTTTCCAACTCAGCCCCACCGACAATCCTCTCCGGTAGACTTGCATAGAACTTTCCTAGGAGCGTCGCGGTGGCTTCAGATTGTTGAATTGGAAAAAATTCGGCCCAAAATCCTAGTGAGGAGGAGGAGAAACTGTATGGGGAGAGAGAGGGATTCGGCACAGGAAAATGACTGAAAATTTTTGTTTAACCCTATTTATATTGCAGGATTCGTCGACGAGCCACGTCACCTCATCAACAAGTCCTATAGAAAGTTCGTCGACGAACTCCAACCCTCGTCGCCGAATTTTAGGCTTCCAAAAATCCTCTCTCGGTATCTTATCGTCGACGAATCCTATCCTCGTCAACAAGCTCTTGTTATACCCTCATCGACGAGTCCCCTATATTCGTCGACGAGGAACTAAAAATTCATTGGGATTATCCTTTCCAAAATGCAACGTCGTTGACTACCTCCTTCTGTTTCCAGTTTCCATTTCCCTTTCTTTTATTTAAATATCATTATTCTTCCGGTCGTTACATATTGACTTCCATTCTTTGTACCTTTCTTGAGCTTCTTCCTTTAATTGAATTTTGCTTTATCATAAGCCATGTTTCTAAGCATATGTGTCTTCTTTAGCCACTTGAGCTTGATCTTTTAGGAACTTGATCTTTTATAAGAACTTTTGAGCTTGATTTCTTTATAAAAGCTTTTGAGCCTTGAAACTTATCTTAACAAAATATATTAAGTTCCTTTGGTTTGTTATCATCAAAATAAGATTTTGAGCCTTGCAAAGTCAACAATCTCCCTTTTTTTTATGATAATAAACAAGGAGCAAAAAATGAGTAAGCCTTAAAAAAGGCTCCCCCTTACAATAAACATCATCTTAACAATATTTGCAATATCAAGATCAATTTCAATAAGCATATCAGAATTCAAGATCAATTTCAATATTAATTTCAATATCATGCTCATATATCAAGATTAGCACATGTCATAATTCAAGATAAATTATCTAGTTCATATATTTCATTTCACAGTGAGCTAATATTTCTTTATTCATGCTTAGGTATAAAGTGTCAAGCTCAATTTTTACCAAAAAATTCTCCCCCTTTTGACATTAATCAAAAAGAGTAAAATATATATATATATATATATATATCAAGCAATGAGCAACCATAAGTAAAAGTATATATCCAATGAAGGTACAAAATAGAAACTTTGCATTCATCATGTATAAAAAAGATAGACAATAAGTCTCAAAAAACATGAAAAAATACAAAAGATTGTATATCAGATTTTTCAATAATTTCTAATAATGAACAAAAATCATGATATTATTACTTAACAAGTATAACTCCCTCTGAATGAAGTATATTTCATATTCAATAAACTCATAATTTCATTCTTGGAGGAAAAACTATGTATCCATACGTAGACACCTTATTTTTGCCTGAGCCATATATAACAAAGGCACCGCATTTATTATTATTATTATTATTATTATTATTATTATTATTATTATTATTATTATTATTATTACTTTTAGCATTATTATTATTATTGGGATATTTTCATTATTTTTAATATTATTATGATTTTTACCTTATTATTATTTTATTATTATTATTATCAGTATTTTTATTATTATTATTATTATTATCATTTTTATTATTCCTATTGTTATTATTATTATTATTATTATTATTATTATTATTATTATTATTATTAGGGTTTAGAAAAAAGTTTATAAAAGGGGGCTCATACTCACACACATTGCGGGGGCGGGGAGGTAACCCTAAAAAAAAAAAAAAAACCTCTTTCACGTGCCTTCTACCCGAGCTTTATTCATTGTGCATGTGTGTTTGTAAATTCACAAAAGGAGTAACCTAAAAGGCTTTTTAAATTTACTTTGGGATAATTTCGTAATTTAATGAAAATATTTGTTTCCATGGGTGTTTGAATAAGCATGTGATTAATTGTGAATAAGCGTGTGACATGCATGTGGGGTAATGGGATTAGGCTAAATTTGAATTCACACACTTTTACGTGCCTTCTACCCGGACTTTACCTGCTAAGATTAGAAAGGAGTGTAATACCGTTTGTCCCCACATGGCAAGGCTTGTGAGGACCCACAAACCACTCTCCTCAATTTGAGCTCTGTCTAAACCCTTTGGTTGAAGATAGGGTTCAGGTTGGGAACCTATCGTCAATAGGGTTAGAGCCTACCCACACGTACTTGTCCATAGTTTTCCCCTAACTAGGATAGAGCTATGAAGAAACCCTATAAAATAGGTGTATCTACCTTAGGTTGGGATAGGATCCTCATCCTTCTTCATGTGACATAATCTGATTCTTTTCAAGCTTCACGTACCTCGGTTCTGAGGGAATATATATATATATTATGTATCTTTTTGTATGATTTATTTATTTTTTTATTTATTCATTTTGCATGTATGTTTGTAAATTCACAAAAGGAGTAACCTAAAAGGCTTTTTAAATTTACTTTGGGATAATTTCATAATTTAATGAAAATTATTTGTTTCCATGGGTGTTTGAATAAGCATGTGATTAATTGTGAATAAGCGCGTGACATGCATGTGGGTAGCTGGATTAGGCTAAATTTGAATTCACACACTTTCACATGCCTTCTACCTAGGCTTTATCTGCTAAGATTAGAAAGGAGAATAATACCGTTTGCCCCCACGTGGCAGGGCTTGTGGGGACCCGTGAACCACTCCGCTCAATTTGAGCTCTGTCCAAACCCTTTGGTTGAAGATAGGGTTCAGGTTGGGAACCTATCGTCAATAGGGTTAGAGCCTACTCACACGTACTTGTCCATAGTTTTCCCCTAACTAGGATAGAGCCATGAAGAAACCCTATAAAATAGGTGTATCTACCTTGGGTTGGGATAGGAACCTCATCCTTCTCCATGTGATAGTTCTGTTGTGTCATGTATCTTGCATCTATTTTAGACATGCACAATACTTAGCCATTATTCTAGAAAATCCAAATAATGAGACCATGACCCATCCTTTTAAAAAATAATGTACTTGACCTAAGCATTTTAAAATATGGGTTGGCCCAACCCTTTTCAAATAACCCGAGCCCAATTTTTTTTTTTTTTTTTTTAAAAAACAAACCTAGGCCCGACATTTTTCTAAGGAAAAACTTGGCCCAAGCTTGATTTTCAAAAGGGGCCAAACCTAGATTTTAAAAGTGGGCCTCGACCTTATTGCCTAAAAATCCAAGCCAACATTTTTAAACAATCCAAGGTCAACTCCTTTTAAACTAGGGTCTGATCACATCATAAAGTAGCTTGAAGCCATATTTTAAAATACTCGACGTCCAAGTGCACTTTAAAGTCCAGAAGCCTACATTGAACAAACCCAATTGGTTGACTCACCTGGGTCAACCCTGAACCCAGATCATAACTTGATCCTTCATAGGATCTAAGGTATGTGGACCATTATCAAAGAAAGGGATGGTTGAGAGTAGAATTGAATTGAATCAGTGGTCCATCAATGGTCGGCTTAATCATAAAACCGTTAATTACTCGATAGGGATTTTTCCAGAATTCTGGCAAAGTAGTTATTTAGGTTACATTGCATTCATGCACTTCATGCATAATTTCACGCATAGCCATGCATGATAGGCTGCATGCATGTACATATCTATGTTTGTATGTATGTTTGCACTAATTACATCTATGCATAAACACCCATTGCATCCCATGGTCATGCATTAAATACTCATGCATTCATGCATTAGCGTTTCTAAAAAGGAAAGTTTTGATCTGCAGCTCTCTTAAGGAAAGAAGCCACCTGAGTAATCAAAAGCAATATTAAGACCACTACGCACCCATACAACAACAGGTGAAAGGTAAGAGAAATGAGCGAACAATTGGAAAATAGGGTTCTGGGCATAAAACAAGGACAAGAAGAATTGATTGAGAAAATGAGCAAAATCCTGGAATTGTTGATGAACAAAGGAAAAGCAATATAGAATGATCCTGAGATAGATGCGGACCCCACTCATCCTCTAGGGTTTGGCCCGGTTCATAGACATACATCAACTTCACCACCCATCATCACGGGGGGTCCAATTCCAGCACAGGGGTTTTCAGTGGCAGGAACTTCCTTGTTACTAGCTTTTGATATAGGGATAAGCAAATCTGAGGCCGAGCATCATTGTGGCGTATTGGACAAGCGCTTGAAAGCAATTGAAGGGTCTAATACATTTGACTCCATTGATTCTAATGACCTTTTCCTAGTGCCGAAGGTCACTCTGCCGCCAAAATTCAAGATGTCAGACTTCAAAAAATTTGACGGAACCCATTGTTCTCGGACCCACTTGTACCTCTATTACTAGAAAATGGCTGCACACACAAACGATGAGAGCATTGCTTTCAGGATATCTTGACTGGAACGGCTATCAGATGGTACATTTAGCAAGATCGAGCTCGAATCCATACTTGGAAAGATTTGGCGAATGCTTTTATAGCTCAGTATCGCCATGTCATAGAAATGGCACCTGATCGCATGACCCTACAAAGCATGCAAATGAAACCTAATGAAACATTCAGAGAATATGCATATAGATGGAGGGACATGTCCATCCAAGTGAGCCCTCCGATGGAAGATAGGGAGGCTATCTCACTATTCATGAATACTTTGAAATATCCCTACTTTGGGCATCTCTTAGGGGCAACCCCCCATGACTTCATGGATATTGTTTTTATCGGAGAGAGAATTGAAATGGCCATCAAAGTCGGAAGAACCAAAAGTGGTGGCATAGAAACTGATCCAAGCAAGAGGAAGAAAGAAAAGGAAGTATAGATGATTCAAGGGCGTCCTTACCAAGAGGGTAAGACCTAGTGGATGAATAAGAACTTTGCTTACGAGCCCACATTCCATCAGATAGTGCAGCCAGGTGCGCAACCCCAAGCAGTTTCCCTTAGGCCTAAGCCTATTACAAGGTAGCTGAATGTTTAGGACACGGGAGGGGGACCCCCGATGGAAAGAAAGAGAAAATAAATTCAACCTATTATGATGACTTATGCATAATTGTTCCCACAATTGGTGTCAATTCAAATGGTTGCACCGGTACCAAGATTGTTGCTGCAGTCCCCTTTCCCAAGGTGGTACGACCCAAATGCTCAATGCAAGTATCATTCTGGAGCAATAGGTCATTTAATTGAAAAATGTTGGCATTTTAAACATAAAGTACATACCTTAAGAGATTTGGGTCTACTGGCGATTGACATGGAGAAGCCCATTGTGCGACGTTAAAAGAATATTTTGAAGTTCAAATCAGTTAGATAAGTACAATAATTTTTGGACCAAAGATATTCCACACATAGTCTGAATGAATGGGTTTACTCTTTGACCATGGAAACAGAGGAATACAAGTGGCAAGCTTTCGATCGTTCGCCCCCTTTAGGGATGCTTTTGTTTTCTTCTTTATTCTTCTTTCTTTTGTTGCAATTTGTTAACGCATTTGTCTCAAAAATTTCCTTTTCTATCAATGAAATGAAATTATGCATTTTCGTATATCACTTGCATCAAGAGTTCAATTGCCAAAATTTTGTCTTCTCGTGTTTCATCCTAAGATAAAGAAAACAAAAATGCCAGTATTCATGACCCACAACCAGATGTTAGCTATGAAAATTCAAGCTAGGAGATGGAAGTAAAGGAAGATGAAACAATGTTCGTCACCCTATGAATTCAAATGCCGTGAAGAAGTGTTTTGAAAGCCTCAGCAAAATTTCTGTTTGTTCTATGAACCTCATGTCAGTCCACTAATCGTCTTTTGATCGAATGATAGATGACCATTTTTGGACTACCAGTTATCCCTAAAAAGAACCAAATTTTGATTTACCATTTATTAATCCATTTGAGCCTTATTGTTAAATTAATTTTTCTTAAAAGTCAGTTCACCAGAAATTTAACTTGGGTTTAGGTCTCCTATTGTTTGACAAGTCATTTGAGGCAATGGTCACTACCAAAATGATGGCATGCCATTTTTATGCTACTTAAAAGAAAGTCAAAGAAGAAATCCCTTGCAAGCCATTTTTAAGCGTAAAAAATTCAATTCTCAATTAACTCGTCAAAGGATCACAACCCACACTGGGACAGTTTTAAAAAAGATCAGTCCCAAATGGAATTCAAATGAAAATAAAGTTAAGATTCCTTTCATAAAAGGAAAAGAAAAAGTTGTGGTAAAAGAAGAAGAAGATGAAAAAGAGAAAAAAAAAGGGAAAGAGAAAGAAGAAAAAAAAAAAAGGAAAGAAAGAAATAAGGGACATACTACATATGTAACCTTTGACTAAATTACCCTTGATAAAATCCACAATTTTGAGCCGTATTTAACTCTTTCCTTCTTTAACCCATACCCTTAACCTACATTATGGTCCAAATGAAATTCCTAACCAGATTGGTATACATTATTGTCTCAAATGATTTGTTAGACTCAATATTGAGTCTGAACTATGTAATGACCTGATCCAGAAAAGGTACGTAGACAGCTTGTTTACATGACAAGTTCAGTCAATACCTTGCAGAAACCTTGAACTGGGGCAAACGTTATCAGGGGATGGGACTTTTTAGCCTTGGTTTCCCCTTTCTTTTGAAAACTCGTATCCCTAAGTCTGCGTTTCGTCCTGAGTCTTAAAGACCATCTTGAGATCAAAACATGGGTCGTACTTGGCGGAACTAGGGGCAACCATTAAACAAGAGGTTCCCAGTGGTTTCATAGCAGAAAAAGGTAGAAGAATAGTCCCCCAATAAAACTGTGGCAGTCAATCAAAGAAGAAAATCAGCTATTCAGTTTGAAAAGTTAGCACCATCATCATATGGCTCTCGAATATTGGTATGAAGTGTTTCAGTTGAAATAGCATGTGAACATAGTAAAACATCTATTTTGTGCATATAGCCTTTTGATTTAGCAAATTAATGACCTAAATGCATGATCATTCATCATTCATTCATTCAAAAAAAAAAAAAATAATAAATAAATAAAAGAGAAAAAAATAAAAAAATAAAAAAGAAAAAGAAAAATTCCAAAATCCTAAAAGGAGGAAGGATGGTCAAAATGGCTTAATCACCGACACATTTGCCAAAAGGGGATCCTTATGAAAGGCAGGTAAAATGGTCAGGAATAGTTACAGATACACCTAAATGAGGCAAACTTCATGTTGAGTTCTAGTGAAGCAGATTTGGGCGCCTTCATGTCGAAGCCAAGATCAGTAACAAACGATGGTAACTGGGGTAGATTTTGGGTTGAGTTTTTCCTGGACTAATTTCGATACCTTCATATCAGAGTGCACGATGAAAACATAGCCAAAATCAGTGGACGAGGATTGAAACTAGGGTAGTTTTTGAGTTCCATTGAAGAAAATTCAAGAGCTTTCATGACAGAATAAAAGTCAAAAATAGGGCCATGACCAGTGGCATGTAAACACCGGGATATATTTTGAGCGCCATTTGGAATTTGAAACATGGCCAGAATCAGTGGCAACTTGGAATTTGAAAGCATACCCAAGATCAGAGATTGGGTTGTTAATTACAAGCACGTTGGAAGAAGGAAATTGTATGCGTCAACATGCATTCCATGCATTGCATAAGAAAGAAAATACAAAGGGCATCTTATGCAACATGCATACATCTTTGTATTCATGTATCATTATGTACACATACACATAGCAACATATCACTGTATTTTAGCATCTCAGGTAGCAACATGCATACATATAGCAATAGGGCGTCATTCATTCATATTTTTTTGGTTGAATAAACTTTGGAATAATCCTTTTTGCATCCTTACTAAGTCATTCTTGTCTTGACATACTTGGAAACTGGGGCAGCTGACCTCATGCACAGATTGACATACTTTCAAACTGTGGCAGGTGACCCCAAGCATCAGTTGAGGCATTGGTGGTTGAGTCTCAAAGAGGGTAATATGAAGACAGCCAAAGAACCTCGGGACTTCGTTCCTGATCGGTAATCCTTGGTGGAGTAATTGTGAGCCCTACACCTGAGGACATTTTCCAAGAGAATCTTAGGATCTTGCACTTGATTGATCACCCTCAATAGGGTAACCATTTTCAAAAATACTAACCTTCCAAAAGATCTCAGGACGTAGCACTTGATTGATCATCTCCAGTGGAAAAATTTTTCATGACGTAGAACCCTGCACATGAGCCTATTCTTCAAAGATTCTTGGGATCTTGCACCCAATGGATTATCCTCAACGGAGCAATTCTTCGGGACTTAGAAACCCACACTTAAGGACACTTCCCAAAAGATCTTGAAACCTCCTACCCGATTCATCATCCCCCATACAAAGTAACCATCCCCCTGGTCCAAATTGAGTCATCTAGGGCATTAGCCCTCAAATCCAAAAATGGTGTTGTTCACGACAAAACCGAGGCGTTAGATCACCTCAAAGCCTTCTTGATTATCTTGTTCATGTGAGTAGCTTCATCCAAATTGTTTTGATTATGTTATTCACTCTTATTGACCCTTCGCGGTCCCATTCTTATTAACCCATCGTGGTCCTACCTTATTGACCTATCGCAATCCCACCTTATTGACCCATCGCGGTCCCATCTTATTGAGTCATCGTGGTCCCACCTTATTGACCCTTCACGGTCCCACTTTTATTGACCCATTGCGGTCCCACCTTATTGACCCATCGCGGTCCCACCTTATTGACCCATCGCGGTCTCGCTTTATTGATCCATCGCGATCTCACCTTATTGACCCTTTGCGGTCCCATCTTATTGACCCTTCGTGGTTCCACTCTTATTGACCCTTCGCGGTCCCACTCTTATTGACCCATCATGGTCCCACCTTATTGACCCGTCGTGGTCCCACCTTATTAACCCATTGCAGTCCCACTTTATTGACCCATCGCGGTCCCACCTTATTGACCCTTCGCGGTCCCATCTTATTGACCCTTCGTGGTCCCACTCTTATTAACCCATCGCGGTCCCACTCTTATTGACCCTTTGCGGTCCCACTCTTATTGACCCATTGCGATCCCACCTTATTGACCATTCGCGGTCCCATCTTATTGACCCTTCACGGTCCCACTCTCATTGACCCATCACAGTCCTACTCTTATTGACCCTTTGCGACCTTTTGCAGTCCCACTCTTATTGATCCATCGCGGTCCGCTCTTATTGACTCTTCGCAGTCCACTCTTATTGACCCTTCATAGTCCACTCTTATTGACCTTTCGCGGTCTACTTTTATTGACCATTTGCAATCCACTCCTATTAACCCTTTGTGGTCTCATTCATATTGATCCTCACTGGTCATTTTTGGGAAGTTACACATTGGTCTCTTTTGTTACATTTTGTCTCGGTCCAAAATTGGCATATTTTATCTTTGCAGGTTTGTTGCTACAAATAACGAAGGAGAGTTCCTACTTTTACTTTGAAACAACGAAGCCTACAAAGAGGAGCAACTGTAGACACTCTGTTTTTGCCCGAGCCAAATATAACAAAGGCTCCGTATTTATTATTATTATTATTATTACTTTTAACATTATTATTATTATTATTATTGGGATATTTTGATTATTTTTAATATTATTATGATTATTACCTTATTATTATTATCATTTTTATTATTCCTATTGTTATTATTAATTTTATTATTATTATTATTATTATTATTATTATTATTTCTATTATTATTAGTATTATTATTATTATCATTTTTATTATTCCTTTATTATTATTAATATTGTTATTATTACTTTATTAATATTAATATTATTATTATTATTATTATTATTATTATTATTATTATTATTATTATTATTATTATTATTATTATTAGGGTCTAGAAAAAAGCTTGTAAAAGGCACACACAGTGGGGGCGAGGAGGTAACCCTAAGAAAAACAAAAGACTCTTTCGTTGCTGCGCAGCGCCTACCCTCCCTCACGACAGCCTCCCACAGCCATGAGCAGCTCCCTTATTGCAACAGCCCCTCTCCCATCTCTCTCGTCCTCTCTCTGACCTCCTGGGAAGCCCCACGAACAGCCAACCACCGAACACACTCAATCACGCACAACCTCGCCCTCTCGTAGCAGCAGTCTCCTACTTCGACGCACACTAAAACAAATTGAAATGAACTACTCTGCAAAAACTCAGCACAGAACAGAGAGATGAAGATGGGAAAGAAGAATTTTGTCTTCCTTACTTTTCACCCTTTTAACTGTACACTCGGGGAAGATAAATAGGGAGAAGGAAAAGATAACAGAAAAAGGAATCTCAAGTAGAGCAGGGAAAATAACTGCCCAAAATAGAAAATAAAAAAAAAAACAACTATCTATTGGAGCCATTCACGTGGGTGCTCTTTCTTCAGATTTCTGGTGGGAGCTAGGGAGATGAGCTGGAGTTGCATATCTGGCATCTTTAATTTGTAATAGCCCCCCGCAAGATGGACAGTAGATGTTTTCTACTCCCATCTTGGAAAAGTGAGAATAAAAGAGAGAAGAGGCTATAGGTTTGGTGAACATATCTGCCATTTGCAAGTGGCTGTTGACATGGTAAGTAATGAGACTACCATCTTGAATTTTTTCACGAATGAGATGACAATCTAGCTCAATGTGCTTTGTGCGTTCATGGAAAACTGGGTTTGCAGCAATGTGTAAGGCAACTTGGTTGTCGCAGAAGAGTGTGGCAGGTTGGGGATGAGTCACTTGGAGATCATTCAAGAGGTAACGGATCCAAGTCAATTCGCAGCAAACCATTGCCATGGCTCTGTACTTTGCCTCTGTAGAAGACCTGGAGACAGTGTTTTGTTTTTTGGATCGCCAAGAGATCAAAGAGGAACCAAGGAAAACACAGTAGTCGGTTATGGATTTTTGACTATCAGGACATGAACCCCAATCACCGTCACTATATGCCTTTGACTGTAAACTGGAATCTAAAGGATAAAAAAGTCCTTGACCTGGCGCCATCTTGATATATCTAAGAACCTTGTGTGCTGCATTTAAATGAGGGACTCGTGGAGTTCCCATGAACAGGCTGAGGAGTTGAACAGAATAAGAGAGGTCTGGTCGAGTGATGGTCAGGTACATCAAGTGGCCAATGAGTCTTTTGTAAATGGTGGGATCTCCAATGGGTTCTCCTTCATCTCTCAACAATTTGAGATTTTGATCCAAAGGAATTTTAGCAGGTGTGGACCCAATGGTTCCTATACCTGATAGAATGTCCAATGCATACTTTCGTTAACAAAGATGGATTCCCTTTGCTGATCGTGCAACTTCGATGCCAAGAAAGTATTTGAGTTGCCCAAGATCTATGATTTTAAACTTTTCATCCAAAGCTCCCTTAAGTTTTTCAATAGATCTCATGTCATTGCTAGCCATAATTATGTCATCAACATAAACTAGGATGGCTATGAAGGAACCATTATGCATTCGGGTAAACAAGCTGTAATCTCCTTTAGATTGGGTGTAGCCATGCTGGATGATGAAGGAGGAGAGTTTAGCATACCATTGCCTCGAGGCTTGCTTAAGGCCATACAAACTTTTAAGTAGCGTGCAAACCTTTGTTTCATCTGCTATGCGATAGCCAGGTGGCAGCTTCATGTACACTTCTTCATTAAGATCCCCATGAAGGAAGGCATTGTTGACATCGAATTGATGTAGATGCAGGCCTTTGATTGCTACCAATGCTAGTAAAGCTCCGACAGATACCATCTTAGCTACAGGGGAGAAAGTTTCATGATAGTCTATGCCCTTTTCCTGTGTGTATCCTTTGCAGACCAATCTGGCCTTGTATCGTTCAATGGTCCCATTAGCATTGTATTTTATCTTGTAAACCCATTTGCATCCGATGGCTTTCTTACCAGGAGGAAGCTCTGTGATAGTCCAGGTTTTATTCTGTTCAAGAGTTGCAATTTCAGTCACCATAGCTTTTTCCCAATTAGGATCCTTAACAGCATCATGATATAAATAGGGTTCAGTGTTTTTAGTGATTGTGGTAACAAAGGCCTTGTGTTTAGGTGTAATGTTATGATAGGATGAAGAGGCACAAAGTGGAAAAGGACTACTTGGAGCTGCAGGACCTCTTTTCTTGTTGGACTCCTGTGAATGGGTGAGAAGGCCAGCAAAGCTAGCTTGCTGACAAATGAAGTGTTCAAGGTGAGGTGGCGGCTTCTTCGTTCTAGTAGATCTCCTTGGGAGATGAGGACTGTTTATAGTGTGGTCTAAGGTTTCACCAGGAGGTTGAGGTGATGTTGAAGGCTGACTTGGTGTGTTTTGTGGGCTGTCATGTTCAGTGGCATTAGCTAGTGTATGAGAGTCTTCATAGGAAAAATCCATGATGGTAGGCTGAGGAAAAGGAAGCTAAGTAGTTGGGACAGCGGGGGCTTCTTCAGATTGCAAGGGGAAAATGTCTTCATGAAAAACGACATTCCTTGAGATGACTATTTTTTCAGTTTGCAAGTCCATTAGTTTGTATCCTTTCATCCCAAAGGGGTATCCCAAGAAAATACACTTTCTTGCTCTTGCATCAAATTTGTGCCTGTTATTTGAGAGGGTTGAGGCAAAAGCTAAGCAATCGAAGACTATGATGTGGGCATATGCAGGCTTGGCTTTAAAAAGGAGTTCAAAGGGACTTTTGGATTTTAAGATGGCAGATGGAGTTCGGTTAATGAGGTAGACTGCCGTTAGCACACAGTCACTCCAATATCTAATAGCAAGCCCACTTTGGAATCTCAAGGCTCTTGCAATATTTAAGATGTGCTGGTGTTTTCTTTCAACTCTAGCGTTTTGTTCAGGGGTATCCACACAAGTTCTTTGGTGAATGATGCCCTTCTCATGATAAAATTGTTTCAGATCAAATTCCCCTCCATTGTCACTCCGAATGGTTTTGATTTTGGTTGCAAATTGAGTTACTATCAGGGCACAAAATCCTTTTAAGGTAGAACTTGCATCAGATTTAAATTTCAAAAGATACACCCAAGTGCACCTGCTGAAGTCATTGACAATGGTAAGAAAATATCGGAAACCATCATAAGAGGCTTCATTACATGGCCCCCAGAGATCACAATGAATGAGTTCAAAACAATGTTCAGATTTGTGTTGACTACAAGGAAAAGGAAGCTTGTGAAGCTTGGCTAAGGGACAAACAAAACAAGGCTTAGTAGTTAGTGAAGTTTTGCATATAGGTTCAAGATTGAGAAAATCTAAATTTACTGATGAAGGGTGTCCTAGGCGGTAGTGCCAAAGGTCCATGTTCTGGATGTTGCTAATTGCAGCTGTTTGTGGTGATATGTTGGTGGCTTTGGACAGGGCTTGAGTCAAAGATGTTGGAGGAACTTCATTCTGCAGCAAATGGTATAACCCATTCTTCACCTCACCTATTCCAGTTATGCGCCAAGTCAAAAGGTCCTGAATAAAACAATTTTTAGATAAGAAAATAAGACAACACTTCAAGGTGTGAGCCAATTTTCTGGTAGAGATAAGATTGAAAGAAAAGGATGGAACACACGGGACATTGTGAAGAATAAGGTCTTTTGTTGGTCTCATTGTGCCAATGTGGGTCACAGCGACAGCTTCTCCATTAGGCAAGGTTATAGAGTAGGAGACTTCAGCTTTTATGGAAGTGAAGAAACAGGTCGCACAGACCATATGATCTGTTGCACCTGTGTCAATTATCCAGGGAACAGCTGAAATGTCTTTGGGTTTGGTGTAAGCTGAGAGACAGAGAGGTATACTAGAGAACTGAGGAATGTGTGCATCAGGAGGAGAAGCTATGGCAGTTTGAACAGAATGCACTGAGGCTTGACTGGTCTGCCTGAGCATGGCCATTAGTTCCTGGTATTGCTCTTGAGTTATAGTGCTTTGACCTCCATGAGTTCCTTTTTCTGGAACAGGTAGAGGAGATGCTGAAACCTGATGAGCATACGAGCCAATAGGTGGAGTTCTACCATGAAGTCTGTGCCTTGGAGGATAGCCATGAAGTTTGAAACATTTTTCTGTAGTATATCCAGGAATATGGCAGTGATTGCACACTGGTTTGCTAGGATTGGCCTTGAAACACCTCTTTAGAGAGTGACCATGAATTTTGCAATGAGAACAATAGTATTTGTCACGTCTCTGAGAGCTGTTTTGAGGTGTGAGCTGTCTAGTGTTATCCTTGACCAGAAGAGCAAGAGGTTCTGTGGGAGAAGGGTCAGAAGATATCTATCTACGCTTCTCTTCCTATTGGATGATTGAATAAACCTCATTCAAATTGGGGAAAGGTTTAATGAGCAATATCTGTGCCTTCAAACCTTTGTAGGAGTCATTGAGTCCTATTAGGAATTTCATTACCCAGTCCCTTTGTTGATTTTCGATCACTATTTTCAAGCCACCACAACTACAGCTAGGGATGGATTCATAGTTCATCAGTTCATCGAGAAGTTTTTTCAGCTTGGAGAAGTAACAACTCACCGAATCTTGTTGCTGCATCAGGGCAGCGATTCCTTGTTTGATTTCATAAATCCTTGGGGCATTTTGTTGTGTAAGACGATGCTCAAGCTTAACCCACAGTTGGTGTGCCATTTCTGCATATAGGGTGCTACATTTGATGTCAACCGACATGGAGTTTTGCAGCCAAGTAATAACAATGTCATTGCAATGAAGCCAATGATCCATCAAGGGACTGTCAGGATCAATTGGCTCACGAATGCTGCCATCAATGAAACCTAGCTTGTTCTTAATACGCAAGGCACGCTTCATTGATCTTGCCCAGGGATGATAATTGCTGGAATCTAATACTTGCGTGACGAGTAAAGCTCCAGAGTGGTTGTTGGTGCTGATGAAGTATGGGCTGCTGGGCTGTGATGGATCAAGATGGATTGAGTGATGGTTTGAGGTTGTTGAATTGGTGTTTTGGTTTTGGTTTTGATTGGTGTCTTGATCGGAATTGGTAGAGTTAGTTCGAGCCATTGAGACTAACTTGGCTCTGATACCATGAAACAAATTGAAATGAACTACTCTGCAAAAACTCAACACAGAACAGAGAGAGATGAAGATGGGAAAGAAGAATTTTGTCTTCCTTACTTTTCACCCTTTTAATTGTACACTCGGGGGAAGATAAATAGGGAGAAGGAAAAGATAACAGAAAAAGGAATCTCAAGCAGAGCAGAGAAAATAATTGCCCAAAATAGAAAATAAAAAAAAAACAACTATCTATTGGAGCCATTCACGTGGGTGCTCTTTCTTTAGATTTCTGGTGGGAGCTAGGGAGCTGAGCTGGAGTTGCATATCTGGCATCTTTAATTTGTAATACACACAATAGCCAATATGCACGGCAGCAGCAACCACCATCATCGTCACCCTCTCACGCCCATAGCTGCTGTCACTCCGGTAGTTCTTCACGGCAGCAGCTCAAGCCGTGTGGTGACTTTGTCCAAGAAACTCCCATAAACCCCGGAGACCCTCTGCAGCCACCCAGGACCAACTTCCATGCACCAGCTGCCGGTTGCTGCACAGCCATCCGAGCGAACCCCTTCCTCAGTCCCTCTCTTTGGCTGCTGTTACAGCCACTCTCCGAGGATCTCCTACCAGACAACACCACCAACCCAAAGCCTGCATCAGACCTCCATCCCACTGCAGCTCTTGGCCACCTATCCCTGCAACTGTAGCTGTTCCGACCAGCCACGAACCAGCCATCGCCAGAAGCTGCAGAACACCCGAGGCCACCTACTCCCGCCTACTCTAGCCAGACCCACCACCACTCCACGCTCCCATAATCACCCAGCCACTCAGACGTCGTGAAGCCCCCCTCCAACTCCGGCATTCTCCACCGCCATCCTTATAGCCATTGATCCCTCTCCATTGCCAAAGGTAAGGTTTTTAGGGTATTTATTGTATTTTGTGTGTTATGATTTATTATTGTGTTTAGGTTTATTGTTGTTTTTACATTTATTTATTTTTATTTTATTTATTTATTTATTTTTATTTTGCAATACTAACTGTTGTGTCTATATTTGTCAGGATGTTGATAATATCAAGTGTTTATGTTACTATTATATTTTATTATTAGGGTTATTTTTATTGTTATCATATATTATTTTGGGTTGCTCTCACTTTTATTATAGGCATTCTAGGTTTATGCTAATATGATTTTTTCTATTATGTATTAATTGTGATGTTTTGTAATATTTTTAGTACTTTAATTTTACTATGATCTTTATTGTTATTATATTGTTCTTGTCATGGTTCACGTTAGGTTTATTTACTACATCCATCATGTTTAGTTTAGCGTATATGTAGTTATTTAGATTTATTAACTATTGTTGTATTATTTTCATTATCCTATTGTACGTGGTTTATGTATTTAAGATTCTTAACATTGTTATATTATTTCCATCATTGTTATATTTTTATTCTAATCGTGTACTTATCTAGGGCATTCTTGCTATTATATCATCATGTTTATAGTGTTGTGTACTTAGGTGTGTAGTGTTATTGTTGTATTTATGTTAATGCTTAATATTTATTTGTTAGTGTTTTTGTTGTTATTGTTGTAAATATTAAATGATATGGTCGGATTTTTATCATGTGATGTATACTTATTCAATATATAATGTTTAAGGTTTTTGTTATTATCTATATTTATGTGGGGTTCTTGTTAATATTTATATACTTAGGATAGCGGTTATTGTTATATCGATTTAATTAGGTTTTTTTAGATATATTATTTGATATTCTAAAAATATGTTTTTAATTATTTTACTTTTACTATTTTTTGTTAATTGTTTTATTTTATTTTAATATTCGGGAAAAATATTGAAAACTTACAAAAAAATAAAAAAAAATACAAATTACAAAAAAATAAAAAAAATACAAAAATCATAAAAATATTTTTGAGATTAAAATTGTTTTTATACTTGGAAAAACCACATAAAAATTCAGAAAAATCATAGAAAATTTCAAAAATGCTTTGAGTTCGAAAAAATGTTTTTGCTCGCTTCTTCATCTGGAATAAATTCAAAAATAGAAACCTCCTAAGGTCACTTCAAAATATATTTTCCTTACTTAGAAAAAATTACAAATTTCAAAAGACCTGTGAGCTATTTTTGTAAAAACATATTTTCCCATTTTTCCATCCCTATGATTGCAATAAAAATGGTACAAGTTTTTTAAACTTCACGTACCTCAGTTCTGAGGGAATATATATATATATTACGTATATTTTTGTACGATTTATTTATATATTTATTTATTCATTTTTTCATGTGTCTTTGTAAATTCACAAAATGAGTAACCTAAAAGGCTTTTTAAATTTACTATGGGATAATTTTGTAATTAATTAGGTACCGTTTGTAAGAACGGGCGCATAGGGGGTGCTCGTACCTTCCCCTCGCGTAACCGAACTCTCGACCCCAACTTTGGTAACGTAGACCGAATCTACCCTTATTGGGTAGTAATTTAGTGTCCTAACCACACTAACATGTTAGTGGCAACTCTAGTATTCCTATTTTTTCTTGAAAAATCTAAAACAATATTTATTTTGCCACCCTGGGGCACACGCGTGCTGGGACGTCGCGACACCATATATAGTAAGAGTGTAAATATCATGTGAAGCTGTCATCATTATCAGTCATCATTAGCAATCATCATTATCAATCATGCTTTTAAATTTGTTGTGTCATGCTCATGCTCAGTTTGCTAAATTTTATCCCCCTTTTTATTTCAAAGAAAGGATAAACTGAGAGAAATATTATGCAAAGGTACTAATGACGAAAAACAATTCGTATTTAGATTGCAATGACAAAGTCCATAATCCAGCATATATTTCAATCATAACATGGATATCCATTATTCAACATGCCAAAAAATATATAACATAATCCAACAACAGCATGTGAACTAAGATGGTCAAGAAAAAATAATAAAAGAGCTAAGCAAAAAAATAGTAGTGTCAAACATTTCAACCCAGCTTCGTGTTTGGTTTCAGGAAATTCTTTTGTATATGAATACCAAAATTCATATGGCTTTCCAAATCTCAACACTTTCTAAGTTAAGCCTTGTACAATCCAAGCTTTCTTGATTTTTAGTCAACAATACCATTTTTGTATTCATTTGTTTCAATATTATAGTCATTAATAGCTCAAAAACTCTTCTTTAAGTTTATCATACCTCATCAGTTTATGCATTATATTCTCAAGGTCTCTATTATAGTAGTTAATGAGTTACGTTATAAGCATTTATCTATTATTAAAGCACACTTATAGCCATCACTAAATCTCTTTTTGAATTGGCTACCTTAAATCCTGTAGGCTATGGAGGCATCCCTTTTCATTTTAGTATAGATTTAGCTTTCTTAATTCCTAAAAAGGGAATGACTATACCTAGGATCTATGAAGTTCTTAGTTTGTGAACTGGGCTTTCATCTTGGTACCCATATTTTCTTGGGTCGTGATGGTTTAACAAGAGATGTTTCTTTTACTTTTCAAACTTGCTTAGTTTTCACACCCTTTTCTCTTTAATGGACATTCAAATTTAATGTGCCCTTTCTTCTTACATAGGAAGCATGTGGTATGAGTGTAAGCATTTGAAGAGATGCTAGCATAGTCTTTAAAGGCTCTTACAAAGTACCCCATGTAGAGGTTCTTTTTCCTTGTGTTCTTTACTCCATTGAATTTTATACCTTCTTTATCCAAAGACATTCTTTGTGATCCAATCATTTTATCAAAGTTCTCCTTTCCTTTAGTGAAGTTGTAAAGTATTTTATTTTGATCTTTATTTTTACTTTCAAGGCAAATTATTTCTGAATCTTTTATTCCTTTGTAGTTTGCTTGCATCCTTACTAGCTCTTTAGTCATCTGATTTATTTTTCTTTCAAGTTCACCAATGATTAGGTCCTTTTCTTTTTCAATAGAAGCTTGAGATCTTAAATCTTTTAGTTCTTTCATTACTTTTTCATTCTTACTTTCCAATCTTTTGATTTTTAAATCCATTTCTCTTTCAGCAAGATTTTTTTATTCTAATTCTTTCATTACAGTTTCATTCTTATTTTTCAATGAAGTATATCATTTAGTTACTTTAACTAGAATCTTATGAACTTTGAATAATTTTGTTTGTAGTTCTTCATAAGATGGTCTACTCTCATCACTGGATTCATCAGATGAATTGTCACAAGAATCATTAAATGATTTGGATGAGGAGCTTTATACTTCATCATCGTCCCATGCCATAAGACAACTATTTGCAATCTCTTGGTCACTTGATTCACATTCTGAGCTACTAGAACTTATATTGACTCATGTAGTGGCTTTCACTGCCTTTTTCTTTTTCTTCTTAGAATCCTTCTTGAGCTGTGGACAATATGATTTTATGTGTCCAACTTTCTTGCAATTATAGCATGTAGGAGGTTCTTTCTTTGTTTTCTTTTCATTAATTTCTTCTTCATTTGATTTTAAGTCCTAGAAATTTCTTTTATTCTTCTTTCTAAGGATTTTTGCAAGTCTCTTGGTTATGAGGGCTATATCGTTATCATCTATTGTAACGACCCGAATAAAATGGTAGTTAAATAATAAAAGAAAAGGGATATGGAAATCGGAAACAGAAGGAGGCCATCGACTTCATTGAACTTTGGAAGGACTAACGGAAAAAGGGGGGGGATCAGCAGGACTTCGTTGACAAATACGGGGAATTCGTTGACGAAGGCTTAAGAGAATTCGTCAACGAACACAGGGCTTCGTCAATGAGAAAATACCGATAGGGGTTCTAAGGCAGCCTGAATTTTGTAAACGAATATAGGGTCTCGTCTACGAAATTTGTTAAGGACTCGTCGACGAAGAATGGGCTCGTTGACGAAATCCTCTATTTTATATATATGAAAATCCGGATAATTTAAGCTTCTCAAAGAAGCTAACACTCTCTCTCCCCCCCCCCTTCGGCTCACTTTCTCTCTCTCTCTCTTCATTTTTGGGCTATTTTTACGTTGAATCGACAATCCGAAGTCACCACGATGCTCCTGGTGGAGTTCTCTCCAAATCTGCTGGAGCGGATCGTGGGAGAAAGATAGTTGGAAATCATCCCAAAGTTGAGGTAAGACTTTTTAAGTCATATTTGGTCTTGAGCTAGTTATAAGAAATATTGTGCGCATGAAAATACTAAAGTTTAATACTGGAGGTTTTCAGTTTCAGGGTATTGGTCAGGGAACCCCTCGGGTGTTAAACTTGAATGCTTTTGGGTAAAAACTTTCTACTCAATATTTGAGTTTTTGGCAGTTGAGGAAAATATTGTATGCTTCGAAATACTGAACTTCAATTCTGGGATTTTTCATTTTCAGGGTGTTGAGTTAGGAACCCTGTGGGTGCGGGGTAGTTTTATTAGGGGCTTTCCAAGAATCAAGTAAGGGGATAAACTAAGCTAGTACTATTTTGGGAAATGCTTATATACATATAGTTATCATTTGATTTATGAAAAATGTATATGTTTATATATATATATATATATATGTTTTATATTTGCAAAATACTATGAAAATGATCGTATATTGAATATGTGGAAAATCTACTGTGTGGCATGAGTAAAAATATTGTGAAATGCTGTTTTCTGGGAATATTGATGATATGGATTTTTATGATGGAAAACCGGCGTACGGGCCGAGATGTTTATATATATATATATATGTGTGTGTGTGTGTGTGTGTGTGTGTGGATATGTTTTCCGGCGTACGGGCCGTGCTATGTGATTTGCCAACATACGGGCTGTGCTATGTGGTTTGCCAGCGTACAGGCTGTGCTATGTGATTTGCCAACATGCGAGCTGTGCTATGTGATTTGCCGGCGTACGGGCCGTGCTATGTGATTTGCCAGCGTACGGGCTGTACTATGTGATTTGCCAGCGTACAGATCGTGCTATGATAAAATGTGTAATAACGGCGTACGGGCCGATGATTTTCATGATACACGTATATATGTGAAATGATATGATTGATGTGAAAATGAATGATATGAGATATCTATGTATCACAATTTTAGTATATGTATATGATATCAGAACCTGGTTGGCCTGCATGGTACCGTTCCTATGTGTCCATGGTCCTCGTGATCATGATATCTGTGTTAACGCCGCTGTACGAAGTGGTGTGAGATTGGATGGTCGATGTGGTTATTTTCAAGAAGTGTGTTGTTATCGCCCCTAGTGTACGGACCAGTCTGGGTAGACCCATCGGACCTACAGACTAGACTATTGACTTGGCAGTGGTTGGCCAACCATTGTCAGGTCCCGCTTTCGGGCTACACAACCCAGTCATGTGGTGGTAATACATGACAACAATCAGCTAACCTACCAAGATTGTTTTATGTTATTATTATTATGATATGAGATGGGAAATGTTTATGAGAATGCAGTATGTTCTGCCATGTTTTGATATACTTATGTTTTCCCAGATTTAATAAACAGTACTGATTATGTTATGTATGATATATGTAGAGCACGAAATACTCATGTTACCACACACTAGTATTAGTTTATTTCCCTTACTAAGAGATATCTCACCCCTAAATTTCATTAACTTTTCAGGAGCCCTAGATAGGAGAACGGGAAAGGCCCCGCTGACATAGAGCAGTTATCTGCCCTTGTTGGAAGCGTGAGTCTTGGTAGGGACATTTAGATTTTTGTGGGAATTGTCCCTAGATTTATTTTTGGGATGTATATACTGAGAGATAGTGTTTGTAGTACTCTGGTATGTGTTATGCACATTATGATGAGATGTATATAATTTTATACTTTCTGCTGCATAGGCTTCTGCTATATGTTCTGTTATATCTCTAATACCCACGAGTCCAGGTGGATGATGACCTACTGAGCTGGATTGTGGGATATGTAGTATTGATTTTATGATATGATGATATTATTATAAAAAATAATAATAAGTGGAAAAATGAGCAGGTCGTGACATCCATTGTCTCTTCAACTTCATCAATAGAACTTTCATTTGAGGTTTTAAAAGCGATGGATTCTTTCATTTTAGATTTTCCACTTCTTTCGTTTATAGTTATCTCATATGTGAGGAGAGAACCTATTAATTCATTTAAGGAGGTGTTTTTCAAATTTCTTCCTTCAATTATTGTAGTGGCCTTAGGTTCCCAAATTGGTGGAAGTCCTCTAAGGATTTTTTGGATCATCTCATATATAGAGTAGTTTTTCCCTAAGGCATTAAGGGATTTTATTATATGGGTGAACCTAGTGTACACACTAGTGATGGTTTCATCCGAATTCATTCTAAAAGCCTCATACTCGCTTGTGAGCATGTCAATTCTACTATATCTAACATCAACCGTTCCTTCATAGGTTACCTCTAGTTTATCCCATATTTCTTTGTCTAATTTACATATCATGACCCTATTGAATTCATTTACATCAAGAGAACAATATAATGCATTCATAGCACTTGAATTTACATGCAACATCTTATGATCATTGTTGGTGTTCTCTTTTTCTTCTTTAGGTATTTCTTTACCATCCACATTTTTAGTAGGGATAAGGTGACCATGTGTGACAACTTTCCAAACTTTCCAATTCATGGTTTACAGGTATATCCTCATTTGTTGTTACCAAAAGTATAGTTGACACCACAAAAGAGAGGTGGTCTATAAGAGGATTGACCCTTGGCAAAGGGAGACACACCTAGGTGTGCCATAGGGATCTTTATGTAGCTTCTAGTTTAAGATTTACTCCAACCCTGCTATGATACCAATTGAGAAGTAAGGTGTATTCCCAAGAGGGGGGTGAATTGGGTTTTAAAATTTTTCTTTGTAAACTTTTTGTTTTACAAGTTCCTTTAGTTAAGTATTAACCCCTTTTTAAGATTGAGTTGATTACAATCCCAGCAACAATCAAACTTTTATTAACCACCTTAATTATTGTAATGTAAGGATGATGTTACCAGTTTCATATTATATTTTCTTTTCAACAAAGAGTAGTGATATCTTCAATGGATAATTCCAATCAACCAATTGTTGTAAGATAGATGAGATGATCATGCAAGATTTAAATTAGCTTTTAAACCAGTCAAATTCCTTGATTTAAAACAATAATCAATATTCAATCTCAAGGTCAAATCTTTGATGTAAAGGCACAGTTACTTCGACTTGTAGTATTCAACTTATAACAATTCAGTTTTCAAAACTTTATCAAAAACTCAATCAACCAATCAATAAGGTTATAGTATGTAGATTTCACAATATGAATCAAAATAAAGATTTCAGCAAGCTTCCAAAATTTAGACTTTGAATTTAAGTATGAAACAAATCAGTAAGTTAATGAGCATTGATACTTATCAATCAACGTGCTTCCTTTAATCAAGGTTTCCGTAAAAGATTAATCAACGTACTCCCTTTGAGGTTTCCATAAAAGATCAATCAATGTACTCCCTTAAATCAAAGTTTCCTCAATTCCCAATAATAGATTAATTTTCAACAATTAAGTAAACATACACGCAATTTATATATATGCAGAAAATTAAAGAAATTGGGGAAGAGAAAAAAAACAACTTGAACCGTAAAAAACAATAACAAAAACAAGAGCCTTGTCTGCAAGAACAACTCTCAATAAGAGCAAATTAGTACAATCGATTAGCACAATATACTTCAATCAAAATTCAATATAGAAATATGAAGCTCAAGAATTTATCACCAGGGTTCTTTATATTTCAAGAAATCTTAGTTAGAGCACAAGAACCTCAAGTTTTAATTCAGTAAATACTCAGAAAATAGCTTCTCAGAAAATATTTAGCAAGAACTTTTTGAATGTGAAAGAATTTGATCAATAACTTATTTTTTTATCATTGTTGGTATGTGTAATCCTTGAGTTTACCATGTATTTATAAAGTTTAAAAAGTATTTTTTGTGTTGCCCAAGTTGCTTGGAGTATTCCCCAAGTTTTCACAAAGTTTGGTGGCCATGAAATCCCTTTTATAAAGTTTTCTAACTATTAAAATTTGAATTTTACGAAGGTCAGTCGCCTATCAAAACGTGTCAGGCACCTATCACTTTAAAATCCAGCGTATTTCAAAGTCAGTACTATGTTAGTCACCTGATTGTGTTCAGTCAGTCACCTGACTCCACCTTAGAAGCCTGTCAGTCGCCTAAGAAGGATCTGTGAGACGCTTGTCAGTTTCGACCACCCTTCAGTATTTTGGTCATAACGTTTTCTATACAACTTTAAATTGGACGTTCTTGGTATCAACAGAAAGCTAAGAAAACATCCCACAATGTTCATGTTGAACATATTTTAAGATGAGGAGCATTTGATAGAGGAAAGTGCTCATCAATATAGATGAAGAAAAAAGAAGGGAATTTAGAGAATCTTCTTTAGTGCTTTTCATTCCAAAAATAATTTTAACATTTTTGAAAAAAAAAATTGACCTTATAAAATTATTTTCAAAGTAGTAATTAACTTAAGAGTTTCATGCATCCATATTGAAATCGATTGAAGTACTTACATGAAACTTCTTAAAATACTATAATTTTCTAAGCGCTAAGTTTTCATGTCTTGGCTTTCATTCTTTGTATCTCTCTTGAGCTTCTTCCCTCAATTGACTTTGGCTTTATCATGAGCCATGTCTCTAAGCATGAGTGATCTTTTTTAACCACTTGAGTTTGATCTTTTTGTAACTTGATCTTTTATAAGAACTTTTAAGCTTAATATCTTTATAAAAGCTTTTGAGCCCTAAAACTTATCTTAGCAAAATATGTTAAGTTTTTTATTTATTTATTATCATCAAAATAAGATTGCAAGTCTTATAAGGCCAACAATATTGCCCTAGTTTACTTAAAAATATTAAAGTATGAATATTATATTTTATTTAAACTATCAAATATAAATATAGATGCTAAAATTATGAATAATATTAGAATTATGGGATATGATATAAGAAGAATGTTGTAATGAACATGATTAGAAATATTAAACTTTAATATTTATATACCATTATAGATTAAAAAAATAAATTTGATATATACCACTATGGATTAAAAAAAATAAATTTGATGTATACATATACATTTATTATTATTTTTGTTTGTATAAAATATCATTATATGACTTTTTCCAATGAAAATATTAATAAATTCATTGCAATTTCTATATTGTGATTTCTAATCTAAGTCTTTCTAATTAATTTTTTTTTACTCAATGAAAAATTAATGAGCTTTTTAAATTTAAAAAAAAAAAAGAGTTTAAATTTTTATTATTTGGGGGTACCTTTTTGTATATAATTTTTTTTCTAAAATTCATTCTTGATAAATTATATCATTATTTATCTAAATAATGTTAAACACTTCACAATAATTTTGGGGACAACAAAGTAATTTTTTATTTTATTTTGGATATACCTTTTATCTAGTATTTATAATACCATTATATTTATTCATTTTTAAATAAATTAATTTTTTTAGTTTTAAATTTTAATCTATTTTAAAAAAAAAAATGAATGTAAATTTATTTAATTTTTTTTAAAGAAAATTTTGTATACTTTCAAAAAATAATAATATTTGTTTTCTAAAAAATGATTTACACTATTTGCTTCTATTTTATGTTGTTTTGTTTTCCTATCAAATAAAGTCTCCTTTTTCTAGGTTTGAACATTAAACTTATTCAAAACATATTTTTATAAATATAATTTTATCTAATATAATTGAATTGAATTTATTCTAATTTTTTTGGTATTTTACTTTTAAAGCGTTAGAATTTTTTTTTTTTCATAAAATGATTTATCCTATGGTTTTATTATGACCATCCTCCCATAATTTTCAAGATTATGAAAAGTTGTAACATTGATAGTTTTCTTTTGATTACATAGGAACTCCAGTCACCAACAAATCCTTCGAATCCCTTGATGTGGTACCAAACCTACGGATCAGCGTCCTCCCCCTAGGTCTCATTGATGAGGTAAGTGCAAATGTTATTTTATGAAAAAAAAAATGTCTTTAATTTTTTTTAGACCTTCAAAAATCATTCATCACAATTTAATGTAGATTTATATATCACAATTCTAAAAATAGTTGAGAGTATTTTGTTTATAAACATGAAATTAAATTTATGTAAAATTTAATATGATCAAATATAATTGATACCTCAAAATTATGCCCTTGGAATTGAATATATTTACATATAACTACATACTTACGTAATTAACTGACTAATTAGTTAATTACTACATATGACCTATATATTTACGAACATATTTAAGGGTTATTTTGTGCTTCCGTTGAAATATTGTTCTTAGTGAATTAACATATCTTGTCTTTCAACCCAAATTATAAAGGATTCATTCTTGCAATTCAATTATAGCATCCTCGAGATGATCAAATTTCTTTTATTATCCTTATGAATTTCTCACTTAAAATTTATACATTCATACATAAATAAAAATCAAATAATTATATATGCATGTAATTAATTATCATATTAGTTATGCATATACATATCGATATATACATGATAGTTAGGTAAATAGTTCGACAAGAACAAAGGAATGCGTATATCTTAGTTTATTAATATATATATATATATATATAATTCGTCTAACATGACTTTCAAATCTTATTTTGATGATAACAAATCAAGGTAAATTTAACAAGTTGTGGTTTAAGTGATGATTCAGGAATTCAAACATATGAAGTTCAAAAAGTTCAAGTATTATGAATTTAAGATCACAAGTGTTATGCAAGATTGTATTCCAAGGCCAAAGTGGTCAAAAGAAAACTCAAGGGGTCAAAGACAGACAAATCTCATGAAAGCTTAAAGAGCATTGAAGTTCAAGACAAGATGAACTCAAAGCAAACATATACATGAAGACTTCAAGTTTAGAAAAATTTTAAGTCCTAGGGAAGTCTTGTGTAAGTACTTCAATTAAAATCAATTTGAATGCTTTGAAACTCATTAGCGTTAATCATGGACTTAGAGAATATATTTTTAAAAAATCTCAAAAAATATATTTCAAAAGTATCAAAACAAGTTGGCAAGATTTTTTGGAAACAAGGTTGAAGAACAAAAGTATTAACTATCCAGCCGACTGACCCTTGTCTGGTTAGGCGACTGCCATTTTATGCTGAATTAATTTGGTAAGACAGTATTAGCTCAGGCGACTGACCCCTATGAGTCCAGGTGCCTGACCTTGTTCTGACTTTGAAACTATGCTGAATTTCAAAAGCTCAGTCGACTAACCCCAATGAATCCAGGCGTCTCACCTTCGTAACGGCTAGTTTAAAACGACTTTTAAATATTTCCAAATTAAGTTGCTTGTGTTGCAAACTTTGTAAAAACTTTGGAAATACTCCAAATAACTTGGGCAACACAAAAATATGACTTTTAAAGTCTATAAATACATGATTTCACAAACCAAATCAATACCAAGAATTCATAACAGCAATTAAGCATACAACTTTCATACTCTTCCAAAAGCTTTCTAGCTCACATACTTGCTGGAGTTTTACTAAGATTTGCTTAACTATTTTTCACCGATCTATGAGCATAAAACTCAAAGTTTGATCAACCCAAAGAAAGATCCCAGTGATATAATCTCTGAGCTTCAATTCTATTCTTCATTGATATTTAAATTGAAGTATTCTTATGTGATGCCCCAATTTATCATACCATTTTTTTTCAATAATTAATAAATATTAATCCAACACCTGCCACGTCACAACTCTGATACAATATCAACACAACCCAACACGAAGTGGGATACCAGGTAATCAGTTCATCATATAAGACCATTCCTAACAGCGGATGTCAATATTTACAAACCATCCAAAATACAAATAACCAAAGTTCTATACATCCATACACATCCCAAAAAACCCATAACATACTCTAGGGGATAACAAAAACACATCCCCAACACAAAACACTTATCCTGTATATCAGGGTACTAGGTCCCCTCTATCTCGGAGCTCTATCACTTGTCCTCGTAAAGTTCCTTGAAATATTTAAATATTTGGGTGAGACAACTCTCAGTAAAACGGAATAAATCATTCACAGTGTGTGGTAGTATGAGTTCAATTACTTCATATCATATTCCATTTTAATAAGTATAACAGTTAGGAGAAAATATGTATATGTACTCATAATCATATATGTATGTAAAACATATTTTCAAAGCTCTCTTATTATTTTCATAATCATATATGTACTTTCTCATTTCTCAAAATCATATTCACATTTTCTTTCATAAACTATTTTTTCTCATATTCATATTTCAATTGCTTTCGTAAGCTTTTATTTCTCATTCTCATTTTCACATTCTAACTCATGGGTATCCTCATATAAATATCTCAAAGTGTTTGTAACCCATGGCTGTTCATTATCATATCTGTAATTAGTAATCATAATCTAGCACATGAGTTTCCACCAGTATAAAATCCACAACGTGTCTGTAACTCATGGTTGCCTAAAGATAACCCCATCTCATCGTCATGCTTCCCCCCATGACTGGGTTATGCGGCTCGAAGGCTAGACCTAACCGCAATTGGCCTACCCGGTTATATCAAGGGGAACACATCTGTAGTACGAATGGCCTACCCAATCCTGATCCGAATCCCAGGAGGGCATCACAACCCTTTATAGGCCCATTTGATTGTCTCACCACACTCTCCACAAGTCCGTGTGGTTGCACTATCACCTCACTAGAAACGGTACCGTGCTCTCAATCAACAACAGTCCATCAAGATACTCATTTCCACATTTCCGTATTCACATTTTGATATTCTCAATTCAGTATTAACATTCAATATTCACAGTTTAATATTCACAATGCAGTATTCACATTCATCTCATCACATCAGGGGTATTCCCATCAAATTTTTGTTTATTCTTTTCATAATATAAATCTCATTTTCTCGTATTTCAACATTTCTCAATAAAAACATATAAATACCACATTTCATTACTTCTCAGTAAATTGCACATCTATATATATATAGACGCAGTAATGAGTCGTTGCTTTAATTCCTAAAAGCTCTGTTCACATTCATCGGTCCACTCAAATTTCAAACCTTTCCTGGTCAATCTCGTCAAAGGACCTGACAATTTAGAGAAGCCCTTAACAAATCTACGATAGTACCTAGCTAAATCCAAGAAAATTCTGATTTCCTACACATTCTTTGGTTGTACCCAGTCCACCACCGCCTCGATCTTACTCTGATATACCAAAATACCACTCCTGGATACTACGTGTCCAAGGAAGGTAACTTGCCTCAGTCAGAACTCGCACTTCTTGAATCTTGCATACAAATTTTTTTCTTTCAACACCTGAAGCACCTCTAAGCTCTTTGAATACACCAGTATGTCATCAATGAATACCACTACAAACTAGTCTAAATACTGGTGGAAGACCCTATTCATTAGATCCATAAACACTGCAGGAGCATTTGTCAATCCAAATGACATAACCAAAAATTCATAAGGGCCATACCGAGTTCTAAATACTCTCTTTGGAACATCTTCCACGCTGACCTTCACCTAATGGTACCCAGACCGTAGATCAATCTTAGAGAATGTCTATGTCCCTTACAACTGATCAAACAAATCATTGATACGGGGAAGCGAGTACTTATTCTTGATGGTCACTTTATTAATTTCTCTATAGTCAATGCACATTCTCATCAACTCATCTTTCTTCTTCACGAAACAATACCAGCACTCCCCAGGGCGACACACTGGACTGAATAAACCCTTTATCTAATAGTTATGGTAGCTATTCCTTCAATTCTTTTAATTCCCCTAGTGCTATTCTGTACAGCGCTTTTGAAATCGGCATTATCCTGGGAATTAAATCAATTGTAAACTTTACCTCACAATCAGAAGGTAGTCCCGACAAATCCTCGGGAAATACATCTAGAAAATCCTTTACTATTAGGATATCCTCTAACCTCAACTCCCCTTCCAACACCTTCTTCACACAGGCCAAATGTCCCTGATAGCCTTCCAGTAATAATCTCCTCTCCTAAATGGAGGATAGCAACTATGGTGGGGCATGCATACATGATCCCAAAAATCTGAAACTCTTATCCCCCTGGAGATCTAAACACTACCTTTTTCTGATTGCATTTAATACTAGCGTAGTGGGCAGTTAACTAGCCCATCTCCAGAATCACTTTGAACACATACATATCTAAGACCACCAAGCTAGCTAGTAAAGACCTCCACTGAATACAAATTGGACAATTTCTGAGTGCCTTCTTCCATAACATAACAGCCCTAGACGACATATAAATGGATAAACTGATATCTAGCGAATGGGTTTCTATCCCACAAAATTTAACAAACTCCCGGGAGATAGAGGAGTGAGTCGCCCTTGAATCAAACAAAGTAGTAATTGTATATGATAGCATTGAAACAGTACCTGTCACGACATCTCCTACCGCCTTAGCATCTCCTATAGCAGCACTCCTCTGCTGACAGCCTCGGGGTACCTAGTGACCTCCTTGATCAAACTTCCTTGCCTTCTTCTTCTTGTCTAGCACTAAGTATGGGGCAAACCAAGATAGTTCAATAAATCTGGCCACATACTACTATACCATCATGTGCCCTTGAGTCAAATACAAAATCTCTACCACCTTTGCCTTTATGATGGTAGCAAGGAAGTATCGCTCAAAAAATAATTCTTTGAAGCAGCTTTAGGTCATCGCTACTGGCTCAAGTCTCTACTCCTCTAACAGTTTCATTGATCTCAACCATCATTTTGCCTCTCCAGTTAGCTTGAACATAACAAAGGACACTTTCTGCTCCTCAGTACAAGGGAGCAATTCCAACATGTCTTCAATATCCTAGAACCAATTCTCAGCCACTATTGGGTCCTCCCCTCTAAAAAATGATGGGGGCTTCATACGCGTGAAATGCTAAATCGTGTAGCTCCGCTCCCTTGAACCCTTAGCCATCTCTGTCATCACCTGCTGGGTCATGCTACGTAACACTGCATCAAAGTCTCCGCCACCCATACTGGAAGGCCCTGCATCATCACCTCCAGCATGTGCACTACTACGTCCAGGCTCCATCCTAAAAATAATACAAAATAGTCTTAGAATTCTATCCTCTTAATACCGCTAATATACTTAACAAACTGGAATCCATAAAATATTCTTCTATAATCATTTAACATCCTCAATCCTAATTTAAGATTCAATCCTACCACTTAGAAACAAGAACCGGTGATAGTTTATTATGGTTTTCCTGAAGTCGTCACCTCAGGAAAAAAGGAGAAACAACCACAAAACTCCTGCCTCCGGGTCGCAAGATAGAACCCTAAATTCAATCTTATCCTCCACAATGACTGACTCATATCCCAGTTTACCCACCCTTTACTCTTATCAAAATCCATTCCTATACTCTAATATTGTATTTTGCTATTTTACTAGAGTCTGTAGAATCTAGCAACCTAAGCTCTAATACCAAAATGTGATGCCCCGATTTATCATACCTTTTTTTTCAATAATTAATAAATATTAATCCAACACCTGCCACGTCACAACTTTGATACCATATCAACACAACCCGACCCGAAGTGGGATATTGGGTAATCAGTCCATCATATAAGAACATTCATAATAGCGGAAGTCAATATTTACAAACCATCCAGAATACAAATAACCAGAGTTCTATACATCCATACACATCCCAAAAAATGACTCATAACATACTCTAGGGGATTGCGCAAACATATCCCCAACACAAAACATGTACCCTGTATATCAGGGTACTAGCTCCTATCTATCTCGAAGCTCTATCACCTGACTTGTTATGGTTTCCTGAAATATTTAAATATTTGGGTGAGACAACTCTTAGTAAAACAGAATAAATTATTCATAGTGTGTGGCAGTATGAGTTTAATTACTTCATATCACATTCCATTTCAATAAATATAACAACTGAGAGATTGTATATATATATATATATATATATATATATGTAGTTATAATCATATATGTATGTAAAACATATTTTCAAAGCCCTCTTATCATTTTCATAGTCATATACGTACTTTCTCATTTCTCAAAATCATATTCACATTTTCTTTCATAAACTATTCTTTCTCATATTCATATTTCAATTGCTTTCGTAAGCTTTTCTTTCTCATTCTCATTTTCACATTCTAACTCATGGGTATCCTCATATAAATATCTCAACATGTCTGTAACCCATAGTTGTTTTGTTGACCTTATGGGTCATATCCCATTTTTATTATTACAAATACTTTGGTATTTAATGTTTGCCAAGTTTTTGTGCAGGTTCATATTGGCGAAATCATATGATGGCATGAGGTGACTTGAAGAATAAAGACCATGAATATTCATTGTTATAATTTATATTAAGTTTAATTCGGGTCTATAATTGTTAAGTAGGAATGGTTTGTAATAATTGCTGCATATCATGCATGTATGATCTATAAGCTCAAGACCATAGATGGACCTTAGGGATCAAGGTCGACCGACGCTGGATTTTTGGGACAAATTAAAAAGTTAAATGACCATAGACTGACTTTAGGTCCCAAGTTATCACATGAAAAGTCCCCATAATCTTAGAATTAATTATCATGTGAATAGCGGTGACTTTATAAGAAGAATAGGGTTAAATTACACAAGTTTGGTGTGTTCAGTCGACCGAACCCCAACACACTGAGAACTTCGGTCGACCAAACTTCCCAATCAGTTGATCGACCGACTATAAAATGAACTGCAATACCCTAGTCGATCGAACTAACACGTGGGAAATCCCAATGTTCTGGTCAACCAAACCTTTAGGTTTAATATGTCTTGGTCGACCGAACTCATGAAGTTTGGTTAATCGAACTTGGCCCGCTTAAACGAACCTCAGAGGTTCTGAAATCACCCTATAATTAGCTGACCATCTTCATAGTTCAAATTCATCCTAGTGGACCGAAATAAGCACCTCGGTCGACCAACCCTCTTGGGTTGCTTGGATTTTGCTGAGGTTAAAACGCTGTTAATTTTGTTAACCCTCATTAAACATTTTCCAAAATCCCTCCTATGTCCCCAATGGTAATATTTTTGAGGATATCGATATATAACCCCTTATTTTATCAGATTAGAGATTGATTAGCGTTTTGATTAACAAAACTGCTCTCAGTATTTTTGGGAGAGCTTTTTCAAAATACACATCCTATACTCTCTCATACAATCATTCCTTTGTTAAACCAAACTTCGTGAGAATTCTTTGAGTGGCTATACACTATTCTTATTTGCTAGAAACGCTCATTTTATACATTGTTTGTTTGATTTTGGATTGAGTGTTAAGCATAGATTTTTCCCCCGATTTTATTTAATAAATCTGTATGTGAGAAAAATCTTATAGCTAGTGAGTCTTTGCATCTTCATTGCAAGACTCATTGAGCTTGTATTTTTTAGTGTGCAAAAATATTTTCACAAGCTCATTTTTTGAATATCTCTTATGCTTGAATATTAAGAAAATATTTTTCAGAGATATTTAGAATACCCTTGGTAGAAATCTTTGAAACCTTAAACTGTTATTGAGATTTATATCTATACATTGTTTCAAAGATTAACTTATTGATACACTCTTGTGCTTGATTGAATATAGACATTACTTTAAATGTTGATTGCACACATACATCACTGATCTTATAGGTTTAATATCATTGATGTTCATTGGTTAATACTGGTAAAAATCTTCTTGTTGAAGCAGATTGCTTGCACAAAAATTGTATTGTGATTATTGTATTCCAGGAGTGGCCTGAGGGGGCGTTGATCTAGCTCGTAAGGATCGGTTGGGCCTTCTCTTCCCCGCAAGGAGAGTGTATAAAGGTTAAGGTCAACCCTACTTTAATTTGACCTGGTTATAACCAGTGCCGCTCCACCCGTTAAGTGAGCATTAGTGGAATTCTTGGGCTTGCGAGCTAGAGGCGGGGATGTAAGCACAGTTGGCCGAACCCTGGTAACATATCGTGTGTGCACTTTACATTTTTGTAATTTACATTCCTGCACATGTATGTTATTCTATGAATGCTGAGCATGATTTTATTTGTGCACATTTTATTTATCAGTGCATTTGGCATTCCATAGACAGACCCTAGGTTGTGTATTACTGCTTGTGAAATTTAAATCATCTTAGGAAGTTTTAAATACACAATTCACCCCCCTCTTGGGAATACACTAAAGAAAACATGTTCATTATCGTATCTGTAATGAGTAATGATAATCCAGTACATGAGTTTCTGCCAGTATAAAATCCACAACATGTCTGTAATTCATGGCTGCCCTAAGGATAACCCCATCTCATTGTCATGCTTCCCCCCATGACTGGGTTGTGTGACCCAAAGGCTGGACCTAACCACGGTTGGCGAATTCGGTTAGATCAAGGGGAACATTGCTGTAGCACGAATGGCCTACCCAATCCTAGTCCGGACCCTAGGAGGGCATCACAACCCTTCACAGGCCCATTCGACTGTCTTGCCACACTCTTCACAATACCGTGTGGTTGCACTTTTACCTCACTAGCAATGGTACCGTGCTCTCAATCAAGAACGGTCCATTAGGGTACTCATTTCCACATTTCTATATTTACATTTTGTTATTCTCAATTCAGTATTCACATTTCAGTATTCACAATTCAGTATTCACATTTAGTATTCACAATTCAGTATTCACATTCATCTCATCACATCAGGGGTATTTGCATCATCTTTATGTTTATTCTCCTTATAATATAAATCTCATTTTCTCATATTTCAACATTTCTTAGTAAAAACATATCAATACCACATTTCTTTACTTCCCATTAAATTGCAGATATATATATATATATATTTCGTAATATCATTTTCCTCAGCTCAAATCATATATCCCAATTTCAATTACATTCCCAGTATAAACTTGTTATATCATATTTCTCATGCCAAACAATTTTTGTCTAATATTTATAACATATTAAACACAGGCAAAATATCATATTTTAATTTTTCACATACTTTATATTAACAATTCATTTCCCCGAAAATAGTTGTTATAATTTATTCCCCTTACCTGACTTACTGAGAGGCCCTCTAAAACCCAAATCCTATGGCTGGTGTTTGAAACTCAAAACCCTGAAATTCACTTTTTTTTTTCTTAAATCAATCAACTCATCTCCCAGAATATTTCTCATTTAGCACTTCTTAGGCCCTATATACTCCAAATAAATATTTAGGCCCTAAAATACCTTACTTACCCTGATTTTGGAGTGGTGTCTAAGCACTCCAAATCAACAATCCGCTCTGGTTAAGTTGTAGAGAATCTCCCAAGAACCTCGTGGTAGCTTCTGATCGGCAAAACGGGCGAGAATCGGGTTGAAAATGACGAGAGAAGGGAGAGAAACCAAACCTAGAGAAAGAGAAAGAGAAAGGTGAGGAGTGATTTTTCTTGCTGAATTTTCAATTTTAGCATATTTATAAACCGTTGGCCACATGGCTTTGTCAATGAGACAAGTGTACTCATTGACGAACCACAGAAGGGTGTTTGTCGACGAATGTAATGAGTTCATCGAAGAACCCTTAATAGCCTAAAATTCTCTACTCTCGGTATGTCCTTATCAACAAGACACGTGTATTTCATCAACGAGACCTAGAGCATTGATCGACAAAGATCATTGGTTCGTCGATGAATCCCCTGCTGATCCCCTTTTTCCTTTTTCCTTCTCTTTCATTTATTTTCTTTTATTACTTTCATAAATTAAATTTTTTGGGTCTCTACATCTTAGTCATGCTTCAACTTGTACTAATTTGCTCTTTTGAGAGTGACTCTTGTATGCAAGAAGTTCTTTTTTGTTTTCTTGTTTTCTTGATGGTTCAAGGCTGTTGAATCGTTGTACCGAGCGTGAGGTATCACTTAGAGAGGAGGGCTCCAACCTATTGAAGGAGTGTTATAGGGTTGCTCCTACCCATAAAGGAGTGGTATAGTGGAATCCTTAGGTGTGTTGCCTGAGGCGAGGACGTAGACGGGTATAGACAAACCTCGTAAAAATCTCGATCTCACTCTCTTCCCTACTCTTGAATTTTGTGCATATATAAATTGCATGGATGTTTATTTAAGTGCTGGAAATTAAATTGATATTAAGATTGAGGAAAACTTTTAATTAAAGGGAGTACGTTGATTGATCTTTTGCGAAAACCTTAAAGGGAGTATGTTGATTAATCGTTTGCGGAAACATTGATTAAAAGAAGAACATTGATCAAGAAATCTAATTGATAACAAAGTTTAAACCTTCAAAGCACTGCTTATTGATTGATTGATTGGGTGTGAATTTAAATTGTTGTAAGATCAAGTTGATATACTTTCTAATTATGATTTAAAAGTGAATTTGGTTTTTAGTTGATATTATAATTGAAATTCAAAATCATTATTGTGTGATTGCTAAGAATAAAATAAGTTGGGAAATAATTTATCAAAAGAATTCAAAGAAACATTTTAATCCCAATTCACCCCCTCTTGGGACTACACCTTACTTTTCAATATAATATATATATGTTGAGAATTCCACTTGTAAATTTGTCCCACATTAAAAGAATTAAGGGGATAATGGGTGCCTATATACATAGTTGGGCCCAAGATCGAATAGGCTTAAGCTTTTGGGTCATGTTGGTGCTCACACATGTGTATCAAACCTACTCATGGGCTCCTCTGGTGTTAACAAGTGGTATCAGAGCCAATAGTTTGCAACTCTGGGTGAGCAACATCGTAAAAGTTGAGGTATGAAGCTAATTCTCCTGTCATGCTAATAGTTGGAGGACCAAGTGTGTGACTGAGGTCACTAAGTATCATTTAGGCCTAGAAGATGGATATGAATAGGGTCAAGGCGTGGGAGGTAGGATTGGTTCGGGGGTACGTGGAATGCAATCTAAGGCATACACAGTGCAGTGGTGAGGCTCCCTTCAGAAACTATTGGAGCATTGGGCTTACTCCCATGAGCGAGATGGATTCCAATCAAGGGCAAGTAATTGGAACTCACAAGTGAGTTCCGTGATTTTGAGAATTTCACTTGTGAGCTCATCCCATATTGAAAAAATTGAGTGGATGATAGGTGCTTATATACATGGTTGGGACCAAGATTGAATAGGCTTAAGCTTTTGGGTGAAGTTGGTACTCACCCATGTGTATCAAGCCTACCCATGGGCTCTTCTAATGCCAACAAGTGGTATCAAAGGAAATGGTTTGTAACTCTAGGCAAGCGACATCGTAAAAGTCAAGGAATGAAGATAATTCTCTTGACATGCTAGCAGTTGGAGGACCAAGTGTGTGACCGAGGCCAATAAGGATCATCTAGGCCTAGAAGATGGATCTGAATAGGGTCAAGACGTGGGAGGTAGGATTAGTTTAGGGGTAGGTGGAGTGCAATATAAGGCAAGTAAAACACGGTGGTAAGGCCCACTTGATCAGTTGTTGAAGAGTTAGGCTTACTCCCATGAGGAAAACGAATTCCGTTCAAGGGAGAGCAGTTGGAACTCACAAGTGAGGGGGAGATTATTGATAATTCCATTTGTAAGTTAAAATTGAGTGAATGATGGGTGCTTATATACATGGTTGGGGCCAAAACCAAATAGGTTTAAGCTTTTGGGTTAAGCTAGTGCTTACCTATGTGAGGCATGAAACTAATTTCCCTGACATGCTAATAGTTGGAGGACCAAGTGTGTGATTGAGGCCAATAAGGATCATCTAGGGCTGGAAGATGGATCCGAATAAGGTCAAGACGTGAGATTTAGGATTAGTTTGGGGGCATGTGGAATGCAACATGAGGCACGTAAGACATGGTGGTAAGGCCCAGTTGAGCAACTGTTGGAGAATTGGGCTTACTTATATGTGAGAGATGGATTCTATTCAGGGGGAGCGATTGAAGCTCACAAGTGAGGGGGAGATTATTGAGAATTCCACTTATGAGTTTGTCTTACATTGGAAAAATTGAGTGGATGATGAGTGTGTATATACATAGTTGGGCCCAAGACCCAATAGGCTTAAACTTTGGGTCACGTTGGTGCTCACCTATGTGAGGCATGAAGCTAATTCTCTTTACATGCTAACAGTTGGAGGACCAAGTGTGTGACTAATGCCAAAAAGGATCATCTAGGCCTAGAAAATGGATCTGAATAGGGTCAAGATGTGGGAGGTATGATTGGTTTGGGGGCACGTGCAATGCAATATGAGGCACGTAAGACACTGTGGCAATTAAGGACCACTTGAGCAACTGTTGGAGATTTGGGGTTACTCCTATGAGGGAGATGAATTTTGTTCAAGGGGGAGCAATTGGAAATCACAAGTGAGGGGGAGATTGTTGAGAATTCCTTTTGTGAGTTTGTCCCACATTGAGAAAATTGAGTGGATGATGGGTTCTTATATACATGATGGGCCCAAGACCCAATAAGTTTAAGCTTTGGGTCAAATTGGTGCTCACTCATGTGTATCAAGCCTATCTAATGACTCATCCCGTGCTAACAATATATAGTCATGTATATATTTATGTACATACATATTATATAATTATTTATAATTGTGTAATTATGTAGGCACATATTTAACCTATTTATTTATGAAGGGTGTAGGTTATAATATTAATACTTCTAGGTAATGTTGCCAATTTGTTGCTACAACTCTCAGTGTTGAGTGCTAGAAATCCTAATCCTCTCACTCATTCCCTCTTTTAATTAAATTACATCGGAGTATTTTAGCATTTTCATACATTTTAGTTAACATAAGGTAACGACATTATAACTTTTCAAAAATTTGAGAATCACATGAGAGTCTAGTGATCATAATAAAATCAGAAGGTGGCTTATTTTTAGGTTAAACCACAAGAGGATTGTATAATTTTCTCATATCGTAAAAAAGGTTAACCATATTGTTGTCCTCAATGTGGGTCATATGAATATTATAAAGAAGATAATCCCTAATATTGTTGGTTGAGATTTCTAATCTTCTCATATTCCTTAACCACTTCTATTAATAAAGGGAGATTTAGTGGTCTAAATGAATTTACCCACTTAAGGGGTCCAAGAGGTTGTGTGGTCAATTCGAAGGAAGGTAAAGAAGAGACCATATACAAATAAACATGAATGATATTGGAAACTTGAGAGAATCCAAACTGAATGGCCAATGGCCATGAGTGGCTTGAACGCATAGCATGGTATAAATAAATATACATACATATGGATTGACAGATCACTGGGGCACAAGATGACTAAGAGCATCAATACCCACCTAACACTTCCACCCACCACCCAGCTTGCATATACCACCATCTTATGCAGCTTGCAGAACCCGTCCCCTTCAATACACAACACAGCAACAGACAGACAGTGAAATGCAAGTTGCAATTTTTTTTTTTTAACACACATGCATGGAGAGTGGCTGCAACTTGCACTTTCTTTTTACCAGCTACTTGAAAATTTTGCACTAGCAATATTCATTTTTCTTGACTTTAGCATTTGAGAGTAATTTAGAATAATGCATGTACCCTATACTATAATTGTGAATTAATGCGTAGTAAAATTTGAGTTTTTAGAAAGAGCAAGGAGGAACTGGCTAACCTAACCTAACCTAAAACTTAAATTAAATGCAGAGGTCCCTGTATGAATTGTATCATTATATTGGTTAATTTGATAAATTCTTTGCACGATGTATGGTATTATTTACAATGATTGTTTTGTTTTTCTTAAAAGAATAAATTTAGTGGTTATTTGATATGATTGTCAAACGTTATAAAAATGAATATTAAAAGTAAAATCCAAAACTAGCAACCTGTTTGTTAATATATTTAAAACTATAATAAATTAAAGACTTGATTAAACAAATGCTCATCAATTCTTGAATCAAATTACAATTTAAAAAAAAAATGATTAAAATAGTACAAAATAGTATTAATTCAAAAAGCCATGATAAAAATAAAAATTATTTTAGTTATTTTACTTAATTATTATATTTCTAAATTCACTTTAGACGAACTATATCTTAATTTACATGACAAATGAAAAGCAGTAAAAAAAAAAATTCAACTTTCATTATTTTTTAACCTTTTTTTTCATTTAATTATATTTTAAATTCATATGCTTATTTCATGTAATTTTAATTAAAAAGTATATATAAAATAAATGATTTATTTTAAAATAATTAATTTTGAATACTAAAATATTGGGACAATAGGTTTCAAGCAATCGAAAATCATAAGATATAGTTTTCAGTTTTCTCATAAACCATTGAAAACTGACGAAAGAAATAAGAGAAAATGGGCGAAGTAAATAAATGTGCTTTGATGATTTGTTTATGCACTATATAAAAATGAAAAAAAAATGAAAATGGTCCAATTAGAACCTTAGATAATAACAAATTTAAGATTTGTAGAATTAAAAAAAAAAAAAAAATTTAGCATCAAATCGTTGCCCATATTCTAAGGACTTCATGAGATCTTCTAAAGACATTGCTTTAAGTATTGCACAAAATTCTATACAAAAATCCAAAGTCTCAATAATCAAGTAGGAAATAGGCTAGGATCGTATCACGATTCAAGCCAAGCTTCAGATCCTTCAATGTCTTCTGTGGGTCATTACTTGTCAAGGCAAGAGGTGGGCTCATTAGCTAGCTATGGAATTTAAGGCACCCATGACCAAGCTAGCCTAAGGAAGAAAGATGCAACTAGAAATAATGCAAAATTTGAAAAAAGAAAAAGTTAACATTTTGATTAAACTTCTCAAACCTTGGGGGACAGAGCCTTTTTAATTTGCTTCAAAGATGGTTGGGCAAGTACGCTTTAGCCTTAAACCTTCGACCTCTTGAGTGACCTACAACGTTAAAAATGAAGAGAGCATATTTGCCAAAATCAGGGAGTACATTGAATATTTAGTCATTCTACCTCGCAATCAAGAAAACTTTTGTTTTCAGCTTCAAAAAAAATTGTCCAAATGGTTTTCAAAGTTAAGAATTTGGCCTTGGGAAAAACCTATTTCCCTCGGTAGAATCAAATATAAGTGCATCCCTTAAAAGGCCTTGATGGATACATATCTACAAATTAATTTGGTTGCTAGAATAAGTGCGTCTGTTCTTCCATTTGAAAATTGCTCCCGGATGGAGCCTCCTCCTCATCTTCCATTGAAAAATTCTTTAAACATTTCTTTCACATAGGATTTTCAGTGTTACATTTCTTATAGATAGTTAGGTGAGGAGCAATATCTTGGGTCGTCAAAGGTTGGTTTTGGGCTGAACTTTTTAGATAGGTAGTTGGGACATTGTCATAAGGTAGGAAAACTCCTAGGATTTATGTGAAGGAGCTATCATGAGAAGTTAATCTCACTACAAAAAAAAAAAATACCGTTTTAGTGACGAAAGTATTAATGGCAAACTGAAAATCGTCACTAACAATGTGCTATTAGTGATGAAATCAAAATTCGTCACTAATACTTAAGCCATGACTGACGAACCTCATATCCATCACTAATAATGCATTATTAGTGATGATTTTAGTTCGTTACTTACACTTTCATCACTAAAAGTAGATTTTTCCGCTCTAATAATCACACAAAAATATTAGTAATGATTTATCAGATATTAGTGACGGTTTTAAAAAAAATTATCATTAATAGTGGTCGTTTAGTGATAGTTTTTAAAACCGTCACTAAAAACTTCCCCAGATATCCTCATTGCTCCCCTCGTGCAAAAATCCCTTGCATCCCAAATCCCTATTCTCTTTCTTGCGTTTCCATCCCGCATCCTCTCCTACTAGTGCGTGCAATTTGCTAAAGAGTCGCCGCCGCCAGTGCTTGGTTACTGCCGGCTAGCCATTTTTCGCCTACGATAGCCATAGTCAGTACCCCCTGCCACTGCGTACCATAGTTGGTTGCTAGAATTGCAAGTTTGACTGAGCTCTTAATTTTAGTTTAGAGTTAGAAGTGTTTGCCTCCTCATAGTTTAGAGTTTTCTTTTGGTTTAATTTCGGTTCGAACAAGCCTCACATTAGTTGGGTGGACTTCATTCAAGTTTTCCAATTGTGTTAATGTTTCTCTTTGTTGTTTGCTTTTCGGTATAGCCTCCTCAACTACTATATTTACATATTGTTGTTTTTTCCTTTTATTATGCTATTCTATCTCTTTCTCTTCTAATAAAATTTCCTCACTTATCCTTCAAAAAAAAAAAAAAAAAAAAACAAGAAGACCAAACACAGATGTAGGCTCAAAATGCCATTTGCTAACTAAATTAATATATGGAGCTTAAATCTTACTAAAGAAAACTAGATAATGATGAACATAAAGTATGTAGGCTAGTTAGATTTGTACATGGACTCAAACAAATGCCTTTACAATGGTATGACAATTTTGATAGTGTTCTTGTAGATGATGGATTAAAATTAAAAAATCAGAAAAATTTGTTTACAATATATTTGAGGGTGAAACTAGTGTAATAAAATATATTTATGTTAATGATGGTCAGATTTTTGGTTTGGAAATTGTAAATTCAATAAAATTATTTTTAGCTTCAAAATTTAAGATAACAAGGATACACAAATGTAATTCTAAGCATAAATTTTTTTCAATTAGATAATGGTATGAGATTTTCTCCAACACATTATATAGAAAAGATTTTGAACATTTTGATCTTTTTTAATTATACACTTGTTAAATTGCATTTGATTCTACCTTACATTTAAAGAAAAATCAAAATGATCCTTTGGCCAAGGTTGAAAACGCACGAATAATGGGTACTTTAATGCATTTATGATTATAAATGTCTAGATACTGCATATATATATATATATATATATATATATATATATAATATTTAGATTAAGAAAATGAAATCATAGTCTTGGGGTTTGATCACTAGAAAGAGTTTTGAAATATTTTAAGGCTACTATAAATTATGGTTTGTTTTACAAGGTTCAATTAACATATATCATGTACACATTAATCCATAAACACATCAATGGACAACCTTTTAACACATAAATAGCTTTATTCACCAGATGCCTTTTGATAAGGGTAGAAATAGGGAAAGCAATTGTAGAAGCCTATATGCCCCCTAAGGAAGGTACTCCACACAACGATTGCCTCGTATCCTTTGTTGGGCTTTTGTGGAGCCTAGTTGTGTCTTAATTTGGATGACAACCCGACCTCCGTTTAATTAGAGATTTCTATCTTAAGGCTTAGTCCATGGACTAAGCGGTACAAGTTGTACTCATGGGGGTCCAGGGGCAATGCCCCCGGGGAAAATTTTTGGAGCCCATTCGAAACGGAACCCTAGGTGCAACATATAAAAAGGGTGCTTTCGAGTGATTAGGGTTTGTGTGGTTGTATTCTTGAGAGAGAGCGAGAGCGAGAGAATTGTATCGCCGCACTCTCTGTGCTTTCTTCCTGATAATATTGAAATCCCTGCAACTCCGTGGACGTAGGCAAAATTGCCGAACCACGTAAATATTGTCTTGTGCGTGTGATTGAATTTTTCTTTGGTGTCATTCTTTCTCAATTTGTTTCTCACAGGTTTCGGGAATTTGTTCGTATTCCTAACATCCTTTGCTTGAAATGGAAAGTCAATGTTCTTAAAACAGATTGTAGCCTTGATTGTGGAGGTGAACAATTTGCATCAAGGAAGGGGGCTTGGTACTCATCTCTGATCTCATCGAGTTGTAGCCCTGATTGTGGAGGTGAACAATTTGCATCAAGGAAGGGGGCTTGATACTCATCTCTGATCTCACCGAATTATAGCCTTGATTGTGGAGGTTAAAAATTTGCATCAAGGAAGGGGGCTTGATAGTACTTATCACTGATTTCACTTATGAGATCGAGGAAAGCCCCTCACTTTGAATCATACTCCTAATGCTCCTTTGCAAATAAGAGGAGCCTTACCTATGACTATTTCTTCTTAATTATTTGTTTCATTTATGACTAGTGATGTTTGTATTTCAACCATTCTTGAATTTTATAATCTATGGACAGTTTAAGAATTTATATTTACATTGTTATCATCATTCATTCTTTGTTCATTCTCATTACATATTTTGATGGCATCTTTAATTATGTTCTTTGGGTGCATAGAGGGCTATTTTGACAAGTTGTAGTGGAAAACTAGCAACATGTTCACTTACCCTATCTTGTTTACTTGGAAAACCATGGGGAGATGCTGCCAAACTTTAGAATGAATATGGAATTTGAGCGATTGACTGCAATGTAAATGCATCATTCTTGAATGGGATAGGATCCATACTCTTTAGAAAAAAAGTGGTTGATTTTAGGATTCATAATGCTTGCCTCAGAAACATTATGACAGATAATCAAAATCATTTACTTGAATATGTTATAGGCTAATTAATTAATGAAAATGGATAAACGTTGGATGAAGGCCCGGGCTAGCTTTTTTCCGGAATACATACAAAGGGTACATGATTTCATAGAGTTGGCACGTATTCATGCTAACAAATCCAGTAGAATAAGGTGTCCTTAAAATAAATGTCAAAACATAACATTTCAACATATTGATTTGGTTGGAAAACATTTATTACACTATGGAATGGACCATGGCTACACAAGATGGGTGTTTCACGGTGAAGATTACAAAATTATAAGCGATGATGATGAAGATAAAGATGAGGGGGCTAAAATAGGAGGTGGGATACACGTTTGGATGGGTTAATCAAAAGAGGTGATACACGTTCCGATGGGTTAATCAAAATATAAGGTGACTTACAAAGGTGGAATGTAGTGGACACGGAGGACAACAATGTATTGTCTATTGCTTTTAAATCTAGTTAAGTAGTTAGCATACCTTGTGATCCTAGTCAGTTAAATCAACTCGGTAAACCATTAGTTAAGACATTGTTAAGTGTTTACTCTTGAAAAAGGGAACACTTTTCAAACACCTTGTAAAGTGTTTACTCTTACAAATCAAGTGTTGCAAGAGTAAGTTGCTAAGATTTGATATGAAAGTGTGCCCCTTTAATCTGTCCCTCAATGAGTACATGGATAAACCATGTAAACCTATAAGTTAGGCCTAACTTATCATCCACCAGATTTTGAAGGCTTTACTATTGGTTTGGATCATTTTTGTGCTCCAAGAATGGTTAGGCAAAATATTCAATAGGATATTAGTGAGCGGGGTAAGTTCTAACACGTCCATTACATTGAGGTGAACATACCGAAGTTGATGGAATTATCCATATTCAGATCAACATTGGTGGATGATAAGTGCAGCCAAACTTATGGGGATGGTTTATCCATGTACTCATAAAGGGAGGGTCCAAAGGGGCACACTTTTCTAAGCCATTTTCAAGTGTTTACTCTTGCAAATCAAGTGTTGAAAGAGCAAGTTGTTAATAGTTTATATGAAAGTGTGCTCTTTTGAACCATCCCTCAGTGAGTACATGAATAAACCGTCTAAACCTATAGATTAGGCATAACTTATCATCCTCCAACTTTTAAAGGCTTTACTATTGGTTTGGATGATTTTGTACTCCAAGGATGGTTAGGAGAAACATTCAACAAAATATTACCGAGTAGGATTATTTTTGATATGTTCATGACATTGAGGTGGACGTGTCGGAGCTGACGGAGTTCATCCATATTCAGATCAACATTGGTGGATGATAAGTGCAGCCTGACCTGTAGGGATGGTTTATCCACATACTCGCTGAGGGAGGATTCAAAGGGCACACTTTTCTAAGACCGTGTCAAGTGTTTACTCTTACAAATCAAGTGTTGTAAGAGTAAGTTCCTGAAAGTTGATATGAAATTGTGCCATTTGAACCATCCCTCCGTGAGTCTGTGGATAAACCATGTAAACCTATAAGTTAGGCATAACTTATCATCCACCAACTTTTGAAGGCTTTACTATTGGTTTGGATGATTTTTGTGCTCTAAGGATGGTTAGGAAAAATATTCCCAAGAAGGGGGGGGGGGGGGTGAAATGAGTATTTTAATAGATTCCTAGGTCAAGTGTGTCCTTTTTTTAGAACCACAACTAGTATTGCACAAACTTAGGGTTTTTCTAAGCAATTGCAAATACCACAAATATTTAAGCATGCAAATATTTAAAGCAAAAATAACAATCACAACGAATTAAAATATTAACATGCAAGTGCTGAAAATAAATAGAGAAGGGAGAAAGAGCACACACACAATATTTTTACGATGTTCGATTATACCCACCTACGTCCTCAGCTCAAGCCAATCCGCTTGAGGATTCCACTACCCTGCTCACTTAACCAGGCAAAGTAGAAAGCCATTTACAACTCCTTATAGGGTGGAGTCCCCCTAGCTTCCTTAGCTGGCAGAGCCAAACCGTTACAAATTCTCCATACAGGGTGGAGTCCCCCTAGCTCCCTTAATCAAGAGAAGCCAAACCGTTACAACCGCTCCTTATAGGATGGAACACCTCCTCCTCAAGTGATATCCCACGCTTGGAACACGATTCACTACCCGAACTGCAGGGATACAAATGATATGAAAAAACAATTTCATACAAACAAATGCTTCTCAAATAAGCTGGGATGTACAATGTGAAAGTCTAAATGCACCCTCTAATGATATGAAATAAGTTCAGTAGAGTAAGTGTTTTTCTTTTAAAATATTTTTCAAGTTAAGACAGAGAGTTTGGAAAATGATTTTCTTTTCAAGATTGACCTTTTGTAAAATCAATTACACTAAGGCTCTCAAGCAATATATATATACATATGTGAGTGTGTGTGTGTGTGTGTGTGTGTGTAAGTATATGCCTTAGCCTTTCAAAATACCTCAAAATATTTTCTCCAAAAATATATTTAAAATAAAGAGTGGGAGAAATATTTTGTATAAGATTGACCTTTTGAATGCAAGAAGGCTATCAAGAAAAGTATATAAACATGAATATAAGCTCAAGACTTACTTGTCATAATTCAAAAGATTTTCTCCAAATAGATTTGAAAATGAAGAGTAGGAGAAAATGGATTTGATTTACTTCAAGATTGACCCTTGAGAAATCAAATGCAAGAAAGCTTTCAAGAAAAATATATAAATGTGAATCTATGCTCAAGCTTTCAAAATTACCTCAAGAATAAAAAAGAATTTGAAGCAAAAATATATAAGTGGATATATGCTCCAAGCTTCCTTGAATAGCCCAAAATATTTTCTCCCAAAAGAGTTTTCAAATATGAAAGAGAAGGAGAAAATAGAATTTGATCTTCAAAAATGGGCTTGAAAAATGTTTGGGAATGAACAAGAACCAAAGATGTTTAAGTGTGCTCCCAATATGATCTCTCTAATATTTTTGAACTTTTTTAGCATATATATATAGACAAATACCCAATATAGCCGTTATATGGCCGTTCGGGTATTAAAATAGTAATTTATTTTGAAAAGTAGCAGTTTTTCAATTGTTGAGGCGCTTTCCCGAGAGGTCCAATTGATTGGGTGCACAAACACCCTTCAGTTTTTGGACATAAATTTTTCTATACAATTCCAAATTGGCCGTTCTTAGTATCAATAGAAAGCTAAGAGAACATCCCACAATTTGACTTTGAACACTCTTTAGGATAAAAAGTGATTGATTGCGAAAATCTCTCATCAATGAGACGGAAGAAACATAAAGGGAATTTTCTACTGCAAACATCTTTTAGTATTTTGGGCATTACTTTTTTTAGAAAACTCCAAATGGGACATACTTGGTATCAAAGTAAAGCTAAGAGAAAATACCACAATTTGTATGTTGCACATATTTTAAAATGAGAACTGATTGATCAAGAAAATTGCTCATCAATGCGACAGTAGAAACATGAAAGGGATTTTGAAAAACTTGTTTTGGAGTTTTTTCACTTGAAATAATTTTTTCACATTTGTGAAATAATTTTCCATGAAATATGGTGTGCCTAAGGTCAGTGTTGAGTTTCAATTCAAATCATAAGATATGCATGCACAATCGAAGCCTAATTACTATTACAATTAAAAATTAAAAAGCCTTCAAGTCTTTGCTCTTTACAAATCCATGGAATTCGTCAATTGAGGTGCTCGAGTAAGAACTTCTTAGCTTCCATTTTGCATCTTTTACTTGTACTTTTTGAAAGATAAAGCTGTTTATACACTTAGCACACAAGTGAGATGTTGTACGTTGCCATCATCAAAATAGGGAAAGGACTCAAAAGGTCAATAATCTCCCTCTTTTTGATGATGACAAACACAGAAGCAAAATAAGGTTGCCTAAAAATGCTCCCCCCAATAATATGCATAATTTCAAACAATATTCAACATAATTCAAGCATATTCAAATATGAAGACTTATGAAATTTTTGAGTTGAGCATTTAAGTTCATTTTAGTTCAATGTGCAGTATGTGTTTGAAGTTGACTTTAAAAATATTTCATTTAAAAACACAAGGTCAAAAACATTTTCCAAATGTGATTAACAAAAGCAGGACAATACCAATTGAGAATTTTTCTCAAAAAGCTTCTCCCCCTTTTATCATCAGCGAAAGGGCCAAAAAAAAAATCTCCCTTTAAACAAGAGGATCATTTAAACAATCAGAGCCCTAAAATATTTATGAAATTTCATGACAAACAAAATTGAATTTTGAACTCATGTTGTAAACAGATAACTATCCAACAAATAAAATTTTAACTATATAGTAGGATATGGATAGTGTTATGCAATTCTCACAAAGGCATATAGGCATAAATGATATAAGATCATGAGAACATTTAATTTATAGAACCATGGAGATAATGCTCCCCCTCAGTTATGCACTTTACTCATCACAGTCTTATGTCTTTTTCTTTTTTTCATTTTTCAAATTCTTAGCCAAGAGCTTTATATTCTCAATAACTTGGCCTTGGCTTTAAATGCTTAGGCTTAACAAATCAAAAAGTCACAATGAATATCCCTTTAGGTGTAATAAGCCTACCTTACCTCTTTTCTTATAAATCTCAATACATGAGAGGCTATTGGCTTTTTGAGTCCAATCCATGTTTTGATACTAACAAAGCACATGTTACTTATGTGTGTATTTAGTATGTGAACCGGTTCATTAATTTAACACAGACATAAGAGAACGGAAATGGAAGCTATAAAGACGCATAAAGCTCTTACATCTAGCGTTTTCCATGAAGAAGAGCAAAGAAGATAAAAAAGATATTTAATTTTATTTATATTGCATTTAAGTTTTTTTTTTTTAGAATTTGGTCTGTAATAATGCATACATCTTACATGATATGATTTGAATGCTCAGACAGAACCATAGACAAACCATAGGGAACCAAAGACCATAGACAAACCTTAGGACATTGAATTTTTCATTAAAAACCTTTTTCATAAAAGTTAACATCATACAAAGGCTTTGAAATGTTCTTAGGTATTAAATTAGGGCAAAAACAGGTCTTCGGTTGACCAAAGTTTGGCCAACGTTGGATTTTTGGGCTTAATTTAAAAGTCCGATCGACTGAACCCCTGGGAGTATAAATGCCTCTATCGACCGAACAAGTCAAAAGTTAACATGTTGACTTCGCTCGGTTGACCATACTGAATTGAATGCACTGTCTTCGGTTGATCGAACCATTAACCTTTGACACCCCAACTACTTGGTCGACCAAACCTTGTAGTTCAAATTGGCCTTGGTTGACTAAATCTATATGAATGGTCAACCAACCTTTGCCTTTGTCAATCAAACCTACGAAAGGGTTCAAAAACACCATAATATGGTCGACCAAACCTATAGTTCAAATTTTCTTTGGTCAAAAAAACTTATAAAAGTGGTCAACCGAGCCTTGTCCTTGGTTGATAGAACCTCTCGGGTTGGCTTAATTGTTAACTGCTAATCGTCATTAATTTTTCACTTAAACATTTTCAAAATGACAATTGTGTCCCTCAATGGTCATATTCCTTGAAAATCTATAAATACCCCCTCCATAACTCAGATTAGCAACTTTAATTAGCCCAAACTTTCTATCTAATCCATTGTTAATCAAAATTCCCCCAAAACAATTTTTATTGTTAAAATCAATTCCTTTGGGGCAAAATCTTTTATACAAATTTCTCCAACTCTCTTTCATGCTTTTATTTCAAAATCATTTTTGAGGAGAGTATTTTATTTAGGACATTTTATTTGCATATACTCTTACTTTGCACTTAATCTTTAAAAAACATTTTTGAGAGTATTGCATAGGTTTTCTCCCAGTTATTTCTTTGATAAAAATTTCTGGGAGAAAATTATTTACAGCACAAATATTTTCTAGAGCTTAAATTCCTAAATTCTCCAAATACTTGTTATTGAAAAATTATTTATTGGAGAACATTTATTTGAACACAAAAACCCTAGGTTCTCTTATTATTCCTAGAAAATTATTTTTGGGAGAAATTTTATTAGGGTCATATCTTTGTGTATTTTATCACACACATCATTTCTCAAAGATTGAAGATATTGTTTTGAGAAAACACCCTTTCTCTACTGAGCATAACTTATATCATATTAGATTGCATGTATTTGAACATTTAATGCGTACATCCATGCTTGTATTTAGAAGCTTTTTAATATGTACAAAAATGATTTTTTTAATTTATCGATTGGGTTCATCCCGTATATTGAACTGGGGAGTCTCTGCCCCGTAAGGCAAACCGGTTGGGTTCAGCCTGTTAATTGAACTAGGGTGTCTCCGCCCTGTGAGGGAGACCAGTTGGGTTCAGCTTGGTTATTGAGCTGGGCTTTATCTTGCCCAGTAAGGAAAGGTTGTAACGGTTTTTGTTCCACCCGTTTAAGTGAGCAAGGATAATGTAATCCTTGGGAGGTATGCCCAAGATGGGGACGTAGGCTGGTTTGGCCAAACCTTGATAACAAATCTATGTGTCACTCTCTCTCTATCTTATATAAATTTCCACACTTCAATTCTATATGTGTATGCTTGTTTATTCACTGTTACAATTATTTGTATACACATATTTAAATTGGATGAGATATACTGCGCACGTGTATGCCTGCACTCATAGTTAAATTATTTTACATACACATTTGTATTATGAAAATGGGATATGATATGTGGTGAATCGGCGTAAAAGTTTAATTTAGCGAACAAGTTTTTAAAACCCAATTCACCCCCTCTCTTGGGATCACACCAATTCCAACAATTGGTATCAGAGCGAGATTGTAATAAGCTTAACCACTATTTGCATAAAGATTGCAACAACTCATTTTTTGTTGTATCCTAGTTTTGAGGGTCAACTCTTTGCAAATCCTCAACTATTTTTATTGTTTAGATTTTACCACTTGGATATTGAAAATGTTTTTGTAAAATCAATTGATCGGAGGTTTTGGAAAGGATTTGGTACAGGAAATCATATCCTATAGAAAAATGCTTTTTAAAATGCATTGTTTCCCAAACTTGAAAATGCCTTGAATGAGCATGACATACTTTTAATGCATATCATTTGAATGTCATGCATTTTTTCTGTATCATTCCTTAATCACTGATGCTTCTACAAAGTTTATATTTTCTTTTAAGTGCTAAGGATTTTGGGAACCATGAGGTATTGAAATCTGGGAGAGAGAAGAACACAACTTTTGAGCTTAACAATTAAGGAGTAAATCTTAAAGGTATATCTATTCTCCTTCTAATATTCTGAACATTTCATGTTATGATTCACATGATATATTTAGTGTTATATGTTGTGAATCATGTGATGATTATAGTATTAATTGCATAATATCTTATGAGGTTCATTTCAAAGAAATTTTTTTTACTCATAAGATTTTAGGATTTATTATATAAGGGGTTACAATGGTGATAAATGCTTACATAGTATTTGTGCTCAAAATTCTAAATTTAATATCCACTATCATCATACTACGAACCTTAGGAAAACCAAGCCAGTATGAGAATTCTAGTGAAAAATCCAATCCATTCCGCTTAAGGTATATACATTATTATGATTGGTTATTATCTTAATATATTGGCTATTGATTGCTCAAATAAAATCACCTTTCAAATGGACAAATGAGCATTTACCTATTAAAAGATTCTTAATGCTATGTATATGCTTAAAGTTTCAAATTCTTGAATAACAACATTTTTTGTCCATCACACAGATTGAGGTTTAGGGATGTTATCATAGTATTATATATATATATATATATATATATATATATATATATATGTATATCATATAACCCTAAACTTATCACGGAACTTAAAATATTTAAACATTTTCAAATGCATTTGTAGCACATCCCCTATTAGATATTATAGATTAGAGATAAGCATAAAATGATGAAAATTAAGAGCATAAGTTAATAATGCTTAGGCTATTTAATTGAGGGGGAGTTCTTTAAAATTCATCCAATGAACATTTTTAATCTGTGCTTATACTTTTTGGATGATATTTATGAGTTGAATGCTACTATCCATTGATTGATAAATACTAAAATGTTTGATGGATAGTTTATTAATTGAATTAAAATGAATTGTATGATATTTTGAATTGGAATGCCAACTGCTAATCACTATCCATTAATTGTGAACTGTTTAAAATTTCTTTATGGATAGTTAATCATAATCATTGCTCTGAATGCTCACAATCCATCCTTCACTCAAAGATTAATTATATTTGATGGATGATTTATGTTTGCATATTCTATTATTTGAGCTAAATGTTTACTATCCATTCTTCGCTTAAATGACAATTTCATTTAGTGGACAACTATTCTTGCCTACTCTATTGATGTGCATGCTTGTACTGAATACCACCTGCATGGCTGATGCAGCGATGTGAATTGCATGCTGATAGATATTATAGGTTCTCCCATGCTCAATCTAAATTGTATCTGCATAATGCAGATCATTTTAAATCGCTTGCTTGAATCTATAAGGTTTAGTGCATGATTTTTTTTTTGGGAAATGTCCTATTTACAGACGACATGCTGCAAATATTTCAGTAGACTTTCCGAACATAATTAAAGATTATAAAACATGCACTAAGATGACAATAAGTTTATACATGCTAAGATATTTTTTAAAGGATGAGTGAATCACAAAAGAATAATTGACTCTCATCCTTAATTGAAAACGCATGCGATATAACCAAATAGTTTTGTACATGTAAAATCGAAACTACTATATGTTGGCCTAACCGGGCTTTTCAATCATTTTTTGTGATAAAAAACAAAGTAAAATCTAACTTGGAATGGTTGAGTAATGAAGTTTCAGGTTTGACAATAATACAAGGATCATTATGAACCATCAAGCCACATTCACCAACAAGTGATCCAAGAGAAGCTCAAAGCAGCACTAGATTGATCAATGCATGAGGAATCTAAAACCAGCTCAAGCTAAAGTCCAAGGGATTTCAAAGTGACCATGTCTTGGAAGATTTTAAGCTTAAAGTATAAGGTTTTAAGATGAGCAATGTAAGTACTTCAAAATTGAATATCTGTTGAAATATCATTTGAAGCTCTTTAGGGGATATACATGGACTTAGAGACCTATTTTAAAATTACAATTTTTTTTTTTTATAAAAGAGCAAAGAAAGAGAGCAAAACATATTTTGAAAATTAAAAATAAAAAACCATAAAATGAACTATTCAAAAGACCAAAGTCACTGCCCAGAAGACTGAAGAGTCAACTTCAGAAGATTGAAGTTTAAGCTCAGTCGTCTGAAGAATTACTTCAGAAAACCGAAGATTAAGTTTAGTCGTCTAAAGATTTATTGGTGAAACACAGAAACAAGCAGAAGCATATCAGAAGACTAAACCCTGACTTTAGTTGTTTGAGCCCGTGTTAGAATTGGTGTGATCCCAAGAGGAGGGTGAATTGGGTTTTAAAACAATTTTTGCTAATCTAAACAATTACGCTGATTCACCACAGTTCATATCCCATTCAATATTGAAAATGAGGACGTACAATGATTAAATTATCAATGTGGGCATACATACACGTGTGCTGCATATCTCATTTAAATTATATAGTGTGCATGCAAGATGGTTATAACAAAACATGAACGAGCATACACATGCTAAAATTTAAGTGCAGGAATTTAAATAAGATAGAGAGAGAATGACACACGGATTTGGTAATGAGGTTTGGCCAATACTGCCTATGTCCCCGCCTCGGGCATACCCCCCAAGGATTCCATTATACATACTCACTTAACCGGGTGGAGCAGAAACCTTTTACATCCTCTTCTTACGGGGCAAGGAAAATCCCAGCTCACTTACGGGGCTGAGACTCCCCAGTTCAATTTTGGGTTGAACTGAACTGGTCTCATTTACAGAACTAAGACTCCCTAGTTCAATTAATGGGATGAACCCAACCATTACAATAAAAATGCTTTTGTACATATGAAAAAGCTTCTAAATACAAGCATGGATGTACACACTAAACTTATAAATATAAGCACTCTCTTATGATATGATTTATGCTCAGTAGTGTAAGGGTGTTTTTATAAATAAATATTCTAATCTTTGAAGAAAGATGTATATGATAAAATGCTCCAAATATTTGAACCCTAATAAAATATTCTCCAAAAAATATATTTCAAATGTACCGGAGAATCAAGGGTTTGTTCTAAAAGTATTTTTGCAAAAACTAATATGTAAGATCTTTGATATTATATGAAACATGCAATAAAAGCTTAAAAGATCAAATGTAAAACAAATATTTTCTCTAATGAAGATTTGCAATAATATTGTTCGGAGAAGATAGGATTTATGCTTAAAACGTTTTTGCAATAACTACACTTTAAAAATAATTAGCCCAATAAAAAATACTCTCTTAAAAAGAATGTTTTCAACTAAAAAGTGAAAGAGAGTTTGGAGAGTATGAAAAGATTTGACCGCAAAATGATTTTCAAGTAAAAGAGTTTGTGGGGGAACTTTGATTAGTAAAAATATTTGAAAGAAAAATTAGGCTATTCAAAGTTACTAATCTGGAGTTATAAGGGAGTATTTATAGAATTTTTGAAAAATCTGATCATTGGGGACACGCTTGGTATTTTGGAAAAGATTAATTAAATTTTAATGTCGTTTTAAAGCTTTTAAAATATTCCAACCCAAGAGCACCGATCAACCGAAGGAAGTTCGGTTGACCGAGTTGTGCTAAGTTTGGTCGACCGGGAATAAATTGAGCTAGAAGTTTGGTTGATCGGACATCGAGGTTCCAGGGGCGATTTTCTTTTTAGCACGGTTTGGTCGACTGACAACCTTTTGAACTAACTAGTTCGGTCGACCAGGCCATTAAGTTCCACATGTGGGAACTCGATCGACTAGGGCATTGTCATGCAATTTGGGCACGGTTGACCGTAAGGTCAAACATTTGACTCCAAGGGAGTTCGGTCGATCAGGTGAGAATGAATTGGGTAAGTTCGGTTGACCGGGCTATGGTAAAATTGTTGACTCGGTCCCGATTCGGTCGACCGGGAGGAATTGTAGTAGAGAGTAAGGTCGACCGAATGTGCCTATTTAGTGCATTTTGGTTCGGTTTAAAGCATGCAATCACCCTATTCAAATGACCATACATATATATATATATATATATATATATGCGCATGAGTGAGTGTCTTAGAGTCTTTTCTAGGTCCTTTTAAGGAAACCCAAAAAATATGGTGTCGGTCGACCGAAGGAAGCCTTAAGGTCATTTGGTTCCCTATGGTCAAACTATGGAAATCTAAGCATATAATCCATATCATGCAGATGCATGCAATATTAAAGACCAAATATATAAAAAATTAAATGCAATTACATAAAATAAACATCTTCTTCTTCTTTTTGCTCTTCTAAATTCATGGAATGCGCTTCATCGTATAGTCTTTAAGTCCTGCAAGCTTCCATCGTCATTTCCTTTGTGTTTGTTAAATTAATGGACATGTTCACATGCTAAATACACACATAAGAAACATGCGCTTTGTCAGCATCAAAACAGGGATCGGACTCAAAAAGTCAACAACTCACAACTTCAAAAGTCCGAACCCCAAGATCAAACGTCTGACCCTGTGTCCAGTTCAAAATTTTCAAAGCTTTAAGAAGCTTCAGTCGTCTGAGTTCGATACTTCAAAAGTCTGAACAGTGCTAACGGTGAATTTTTTTAAATATATTAAATGTTTTAAATTGGTTTCTTGTGCTCCAAATTTTCTTAAAACTTGGGAAACACTCCAAGTAATCTTGGGTGGCACGAAACTAACTTTATTGGTGAGTTCTACATACTGATTTCTCATCTGGAGAAAATGGGACTTGGTGAATTCTAATCTTGAGCTTCAAATTGTATTTCAAAGTTGATATTTAAATTTTGAAGTATATAGATTTGAATTGTACTAATCAGCTCTGTGTGAGAGCACTCTTTGTACACATCTACTTGTTATTTCTCTTGTAGTTATTGGATGATTCCAAGCTTGTTGGATCGTTGACCGAACGAGGGAATATCGTTTAAAGAGGCGGGCTCAAGCCTACTTGAAGGAGTGGTTGTAAAAGGTGTTGTTCCGCCTGACAAAGGAACTAAGCTAGTGGAATCCTTTGGTGGTTTGCCAAAGGTGAGGACGTAGGCTGGGAATAAGCCAAACCTCGTAAAATTTCAATGTTCTTATCTACTTCTTACTCTTTACTTTCTGCATTTTACTTGTATTTGTTGGATGCAAATTGATTGATTGTAGGGCTTAAGTAAAAATTCATAGAAGACTCTTAATTCTAGAAAGTACGTTTTAATTAACCTTTTGCGGAAACCCTCAAGGGAGTACATTGGTTAATTTGTGGAAATCTTGATTAAAAGAGTGCATTACAAAACAAAAACAAAATAGGGCTTGCATATAATCACATGGCTATTATCAAAGGCTGAAAGCATCGAGTTCTTGTTTATTTTGATTGATTGATTTTAATATTGTGGTTAATTGGATTTTGTAGTGTGTTTTGTTTGATTGACTTACTTACGTTCTTGTTGTTGCGCTAAAACAAGTAAAAGTTTTTAAAAAGGCCTAAAAGTTTTAAATAATCCAATTCACCCCCCCCTCTCTCTTGGGAGTCATATTCTACTTTCAATTGGTATCAGAGCAAGGTAATAGTAAATCTTAACAAAAAGCTGTATAAAGATCAAATGGCACACATAGGAATATCTCCCTTTGGAGAGGGACAATCCTCAACCCGTCCACCAATCTTTTACGGACTAAACTATACCTTTTGGAAACAGCGTATGAGGATTTATCTTCAAACTATGGATTGGAAAGCTTCGGAGGTTGTCACGGATGGTGAAATTCCCCTCAAACTAGTAGATGGAAAACAAGTCTCTAAGAAAGAAAAGGACATGACTGACTTAGATCACAAAATGCTGCAAGTAAATTCAAAAGCTATCAATGCTTTGTATTGTGCTTTAGATATTAATGAATTTAATAGAGTTATGCCTTGCAAAACAGCCAAAGAAATTTGGGATAAGTTAGAAGTAACTTATAAAGGAATGGTTGATGTTAGAGACAATAGGATTGATATGTTTACTAGTGAATATGAAGCCTTCAAAATGAATTTAGATGAAACCATCACTAGTATGTATACAAGGTTTACTCATATAATCAATTCTCTTAATGCCTTAGGAAAGACCTACACCGCCTATGAAATGATTCGAAAAAATACTTAGAGGTCTTCCACCCATATGGGAACCAAAGGTCACTACAATAACGGAAGCTAGGAACCTTAAAACAACTTCACTAGATGAACTTGTAGGTTCACTGCTCACCTATGAAATAGCCTTGAAAGAAAGGAATCCTGAACCTAAGCACAAGAAGTCCATTGCCTTAAAAGCGGCTAATGAAAGCTCAAGTGATGATGATAGTGAATCAAGTGATCTAGACGAAGATGAATTGACATTTATTACTAAAAGACTTGGCAAGTTCTATAGAAGAAACAAAAAGTTCCCTAGAAAGTTTAGTAAAACAAAATTTGAAAAAGGGGAAACAAGTAGGAAGAAAAAAAAAATTAAAAATGATCCACCTATATGTTATCATTGTAAAAAGTCAGGTCATATCAAACCGGAATGCCCTCAACTAAAAAAGGAAAAGAAGAAAAAGAAGACAACTATTAAAGCAACATGGGATGACACAAGTTCAACCGAAATAGAAAACGAGGCAAGCGGCTAAGAGATAGCTAACATGTGCTTCATGGCACATAATGAAGAGGTAAATTCATACTACTCCTCTTCAGAAGAATCCAGTAATGAATCATGTGATGAATCTTGTGATAGCATGTCTTCATACAAAGAACTTCAAGTTGAGTTGTTTGTCGTACATAAAAGATTTATCAAAGTTTCTAAAAGAAATATAACTCTAAAATAACAAAATGAAAATCTAATGAAACAACTCGAAACCTCTAAATCTATTGAAAAAGAGAAAGAAACCCACATTGAAAATCTAAAATAGGAAATAAATTATATGACTCAAGATATTGTCAAATTACAAGTAGATGATCAAAATAAGAGGGATTTAGAATTAAGTGATCTTAAAAGGACAATTGAGGATAAAGATAAAAGTATCTACAACTTCACAAAAGGAAAAGAAAACTTTAAGAAAATGGTTGGACAACAAAGAATGCATGGAAATAAAGAAGGAATTGGTTATAATGGAATTACAAATAAAAGAAAGAAGAAGTTGTTCATGGGGTACTTTGTGAAAGAAGCCAAATATTATGCTAGTACTTCCTCAACCAATGTACATGAACATACTACATGCTACATGTGCAAGAACAAAAGACATATTATGTTTAATTGCCCACTTAAAAAGAAATATGTTAAAATTAAAAATGAATGGAAAGTAAGCAATGGAACTAGATATGATTAAAAGAAAGTTAAGAAAATTTGGGTTCCAAAAGTAACACCTTAAATCCTTTATTGTAGGTATGCTTTAGGACAACACCATCAAAGGAAAAGTGGTACTTGGACAGTGGGTGTTCAAGACACATGACCGGAGATAGAACAAAGTTTACTACATTAACACAAAAGGATGGGGGATACATAACCTTCAGTGACAATGCCAAAGGTAAAATTGTTGGATTTGCAAAGTAGGTAAGGAGCCCTTACTTACAATTGATGATGTGTTGTTAGTAGATGGTTTGAAGCATAATCTATTAAGTATTAGTCAACTTAGTGACAAAGGTTTTGAAATCATCTTTAAGAAAGACAAATGCATAATTAAAAATCCTAAGAATAATGAAATTTTATTCACAACTCACAGAAGAACAATGTGTATTGTATAAATCTTGATAATTTAATATCTCAAGATGTAACTTGCTTGGCTGCACTAAATGAAAATAGTTGGCTTCGGCATAGAAGATTAGGACATGCTAGCATGGATCTTCTATCTAAATTATCTAAGAAGAATCTAGTAAAAGGCTTACCAAATACTAAATTTATAAAAGATAAAATTTGCGATGCTTGCCAATTAGGAAAACAAATCAAGACAAGCTTTAAAAAGAAGAAATAGATATCAACTAGTAGGCCCTTAGAACTCATGCACTTAGACTTGTTTGGACCTACTAAAACTCAAAGCTTGGGTGGAAAAAAATATGCTTTTGTGATTGTTGACGATTATTCTAGATGCACATGAGTATTGTTCTTGGCCAGTAAATATGAAGCTTATGATATGTTAATAACTCCATGCAAGAAACTTCAAAATGAGAAAAGGTTATAATGTTACCGACTTTAGAAGTGACCAAGGTAGAGAATTCAAAAATAAAGATGTTGAACAATTTTGTAGTGATCATGGTATAAATCACAATTTTTTAGATCCTAGAACTCCACAACTAAATGGAGTTGTTGAAAGGAAAAATAGAACCCTTCAAGAAATGGCTAGAATGATGCTAAATGAAAACAATTTACCTAAGTATGTTTGGGCTAAAGCTGTAAATACAACTTGTGATGTGATAAATAGGGTATCCATTAGATCAAACCTAAACAAGACACCTTATGAACTATGGAAAGGTAAAAGGCCTAACATAGCTTACTTCCATGTATTTGGGTGTAAGTGTTTTGTTCTAAATAACAAAGATGACCTAGGGAAATTTGATGTCAAATCAGATGAAGGTATTTTCTTAGGATATGCTACAAATAGTAAATCCTATAGGATCTATAATAAACGAACACTTACTATTGTTCAATCAATGCATGTAACTTTTGATGAATCAAATCCCTTTGTAAATGATATCAAGAATGATGAAAAAGAAGATATCACACAAAAGGTAGAAAATATTGAAATTAAAGAAGAAATAAAAGAAAACAATGAAGAAACTTCACAAGAAAAACCCACAGAAAATCAAGAATTATCAAAAGAATGGAGGTATGTTAAAAATCATCCAAAAGATCAAATTATTGGAGAACCATCAAATGGAGTAACCACTAGATCATCATTGAAGAACATATACAACCATTATGCATTTCTATCTCAAGATGAACCAAAAAATATAAAAGAAGCATTAAATGATGATTCATAGATTATGGCTATGCAAGAAGAGCTCAATCAATTTGAAAAAAGTCAAGTATGGCAATTAGTGCCCAAACCTAAAGAGTATTCAATCATAGGAACTACATGGGTCTTTAGAAACAAGAAAGATGAAAATGGGATAGTTGTTAGAAACAAAGCTAGGCTAGTGGCTTAAGGATATAATCAAGAAGAAGGTATTGATTATGATAAAACCTTTGCCCCTGTAGCTAGAATGGAAGCAATTAGAATGCTTCTAGCCTATGCAACCAACAAGGAATTTAAGCTATATCAAATGGACATAAAAAGTGCTTTCTTAAATGGGTATATAAATGAAGAGGTTTATGTAAAACAACCACCAGGTTTTAAAGACACAAAACATCCCAATCATGTATTTAGATTAACCAAAGCCTTGTATGGTTTAAAACATGCTGGTAGAGCTTGGTATGAAAGACTAAGCAAATTTCTACTTAATAATGATTTTTCAAGAGGAAAAGTTGACAGCACCTTATTTATAAAGAATAAAAACAAGCACATGCTAATAGTACAAATATATGTGGATGATATCATTTTTGGAGCTACAAATGAAGAATTATGTTAAGAATTTGCAAATTGCATGCAAAAAGAGTTTGAAATGAGTATGATGGGAGAGTTGAATTATTTCCTAGGGTTAGAAATCAAACAAGCCAAAAGTGGAACTTTTATAAATCAAACAAAATATATTAAAGATATATTGAAAAAGTTTGACATGGAAGGAAGTAAACCCATAGGAACTCCTATGAGCACCTCAACAAGCCTAGATAAAGATGAAAAGGTAAAATTAGTGGACACAAAACATTATCGAGGAATGATAGGAAGTCTATTGTATTTGATAGCCAATAGACCCGTTATCATGTTTAGTGTATGCATGTGTGCTAGATTTCAATCAGCACCTAAGGAATCTCATCAAGTCGTTGTTAAAAGAATACTAATATACTTGGTAGGTACTCTTGATTTAGGATTGTGGTATCCCAAGGAGACTGATTTTGAAATGATTAGCTATTCAGATGCAAATTACACTAAATGTAAAATAAATAGAAAATGTACTAGTGGTACTTGTCACTTTCTAGGACGCTCACTAGTTTCTAGGTTTTCAAAGAAGCAAAATTTCGTAGCTTTATCAACAGCCGAAGCCGAATACATAGTTGCCCAGAGTTGTTTTTCACAAACACTATAAATGAAACAACAACTAAAAGACTTCAACCTTGAATACCAAACAATATCAATTAAGTGTGACAACACAAATGCAATAAACATTTCTAAAAATCCTGTTTCACACTAAAGAACTAAGAATATTGATATAAAACATCACTTTCTAAGAGATCATGTTAAAAAAGATGATATAATACTTGAATTTATCAATACAAATGATCAATGGGCAGATATATTTACAAAACCTCTCAGTGAAGAAAGACTTATAACTATAAGGAGAGAACTTAGATTAATACATAGTAGAGAAGTGTTTTAGAAAGAAATTATGAAATTTTTTCAATACTTCAGACGTCTAAAGCCTAAATCCTAAAACAACTTAACACTGTAGACTACAAGTTCAGAAGACTAAACCTGGACTTCAGACGTCTGGGAGGCTATTGACTTTTAAAATTCAGGATCTGGAAATCTTCAGACTACTGAAGATAATCTTTAGTCTTCTGAAGTTGCAGAGTTTAAATATAACAACTCCTTCAAAACCATAATTTCAGACATCTGAATTTTGTTCCATCACTCCTCCAAACTCACCTCTCTTTATCTCCCTCACTCTCAACCAAAAATCCTTCGATCCAAAGCTCCATTCACTCTTCAAAAATTACTCTCACGTAGTCTAGGGTTTTCAAATCAAGCTTTTTCGCCTACTCCAATCATGCCTCGCACCAAACAAATGGCAAATAGTGGATCTTCTTTTGTAAGGGATAACCAAAATATCGAAAACTGGCTTGTTGCACCACAAGCCAAACTCTATTATCGTGCGTCTCTTGGCATCGTTGATCCTATTCTGGGTATGGTCTTAGACATCTCCTTCTTCACTGATGAATTTCCTGAAATTCTCCTGTTATTTAAAAATATAGGATGGTATGATTTCATTGTTCAGCAACCTAAAGGCACCTTTCCTCATCTAGTCAAAATATTCTACGCAAACTTGATTTATGAAAATGGCATTTTTTCATTGAAGTTAAGGGGAATAAAATTTTTTAAAATTCTAAAATACTATCTTCTATCTTCAAAATCACTCGAGGAGAATTTGAATATCCCACTCTCACTCAATCTTGGATTCTGGAACAAGGTTTTACTCTTGAAACCTTTCTACCATTAGTTATGGAAAGCGAACCCGTATACTTTGGGTATCCTCCGACATATAAGAAACTTAATTTAAAAGCCCAAATTCTACATAAGATTATTTCCTATAATATTCTCCCCAAATAAGGTTCGTTCGATCATCTTTCATACATAAATGGATTAAATTGATTAAGAGAGGGGTAAAAAGGTAATTGTGCTAACTTCGTCAATGAGGCCATCATTTGTTGACGAATGCTAGTGGCTCCTCGTCAACAAGGGAATGCCGAGAGGTTCGGAAAAATTGGAAATATCCGGCTTGTCGACGAAACCGTCATCTCGTCGACGAGGAACCTGATGAACTTGTCGATGAAGATGTCATCTCGTTGACGAATCCACCCAAGTCAAAGGCCTTTAAAAGATCTTTGGGGTTGCTTTGGGGTTAAGAAAACCCATCTCTCTCTCTTTCTCTCCCTCTTTTAAGAATTCAAAGCTCTCTCTCTCTCTCTCTCTCTCTCTCTCTCTCTCTCTCTCTCTCTCTCTCTCAAAATTTCTTCGTCGTTCGTCACCTAATTTGTAAATCCAACATTATTGCGAGGATCATGGAAGGATTCTCTACGTTTCTGGTAGATCAGAATCTCGTTTCAAGAAGTTTTGAGTTTCAGGCCAAAATCAAGGTAAGGCTCGATTTTCTTTTCTGATTCGAAATATGTGTAGTAGTATGAGTTGTAAGCATGTATTGTACTGTGATTTGTAGGTTTTGGAGTCTCGGTTCGTAGTTTTGGGGACCATAGAGTTCGTAGTTGGAATTCGGGTTAAGGTAAGGGGATTCAGTTTATATCAGTTACTTTTGAAATCGGGATCGGTAAGCTTGTAGGCTACGATCGTATGTATGTTTTGGTAGCTTATTTGGGAAAATCTAACAGGTAAAATACGGGATTTTAGGGTTACAATTTTCGGGAAAATTTGGGGATTTCGGGTATCATCTCTACGTTGTTTGGAAAAATGTTTGTTTTGTTTAAACTGTATTATTGAGATTACTGTTATCCATATTTGTATAAAATTGTATACTTGAACTGGAATATGATATGATTTGCCGTAAACCAAATAAGTGTGGTATGTATGGTTGTATGTAATTGTTCTAGGTATTTTGTAAAACAACCATGTGGCGGCTAATTACCGTACACTTGTGAGTATAGAAACATGAGTTTCAAAATGATTCCAAGTTTTGTGAAATCGGCTAGGGGCGGCTAATTACCGTACACCAAAACAGCTATGTGGCGGCTAATTATCGTACGCTGCGCCATGTACTAGTGTCAAAACCGTGGGCGAGAGTGTCCAACTTTATATCCGAGGGTGTGAAATATCACATGTATCCGGGCTAGTCACCAAAGGGTGTGAGCTACACTGTATTGGCAATGTAATCACTGTGAAGCTTCGAGTTTCATGGAGTAGTTGCGTATTAGTGGGAGCTACATCGTATCGGCAACGTAATCGCTGTGAAGCTTTGGGTTTCATAGAATAGTTGCATATTAGTGTAACAACACTGACCGTATGTTTGGGTATCGTATGTACTAGAATGGATTTGTGAAAATACTGGAACTATATGAAAATGTTTTTGAACTGTATCGTATTTTATGGTGTTATATTTTACATAAAATAACACTAGTATGCCACACACTGATATAACCTACTTTTTTCCTTACTGAGAGGTGTCTCGCCCCAAATGTACGTACAAATGTTTTTAGGTCCTTCAGGTAGCCGTAACTAGCATCCTAGCATTTGGAAGCGGGGGTGTCGTTAGCTGCTGTTAGTGCCTGTTCAAGTACGAATTTTTGTAATCGAGTTGTCGTGATGGTTTTTGTAGACACCCGGGGTATGTTTTGTAATTATGGGTTTGTATATCCTAGTATTGTATAGACTCTGGTATGGTATGTTATATGAATAGATAAAACATTTTTCATTGCGTATTGGACGAGTATGGATGTATATGTGTATATGTATAGGGCATCCATATACCCCTTGAGGTCAGACCTTCTTATTGTACTGTATCATGTATGTTTTGATTGATGCAGAGATAGGTTAGGTTACTATATTCACACCTGGAACCCATTTGCAAGTTCGAGGTGTGACAACATGGTATAAGAGCTAACCAGGTTGTTTGGTCTTGTAGACTTGGTTAGGTGTATTGATGTGTACATACCAGAGTATAGGATGTAGGAAATGGGTAGTGTAGGTCAGGGATTGTGTTGTTGCTAAACGGGGACTCATTGGCGGTGTTCTATGTTCTTCCTAGAATAACGATTTCATAAGTTCACGGCAAACCATTGATGGGTTCGTGTCAATGTGACGGGACAAGCCTAGACCCGTGGGATTGGTAGTTAACATGAATAGGTGTTTGATTGTGTTAACTATGTACAAGGTAGGAATTCTAATCGATTCCTATTGTTTTCAAAATTGAGCCCATGGATAATAACTTGGAGAGTGGCTTCGAGGAGAAGACAATCGACAAGTGTCCTTCTGTGTCTCGTGGTTTGGTGAGACAAGTGATCCAAGAGATCGGGCGGAGTGTTAGGATATGTGAATGCTCTCCTACTGATGCGGGGTGTACCATACAGAGGTTCACATGCATGCACCCTACGACATTTACGAGAGTAACTAATCCGATTGTGGTAGAGGACTGGGTCGAGAAGACGGAGAGGATTTTGGAAGTCCTCCACTGCACTAAGAGGCAGAAGGTCTTGTATGCTACCTTCTAGCTAACTAGGGAGGCAGGGTGTTGGTGGACTGCGGTGAGTCTTCTTGAGAGGCAGAGAGCTGGTCCATCTGGTATGATGTGAGGCCACTTCAAGGAGGTATTTTTCGAGAGATACTTTTCGGTCTCCACTTGGGATGCGAAGGCCGATGAGTTCTTGGGCCTGATGCAGGGAACTTTGATCATGCAGAGGTATGCCGCCAGATTTATCGAGTTATCTCGGTTTGCACCGTACTTGGTCCCGAATGAGTATGAGAAGGCTTGGAGGTTCGAGAGAGGTCTAAGGAAAGACATTTTTCGTCTTATGGGGATGCTAGAGATCCGTGAGTTCTTTGTCTTGGTGGATAAAGCCACCATAGTTGAGTCGACCTTCAGGGTGATAAGGTGGTGTAGGAATAGTGGAAGAGGCCAGTTTCTTCTGGTTCTCAGTCTGGTCCTTGGAAGGGACAGTGGAAGAAGAAGAAGAACTACAGTTCAAGTTATCGACAGAATACCGAGTGGCAGAGTTGTCAGGGGGATCCATCCTCCTCCCCATGCACCAAGTGCCGTGAAAGGCACGATGGGGAGTGTCAGCCATTCTAGGGTAACTGCTGCAACTGTGGCAAGACAGGCCACATGTTATGGAGCTGTCAAGCACCGAGGAGAGATACGCCTGCACAGAACTAGAACCATAGGAGCAATCAGATGCCACGGGGGAACTACCAGGCAACCACGGCTCCGGTGAGGGTATATTCACTGACTCCAGTAGATGTGGAACACGCTGGGAATGTGGTGACTGGTACCATGTCATTGCTTTCGAATTCAACTATAATTTTATTTGGTTCAGGGGCAACCCATTCATTCATATCTCGTAGTTTTGTGAATTTGTGTGGGGCTGAAACCCGTGTACTGGATGAGAGGTTGTCTGCGGTTACGCCGACTGGGAGTTTAATAATCTATAATAAGATGTTAGGAAACTGCCCAGTTGTAATTCAGGAGAGACTTCTACCAGAGAATCTTGTAGAATACGACATGTATGGTTTTGATGTCCTATTGGATATGGATTGGCTATTCTCCAGTTTTGTGGTGATTGATTATCGTAGGAAGGTAGTAGTGTTCAGACCTCCTAGGGAGCAGGAGTATGAGTTCGTAGGATCGTGTGTGTGTTCAATGCCACAGGTTCTATCAGCATTACAGGCGAGGAGGCTACTTTTGGACGGATGTTAGGGGTTCCTAGCTTGCGTGAAGGAGCCACAGCGGGATGAGTTAAGACTCAATAATATTCGGGTAGTCAACAAGTTTCCGGATGTGTTTCATGATGATTTACCTAGTTAACCTTCGGATCATGAGGTGGAGTTTGTGATAGAGTTGCTCCCTGGCAAGGCACCGATCTCTAAAGCTCCGTACCAGATGGCTCCAGCAGAACTTCGAGAGTTGAATGAGCAGTTGCAGGAACTGCTAGACCAAGGTTTTATTCAATCGAGTGTTTCGCCCTGGGGAGCTCCAATATTGTTTGTGAAGAAGAAGAATGGGTCAATGCGTATGTGCATTTATTACCATGAGATTAATAAAGTGGTGGTGAAGAACCGTTATCCGTTGCCTTGTATTATTGATCTCTTCGACCAGCTGCATGGAACACAAGTCTTTTTGAAGATTGACCTATGATCAAGGTATCATCAGGTGAGGGTTAGATCTGAGGATGTAGCGAAGACTACTTTTCGAACTAGATACAGCCACTATGAGTTCTTGGTTATGCCATTTGGTTTGACCAATGCCCCGGCAGTGTTCATGGATTTGATGAATAGGGTTTACCATGAGTACCTAGACCAGTTCGTAGTGGTGTTTATTGATGACATTTTGGTATACTCAAGGAGTTCGGAAGAACATGAAAACCATCTGAGGTTGGTACTACAGATTTTGCGATAGAGGAAGTTGTATGCTAAGCAGAAGAAGTGTGAGTTTTGGTTGAATCAGGTCGTGTTCTTAGGCCATGTGGTGTCTAAGGGTGGTATCTCAGTTGATCCTAGCAAGATTGAAGCTATGGTTGACTGGATGAGATCGAAGAGTGTGTAGGAGGTTTAGAGTATTCTGGGACTGGCGGGTTACTATCGTCGGTTCGTAGAGGGTTTCTCTAAATTGTCTAGACCTCTGACATGATTGAATAGGAAGGGGGTAAACTTTGACTGGACTAGTGATTGCGAGCAGTGCTTTCTTGAGTTGAAGCACCGGCTGGTTGCTGCTCCAGTATTGAACATTCCTTCGGGGGATGGGGTTTTTGTGATCTATAGCGACGCATCCCTAAAAGGTTTGGGATGTGTGCTTATGCAATAGGGTAAAGTAGTAGCTTATGCCTCTCGGCAACTTAAGGACTATGAGAATAATTACCCTACGCATGACCTAGAGTTATCTACTGTTGTTTATGCCCTGAAGATCTGGCGACACTACTTGTACAGCGTTTAGTATGAGATTTTCACTGACCACAAACGTCTCAAGTACTTTTTCATGCAAAAGGAGCTGAATATGAGGCAGAGGCGGTGGCTAGAGTTGATCAAGGACTACGATTGCACGATCAGTTATCACCCAGGAAAGGCTAATGTGGTAGCTGACGTGTTGTGTCAAAAATCAGAGCATGCAGCAGTATCTGCAGTTGTAGCTCAGCATCATATCTAGTGGGATCTAGAAATCCTTAGCTTTGAGTTGGTTTCTGGTGATCATTAGGCTTTCATTGCTAGCTTGGTGATCCAGTCGACCTTGTTTGAGTGTATTAAAGTCGTGCAGGCTAATGATATGGACTTAGCAAAGATTGTGGAGAAAGTGCAGTAGGGATTGGCTACGGATTTATAATCTCTAATAGAGGTGTGTTAAGGTTTGGGATCTGGCAGTGTGTTCCAAACGATGATGAGATCAAAAGGACGATTTTGGAGGAATGCATCGTTCTTTGTATACGGTACATCCGAGTAGTACGAAGATGTATCAAGATTTGCGCGAGTCCTTCTGGTGGAGTGGTATGAAGAGGGAGATTGCTCGGTTCGTGAAACAGTGTCTGACGTGTCAGTAGGTGAAAGCTGAAGATCAAGGGCCGTTGTAGCATTTGCCTATTCCGATGGGGAAATGGGAGCACATTTCCATAGATTTTGTTACCGTAATACTGCCAGCACTTCATAGGCATAATTCTATTTGGTTAATCGTAGACAGGTTGATGAAATCTTCTCACTTTGTACCGATGAAGGTTAGCTACCCTTTGAGTAGGCTAGCGAACCTGTATGTACATGAGATAGTGAGAATGCATTGAGTACCGGTGTCCATTGTTTCAGATCGAGATCTGAGGTTTACTTCTTGATTCTAGAAGAGCTTGGAGGAGGCCCTGGGGATGAAGCTTACTTTTACTACAGCATTCCACTCCCAGACTGATGGACATTCGGAAAGGACGATACAGATCTTGGAGGATATATTACAGGCTTGTGTATTAGACTTTAGTGGTAGTTGGATTTAGTTTCTACCATTGGTGGAGTTTGCCTATAACAATAACTTCCAGGCTAGTATCGATATGGCACCGTTCGAGGCTCTGTAGAGTCGGAGGTGTTGATCTCCTTTGTATTGGGATAAGGTTGTAGCAGGCGTCTGAGAATGTGGGTTTGATCCGAGAGACGATTAGATCGGCTCAGAGTCGGTAGAAAAGTTACGCGAATGTTCACCGCCGTGATTTGGAGTTCTAGGTGGGGAGTAAGGTATTCCTTATAATCGCCCCAATGAAGGGAGTGATGAGATTCAGGAAGAAGGGCAAGTTGAGCCTGAGGTATATCAGACCATTTGATATTCTTGAACAAGTGGGTCTAGTAGCCTACCGGATTACACTTCCCCCTGCTTTCTCGAGGATCCATGATGTATTTCACGTAACCATGTTGAGGAGGTAAGTGTCAGATCTATCGCATGTTATTAGTTACGAGTCTTTGGTGATTGCGGATACTTTGGCATATGAGGAAGTACCTGTTTAGATTCTAGACTAGAAGGTTCAGAAGTTGCGTACCAAGGAAATACTCTTAGTAAAGGTATTGTGGCGGAATCACACAGTTGAGGAAGCTTCTAGGGAATTGGAGGTGAAATACACCGGAAGTATCCACAGTTGTTTTGAGTAGTAGTCTTGAAAACAGAGTCGATATGGGTATGTATGTATGTATGTAATACTCTACAATTGTAGTAGTGTTATTTGATTAGTCTCTAGGAGACTCCTGTTGTATTATGAGCCCCGAGGCCAAGTATGTAACCACGGTGTTCCTCCACCATAAGTGAGGGAATGTATGTATGTATCATGACTGGGCTACGTATAAATGGTCGTCGGTTCTTCTCAGTGTATGTATGTATTGTGACAGGGCTGCGTATAAATGGCCGCCAGTTCTTCTCAGTATATGTATGTATTATAATGGGGTTGTGTATAAATGGCCACCAATTCTTCTTAGAGTATGTATGTATCGTAACGAAGCTGCGTATAAATGGCCGCCAGTTCATCTTAGAGTGTGTATGTATTTGGTAGTATGAATGTGTTCATAATAGGAAATTGCTCAAAATTTTTATGAGGGGGGGTTGTAAGAACCCGATTCGTGATAAATGGATTAAATTGATTAAGAAAGGGGTAAAAAGGTAACTGTGCAGACTTCATCGACGAGGCCATCATTCGTCAACGAAGGCTAGTGGCTCATCATCAACGAAATTCAGAGGCTCGTCGATGAGGGAACACCGAGAGGTTTGGAAAATTTGGAAATATCCGACTCGTAGACAAAACCGTCGTCTCGTCGACAAGGAACCCAATGAACTCATCAACGAAGATGTCATCTCGTTGACGAATCCACCCGAATCAAAGGCCTTTAAAAGATCTTTGGGGTTGCTTTGGGGTTAAGAAAACTCATCTCTCTCTCTCTCTCTCTCTCTCTAGATTTCTTCGACGTTCATCACCTAATTCGTAAATCCAACGTTACTACGAGGATCAGGGAAGGATTCTCTACATTTCTGGCAGATCGGAATCTTGTTTCAAGTAGTTTCGCGCCAAAATTGAGGTAAAGCTCGGTTTTCCTTTCTAATTCGAAATATATGTAGTAGTATGAGTTGTAAGCATCTATTGTACTGTGGTTTGTAGGTTTTGGAGTCTTGGTTCACAGTTTTGGGGATCGTAGAGTTCGTAGTTGGAATTCGGGTTAAGGTAAGGGGATTCAGTTTATATCAGTTACTTTTGAAATTGGGATTGGTAAGCTTGTAGGCTACAATCGTATGTACGTTTTAGTAGCTTATTTGGGGAAATCTATTGGGTAAAATATGGGATTAGGATTTTTGGGAAAATTTGGGGATTTTGGGTATCATCTCTACTTTGTTTGGAAAATTATTTGTTTTGTTTAAACTGTATTATTGAGATGATTGTTATCCATATTTGTATAAAACTGTATACTTGAATTGGAAAATGATATGATTTGTCGTTAACCAAATAAGTGTGGTATGTATGGTTGTATGTAATTGTTCCAGGTATTTTGTAAAATAGTTATGTGGCAGCTAATTACCGTACACTGATGAGTATACAAACATGAGTTTCAAAATGATTCCAGGTTTTGTCAAATCGGCTAGGGGCGGCTAATTACCGTACGCTGAAACAACTATATGGCGGCTAATTACCATACGCTGCGCTATGTACCAATGTCAAAACCATGGGCAAGAGTGTCTGACTCTATATCCGAGGGTGTGAAATATCACCTGTATCCCGGCTGGTCACTAAGGGGTGTGAGCTACACTATATTGGCAATGTAATCACTATAAAGCTTCGGGTTTCATGGAGTAGTTGCGTATTAGTGTGAGCTACATTGTATTGGCAACGTAATCGCTATGAACCTTCGGGTTTCATAGAGTAGTTGGGTATTAGTGTGACGACACTGACCGTTTGTTTGGGTATCATATGTACTGGAATGGATTTGTGAAAATACTGGAACTGTATGGAAATGTTTTTGAACTGTATCGTATTGTATGGTGTTATGTTTTACGTAAAATAACACTGGTATGCCACACACTAATATAACCTGCTTTCTTCCTTACTGAGAGGTGTCTTACCCCGAATGTACGTACAAATGTTTTCAGGTCCTTCAGGTAGCCATAACTAGCATCCTAGCATTTGGAAGCTGGGGTATCATTAGCTACTGTTAGTGCCTATTTAGGTACGAGTTTTTGTAACCCGGTTGTCGTGAAGGTTTTTGTAGACACCCAGGGTATATTTTTTAATTATGGGTTTGTATATCCTAGTGTTGTATAGACTCTAGTATGGTATGTTATATGGATAGATGAAACATTTTCCGCTGCGTATTGGATGATTATGGATGTATATATGTATGTATATAGGGCATCCGTATACCCCTCAGGGTTGGACGCTCTTATTGTATTGTATCATGTATGTTTTGATTGATACAAAGACATGTGATAGAATGTTTTGTTCTTTGGTGTCTTCTTAAAGGTAAAAAACTAGATTTGGCCAGTTTGATTATCAAATAGATGTGGGCCAAACTGGAATCCACTAGGGTTGTTCTCCCCTATGGTGGTGTTCTCACCCTTCTCTTTGCTCATCTTCATATCTCAAATGCTTCTGAATTCTTCGTTAAAAGAACCCAATATGATCTTTTCAATCTTACCACCTTAAAACAAATAGGGTATGACAAAGGCAATGAGGGTTGGTACTTTAAATTTGGTAGACCTCAGCATGCTTCACCAACCTTAGCAGCAGCTCCTCCTCCTCCTCCTCCTACATATGATCAAGGTGAGAACACCAACATGGGGGAGCTGAACAGGGTGGTGAACCCATGGATATCAGCTCAGCTCTCTGCAATGAAGCTGATAGTTCTGAAGAAGAAACTGAGGATGAAAAAGGAGGATCTGAGGAAGAAGAAGGTTAGGAAGAAGAAGGTCAAGAAGAAGAAGTAGAACAGGAGGATGAAGAAAATAGAGTAGATAACTAGCTGATGTTGTATTTATAAGTTGTTTGAGTTGTATGACACTGTTTGAGTTGTTTGACTAGCTGAAGTTGTTTTATGAGTTGTTTGTTTTTTATACTTTTTGAATGTAATTCCCTCTATGTGTAACGACATCTTTGCTGTTATAATATGAATCTATTTCCTATCCCTTGTTTCTTTTTTAATAATGACAAAGAGGGAGAAAATTGTTAGCAAAGATGATACAAAATGAGCTAAAGTGTAATATGCTAAAGTGAAATATGGCACAATATGGCACATAACTTGTAAAGTGAAGCAAGTAAAGGTGAATAAGTTATACAAATATAAGAAATCATACTTTAAGTGATACATGTGTTGTGAATGAATTTAAAGAACTTATAAAAACATGAAAGTAAGAAATCATATGTTATGAGCTAAAAGATTCGTATTGAATAATGTGCTACATGTTCGATAATATGCTATTTGTTTACTTGAAATTTTTTTATCATTACTCTTGTCAAATATTAAAAGGATGTTTATTGTAAGGGGGAGCCTTTTTTTTTTTTCAAAGGAACACTCATCTTTGCTCCTTATTTGTCATCATAAAAAATGATGAGATTGTTGGCCTAACCGGGCTTTTCAATCAGTTTTGGTGATAACAAACAAAGGATAATATAACTTGGAATGGTTGAGTAATGATGTTTCAGGTTTGAAAATAATACAAGGATCATTATGGACCATCAAGCCATATTCACCAACGAGTGATCCAAGAGAAGCTCAAAGCAACACCAGATTGATCAATGCACGAGGAATCTAAAACCAGCTCAAGCTAAAGTCCAAGGGATTCAAAGTGACCATGTCATGGAAAATTTTAAGCTTAGAGTATAAGGTTTTAGGATGAGCAATGTAAGTACTTCAAAATTGAATATTCGTTGAAATATCATTTGAAGCCCTTTAAGGGAAATACATGGACTTAGAGACCTATTTTAAAACCCTGGAAAATATTTTATAAAAGAGCAAAGAAAGAGAGCAAAATAGATTTTGGAAACTAAAAATAAAAAACCAAAAAATGAACTATTTAGAAGACCGAATTCACTGCCTAGGAGACTGAAGAGTCAACTTCAGAAGACTGAAGTTTAAACTCAGTCATCTGAAGAATTACTTCAAAAGACCGAAGATTAAGTTCAGTTGTCTAAAGATTTATTGGTGAAACACAAAAACAAGAAAAAGCATATCAAAAGACTAAACCCTGACTTTAGTCGTCTGAACCCGCAACTTTAGAAGTCTGAACCCCAAGATCAGTCGTCTGACCTTGTGTCCGGTTCAAAATTTTCAAAGCTTTAAGGAATTTCAGTCATCTGAGCCCGATACTTTAGAAGTCTGAACACTCTTAATGGTCAAATTTTTTTAATATTTTAAGTGTTTTAAATTGGTTTCTTGTGCTTCAAATTTTCTTAAAACTTGGGAAACACTCCAAGTAATCTTGGTTAGCACGAAACTAACTTTATTGGCCTATAAATACATGGTTTTACAAATTAAATCACACCAAGAATTGAAAAATCTGCTCTAAGCTCTCTTGCATTCAAAGTCACTGCTTGTTCAATCTCTTGCAATCTGAAAGTGCTGATATTCTGAAAGTGTTGATCATCAATCCCTGAGTTCTACATACTGATTTCTCATCTGGAGAAAATGGGACTTGGTGAATTCTAATCTTGAGCTTCAAATTGTATTTCAAATTTGATATTTTAATTCTGAAGTATGTAGATTTGAATTGTACTAATCAGCTCTTTGTGAGAGCACTCTTTGTACACATCTACTTGTTGTTTCTCTTATAGTTATTGGATGATTCCAGGCTTGTTGGATCCTTGACCAAATGAGGGAATATTGTTTTGAGAGGCGGATTCTAGCCTACTTGAAGGAGTGGTTGTAAAAGGTGTTGTTCCACCCGGAAAAGGAACTAAGCTAGTGGAATCCTTTGGTGGTTTGCCAAAGGTGAGGACGTAGGCTGGGAATAAGCCGAACCTCGTAAAATTTCAGTGTTCTTCTCCACTCCTTACAATTTACTTTCAACATTTTACTTGTATTTGTTGGATGCAAATTGATTGATTGCAGGGCTTAAGTAAAAATTCACAGAAGACTCTCAATTCTAGAAAGTACATTTTAATTTACCTTCTGCGAAAACCATCAAGGGAGTACATTGGTTAATTTACGGAAATCTTAATTAAGAGAGTGTATTACAAAACAAAAAACAAAATAGGGCTTGCACATAATCACAGGGCTATTATCAAAGGTTGAAAGCATTGAGTTCTTGTTTATTTTGATTGATTGATTTTAATATTGTGGTTGAATCGATTTTGTGGTGTGTTTTGGTATAATTGATTTACTTACGTTCTTGTTGTTGCACTAAAACAAGTAAAAGTTTTTAGAAAGGCCTCAAAGTTTTAAATAATCCAATTCACTCCCCCCCCCCCTTTTCTGGAATCATATTCTACTTTCACTGTATATGTTGAAGACATGCACACATTTTATTATCCTAGGAGAGACTAGTTCATGGACAACATTTGGTTCCATTCGTTGGATTGTGAACTTCATATAGGACCCAAATGGTCAATAATCATGTCATAAAAATTTAAGTTCATATAACTAGGTCATTTGCATGACTTAGGGTGAGTTTGCATTTCACACACACTCATTGTGAATTTTGAGTTGTGTCACCTTTTTGAACCCCTATTGCATTACCTTTGAGTATAGTCTCAATTAACTATCGTGTATTAAAAAGAAATGCAATATGTTATGCTAGTATGTGCTAAATGCCTATATTTGCTGCATACTGAAATCCTTTGAAAAGGATGAATACATGATGAGTGTCCTTAAATGACTATCATCCCTGAACTATAATGTAAGTATGTGTGAACACAAATATACAGGGGGAGGTTAAGCCCCACTTTTAGGAAAAACGAATAAGAACTTAATGCCTCCAATCTCTTGCATTCTAAGTAATATTAAGAAGGATGAACATGTGATGACGTGTTTGAATGAAATTCATCCTTGAATGTAAATGCACTTATGTGTGCTTGAGGCCATACATGGGAGTTTTAGACCCACTATTAAGAAAATTGAATAAAGTCACCAGCCCCATGGACTCACATCCTCATTGCTTACTTTTTGAGTCCGAAGCCTTTTTAGGTACTATAAACATCATATCCTTCACCTACTGAATCAACATTTGATATGGATTGTTCTTAGGGCGCATAACACTGCACATGAATTAAAATGTCAGACTTCTGGAGCATGAGTGTTCAAGAACTTATACTGTTCAATTACTTAACAAATTTTCACAATTAGTAAATAGTATAAGTAATTAACCGGATCTAAGCACATATTCAAATTGATAGGGGGAGCATCTTACTAAAATTCTATCTTGTTATGCTCACCAACATTATAGGCTTAGATCTGTTCTAAATTTATTGTGGCATGTGCTTAAATGTGAGGTTTATTTTGAAAATTTTTTGAATTAAAATGTTCCTTGGCCACAGTTATTTGTTTTTCCATATGATCCCCATTTTTAAATTTATTTATTATCTTTGGATCTATATGGTTGCTTATTTCTGGTACTTTGTGATTTGCACTTAAACGATATACCAGAAAAATAATATTTGCTGGTAGTGGTTTTTAGGTTGTTGCATGCTTTATATGATTTATTTATTGAGAACAACCAGCTATTAGGTACAGGTTTTATGGGAAAATGTTCGATTTACAGACGACATGCTACCAAAATTTTATTAAAATTTTCCCAAGTAAAACCATGTACAAAGATGATTACGATAAATGAATGTTAAAATATTTTTGAAAGGATGAGTGAAAATTAATTGAATAATTAAACGTCATCCTTGCATAATCATCAGAAATTCAAGAAAGCTTAGCTCCATTCTTATAAAAAAAAAAAGCATAAATATCTCACATGCATCACTACACTTTTTGAATATTAAGGCTCTTTTAAGAACCTTGAACATCATTTCTAATTCTTAAAGGTCTATAAATAGATGTTGTTGACCTTGTGGGTCATTCTCGGTTTTGATAATGACAAATACTCTGGTATTTGATGACCTTAAAGTTTGTGTGCAGGATCATATTAAGCTAGATCACATTGATAGCATGTGGTAACTTGAAGAAAAGGAAGACCCTGACATACTTATTTGTTGTAATTTCTATTTGGGTCTATAATGTTAATTAAGAAATGGTCTGTAATAATCTGCATATCATGCATGTAGGACTATAAGCACAAGACCTTAGAAAGACCTTAGGGATCAGTCGACCGACGCCAAATTTTTTCAACGTACTCAATAGACCTTAGAATGACCTTAGGTCCCAACACTAGCACATAAGATGTCCTCAACATCACTTAATATATCAGGGGAGTTAACTGAAGCAAAATTGGACTTAATTGAAAATTTTATGAGAGGTTGGGCGACCAAACCTGTGGTGTTCAAAACGCCTCGGGCAACCGAACCATGGACAGGTCAGCTTGTTTACTTGTGTTCGGCATACTTAACCGTTTTTGAACATATCTTCCTTGGTCAACTGAACACCTGTCAGAGTACTTTTCACCAACCCGGGCGCCTAAACCTTAGCATTCAAAATAGCCTCGGGCGACCGAACTTGTGAGTTCAGTCAACCAAACTTCAGACCGGGCACCCGAACTACTATATTTTTTAGGAATCACCTCAATTAGCATACCGAGCCCATTTTCTAGCACCCGAACCTCGAACAACACCTTTTTTCATTGTGTCTATTCGAGCATCCGAACCTTGGGTTAGGCACCCAAAAACTCTCAGGTTGTTTATTTTTTTGCCGAGGATAAAGTGGTTACACGGGGTTATTTTCTTTAAAGAAGTTTAAAGCTTTTTTAATAATACCCCTTGTGTCCCCAACGGCTATAATTTCCCCCATGTCTATACATATGAGCTCATTTGCTCAATTAGTGGGTGATTAGCACATTGATTAAGCAAAAAATCCACTGATTTTTTCCAAGCCAATTTCTCAAGCACAAAACCTATACACTCTCATACTACTTTCCTTTTGCTAATCCAAACCTTGTGAGAGTAGCTTGAGGAATTATACTCCATTTCCATTGGCTTGAAGCTCTCATTATATTCTTTGTTATGTGATTTTTGGATTGAGAGTTGAGCTAAAGTTTTCCATCGGTTTAACATAATAAATCTGGTATGTGGGAAACTTTGAGGCTTGGGGGTCTTTGCATTCATATTGCAAGACACCTAAGGCTTTTATTTTGTGGTGCAAAAATACTTTTACAAGATTTGTCAAACATCTCCTGTGCTAAGTATTTTGAGAAAATAGTTTTGAGATTGTTTGATTACTCTTGCTAACATCTTTGAAACCCTAAGTTGATATTGAGATATATTGTTTATACAAAGTTTCAAATAAAATCTTGTTGATACACTCTTGTGCATGATTGAGCATAGAAATTATATTGAGTGTTGATTGCACACAAATACACCCTTGAGCTTATAATTCCTACACGTTTGGTGTGCGTTGATTTGTGATTGTGCTTAGTGCTACAAACCTACTTAGTGTAAGAAGCATTTCTTTGTACGCAAAATTTTATACACATTTGTTGTATTCCAGGTATATGCCTAAAAAGGGAGACTAGCCCTGTGGAATAGTCCCGGATTGGCTTAGACCCAGTTAGGAAAGTTAGGTGCACCATCCTGGTAAGGTGTAGGTTGAGGTCAGCCCCGTGAATTGACCTGGTCGTAATTGGTGCCGCTCCACCCGTTAAGTAAGCATTTATGGAATCCTTGGGCTTGTGAGCTCGTAGGCAGTATTGGTCGAACCCCGATAACATATGTGGTGTTGATTTTATTTTCTACACTTTTTGTTCTGCACCTGTATGTTTATGTTTATTATTTGAATATTTGTTTGCTATTGTGAATACATAGAAATACTCTAGGTTTGTGAAATATTACCTACTGGATTAGCTAAACCTAGGAAGAATTTTTAAATTTTCAATTCACCCCCCTATTGGGGATACACCAAAGTCAACAAATATGGATTGATGTTGGTTATGAGTACAAATTCATGCCTTAATATATATTCACTTATGCATTTGTGACCTATAGGGAGGATTATATTGGTCGAATGGTAAAATGAATAAATATTAATCCAGTATATTCATTTTAAATGTTGTAAAATTGAGTGCTTATACGGCTTGGAGTACTAGTGAAATTAATCTTTGGTTGGTATAAGCACTTTAAAACATCTAAGTTAGGATTCAAAACGATAGGGGGAGCATACTAAATTAAAAGTTATATCATATCATGTTCACCCACACTTTTAGCTTAGATTTGTTTTGAAATCTTTGTGGCTTGTGATAAATTATGATGGTTTTATTCAATATTTTAAATGAAAATATATTCCTTTGCCACAAGTTCTTTATTTCTCCACATGATCCAAGTTTTATATATTCAATATTCTTGGGAATTATGTGATTGATTTTCTTTGGTTATATTATGAAGGGTGCATAGATGCTTAACCAAGAAAATATTTGCTTGCTTGAACTTTAAGTACTTAATTTATTTTGATTACAAGCATTGCCCCCCACTATTTATTGAAAATCATAAGGGGATGTATCTATATATATATATATATATATATATATATATATATTAATTGCAAGAAATGAACGTATATTGAATATAACTTATTTCTTGCCTATGTGCTTAAATGAACTCATGACATGTGCTATTGAAATTGTTATACAAATTGTGTCAAGAAATTTATTTTTTAAGGGTGTTGCATAACTGGTTCATTGAATATACATGAAATGCAGGTGAACTAGATAGACCACTTATATGCTCAAACCTATCATTGCATTCATATGTCGTGTTTTTTAAACACAAATATTTCATAGGTCTTATGAATGGTTTGAAGATATTTCTGGTCTAATCATGTTAACATGTCATTTTAATCGTTTAAATGACTAGTTAAACTGTTTTGTGTGCAAAATTGCCAAATACTTTTTAAAATAGTTCTAAACTTTTTATGCCCAAATCCTATGCCAAAAGGAGGGAGAGTATTCAAAAAAGGCGAGTTCTCTTAAGCTAAATTTGTTTTAAATAATCAAAATGTTATCTACTTAACCTGGACCTTTTTGCTAATTTTGAAAAGGGGAGAATTTTTTATGAACAAAATGTTTATGACAAAAAAAGAAATTTTTTTAAGGGCAAAAATATATGGGTAAATTATCTGAGCGTGTGCTTTAACACAAAATTTAAATGCATGATTATTTGTAATGTCTTCTTTTGTGATATGCTTGTGTTGTATTGTCTATATTTTACATTATGCATATTCATAGGGGGAGCCTTTTCAAGCTATACCTATTTTACTCTAGTGCGTTTGTCATCATCAAAAAAAGGGAGATTGTTGGCTTTTTGAGTCCATCCCCGTTTTGATGCGGACAAAGCATAAGTTATTTATGTGTGTATTTAGCACGTGAACGAGTTCATTAATTTAACACACACATAAGGGAATGGAAATGGAAGCCATAAAGACGCATAAAACTCATACATCTGGCGTTTTCTATGAAAAGGAGAAAAGAAGATAAAGAAGATATTTAATTTTATTTGTATTGCATTTAAGTTTTATTTTTAGAATTTGGTCTGTAATAATGCATACATCTTGCATGATATGATTTGAATGCTCAGACAAAACCATAGACAGACCGTAGGGAACCAAATGCTATAAATAGACCATAGGACATTGAATTTTTCATTAAAAACCATTTTCATAAAAGTTAACATCATACAAAGGCTTTGAAATGTACTTAGCATTTAAATTGGGGTTAAAATAGGTCTTCAGTCGACCAAACTCCGACCAATATTAGATTTTTGGGCTTAATTTAAAAGCCTGGTCGACCAAACCCTTGGTAGTATAAATGCCTCGGTCAACCGAATAGGTCAAAAGTCAACATGTTGACTTCGCTCGGTCAAAAGTCAATCGAATGCATCGTCCTTGGTCGACCGAACCTTTAACCTTTGACACCCCAACTACTTGGTTGACCAAACCTTGTAGTTCAAATTGGTCTTGGTCGACCGAATATATATGAATGGTCAACTGACGTTTCCCTTGGTCGATCGAACCTACAAAGGGTTTAGAAACACCCTGATATGGTCGACCAAACCAATCGTTCAAATTTGTCTCGATTGACCGAACTTATAAAAGTGGCCAACCGAACCTTGTCCTTGGTCGACCGAACCTCTCAAGTTGGCTTAATTTTTAACCGCTAATCGTTATTAATTTTCACTTAAACATTTTCAAAGTGACGAGTGTGTCCCTCAACGGTCAAATTTCCTGAAAATCTATAAATACCCCGTCCGTAACTCATATTAGCAACTTTGATTAGCCCAAATTTTTCTCTTTAATCCATTGTTAATCAAAGTTCCTTTAAAACATTTTTTATTGTTAAAATCAATTCCTTTGGGGCAAAATCTTTTATACAAATCTCTCCAACTCTCTTTCATGCTTTTATTTCAAAATCATTTTTGAGGTGAGTATTTTATTTAGGGCATTTTATTTGCATATACTCTTACTTTGCACTTAATCTTTGAAAAGCAGTTTTGAGAGTATTGCTTAGGTTTTCTCCCGGTTATTCTTTTGATAAATATTTTGGGGAGAAAACAAATATTTTCTTGAGCTTAAATTCCTAGATTCTCCAAATATTTGTTATTGCAAAAATCTTTATTGGAGAACATATTTATTATGTATATATTCTTATATATATATATATATATATATTATTTGTGCAAAAGTTATTTGAACACAAAAACCCTAAGTTCTCTTATTATTCCTAGAAAATTATTTTTGGGAGAAAATTTATTAGGGTCATATCTTTGAGTATTTTATCATACACATCATTTCTCAAAGATTGAAGATATTATTTTGAGAAAATATCCTTTCTCTACTGAGCATAACTCATATCATATTAGAATGCATGTATTTAAGCTTTTAATGTTTACATCCACGCTTGTATTTAGAAGCATTTTAATATGTACAAAAATGATTTTTAATGTATGGATTAGGTACATCTCGTAAATTGAACTTGGGAGTCTCCACCCCGTTAGGGAGACCAGTTGGGTTCAGCCCACTAATTGAACTGGGGTGTCTTCACCTTGTAAGGGAGACCAGTTTGGCTCAGCCTGATAATTGAACTAGGGTTTACCTTATCCCGTAAGGAAAGATTGTAATAGCTTCGGCTCCGCCCGTTTAAGTGAGCAGAGATAGTGTAATCCTCGGGGGGAAATGCCCAAGGCGGGGACATAAGCTAGTTTGCCTAAACCTCGATAACAAATATGAGTGTCACTCTCTCTTTATCTCATATAAATTTCCACACTTATATTTCTATGTGTATACTTGTTTATTCTGTTGATTTAGGTGTAATCCCAAGAGGGAGGTGAATTAGGTATTTTAAATTCTTTGAAACTTATTTACCACTTAATCCCTATTTGTACATTTAACAAATCAATTGCACAGATTTAAGACTGAATTAAATTTATTTTATCAATGAGTTCTTTTTACCTAATTAAGTGTGTGTAGAGTTACTCAACATACACATGCAATTTGAGTAATGAAATGTAGTGCTGAAAGTAAAGAGATAAGGGCAAAGAGAATGAAACGCGATTTTACAAGATTCAGCCAACCCGGCCTACGTCCTTGCCTGGATCAACCCACTCAAGGATTCCACTATAATCCCTGTTTCTTAAATTGGGACAGAACCTCCCTAACAATCCACTACTTACAAGAGCTACAACTTCCTCCTACTCTGCCGCTTACAAAAGATACAGCTCTCTCCTCAAACCTGGTTCCCAACCCGAACCGTGATTACAATGAAACCTGTAAAAACACTCAAAGTTGCTTCTAACAAAACTAGTGAGTACAATTGAAATTCCTAATACATAATCATATGATAAAACTTGAAGCTCAAAATGAGTGTAATGATAAAATCGTTATATTCAAAAATATGATTTACTAACTTTCCCTTTTATCAAATCTCCCAAAAATATTTATATAAATCAATGCTTTGGAGAACTTAGGTTAAATCTTTGAATACATAAAAAACTTTGAAGATTGCAAAGACTTGAAACACACTTTGTCAAAACAATATTTCTCTCAAGTGTATATAAATAACCTTTAGACTTTTCTATCAAGTAGATTTTGGAATATTAACAATATCAAGTCTTTGAATGAAAAACTCACTTGAATCAAAGATATCTAATCAATAACAAAAACTTTCTCAAGTGGTAGTCTTATCAAATTGATTTAATATATGCACACTCAAGATCAACCTCTTAATAAATATTCACAAATGGATTTTGCAATGACAAGCTCTTTGAAAACTAGATATACTCTTGAATCAAAAACTATTCAACCAATGACAAAAAAACTTTCTCAAGTAATCATCTCATAAAACACACTCTTTATATGTATATGAAAAACTCAAGATCAATCTCTCTAATAGTAATATTCAATAATAGATTATGAATGAGAAACTCTTGAAAATAGTAAATGGACTAACTAAACCTCAATACCAAGATGAACTCAATATGTGTAACTGAATTCCCTTTGATTTTCTGAGTTTATTTGCTCAAGCTTGATGAGTATAAGTTGGAGTGCAGACAATCATATAGCTATATGCTCAAGTTTCTCAATTCTCTTTCAAAAAGATGCTTTCTTCTCTTCTCGTTGATCTTAGCTAACGTACTAGGGTTTAGATGTTCAATATATAAGTATCTTTCCCTTAGAATATATCTCAATCGTTGGATCAAAAAATATCTCGTGAGTTCTCTTATTAAAAATTAGATTTTTAAGTTTTCCTGCAAGTTCAGACGATTAAGGTCAAAGGCCCAGATGACTGAAGTTCCTTAGAGTTTCGAAAAAATAACCTAGATACAGGGTCAGACGATTGAAGCTTCGTTTTCAAATGACTGAAGTGTCGGGTTCAGACGACTAAAGTCTGAGTTCAGTCTTCTGAGGTGCTTCTGCCAGGTTCTATGTTTCACCATTAATTCTTCAGGCAACTGAACTTAATCTTCCGTCTTCTGAAGAAATTTTTTAGATAACTAAGGTTATCTTCGGTCTTCTAAAGGGGCAACTTCAAGTGTCCGACTATTGACTTTGGTCGTCTGAAGTTCCTATTTCCCGAATTTTTCTTTATAGTTTGAAAAACTGCTTTGCTCTCTTTCTTGGCTATTTTATAAAAATATTTTTCAGGATTTTCAAAATATTTTTAAGTCCATGAATGTCCCCTAATGATGTTCATGAAATGCATGTGTCCTAAGGTCATTCTAGATTATGATTTGAGCCTCAAATTAAATTATATGAAAATGTAAATACATGAGTCCTAAGTACCAATTCCTATGACGCTCTTGAACTTGGTGCTTGCATCTTCATTCTTGTACTCTTTGAGTTCCATGGATCTTGCCAAGATATGTATGCTTTATTCTTTATAACTTCCATGACTTGTTATCCTTCCATGCATGCTTAATATAGTTCATGTTCACAATCTCAATGCATAGATCAAATACCAAGTGATTTGTCATTATCAAAACCGGATTGGACTCATAGAGTCAACAATCTCCCCCTTTTTGATGATGACAAATACACGAGCAAAAATATAGAATAAAATGGGTTACGCCTAACAAGGTTCCCCCTCAAATAAAGCATCAAATATTCAGCAAATGAAAAATATGCTTATGTTCATACGCACTTTGTTTAGCTTGATTCCAAATGAAAAATGCTCATGTTCATACACAAGTTGTTTGGCCTGATTCTTCTCCTATAGCCTGATTGTTCTCCCCTATTACACAGCTAGTATTGCTAACAATTTTTTCTATTCTCCTCCTTTACACAATTAGTTTTGCCAACAAATTTTTTCTCCCGATTTTTCCACAATTTTACTTTTTACTTCTGATTTTTTTTAACAAATTTAAATTTTTGCTCCCGATTTTTCTCCCCCTTTTGACATCAACAAAAAGGTGTATAATAAAAATCCATGAGTGGACATAACCTTATGTTCTTCTCCCATTTGAAATCTTAAAGTTTTAAAGTTGATCAACCATCAGATTTGACCAAAAAAATTTACTTCTCCCCCTTTTGACATCAACCATCCCCCTTGCTAATGCATAGATCTATGTTGTGGAATGTAAATTGCATTTTAAACATACATAGTGTGCCAAATTTCAAATATTATGTGAGGATACCAAATGTTAATTAATGTGATACCAAATGTTGACATCTTAAAAATGCGATGCCGAATGAGAAATTGTGAATGTTAAGTGACGTTGCTCCCCCCGAATTATGTTATCTAATGTAATTTTGGGCAACCTCTCGACTATGCATCAGGCCTAATTCATGCCTAATTTGGATAAACCTATCCTCCGCAAGTGGTTTCATGAATATGTTTTTCCATTGTTCATCTGTGCATACAAACTCAAGTGTCTATCTTCTTTTTGCACATGATCACGAAGAAAATGATGTCGTATCTCTATATGCTTAGTTCGTGAATGTAATATGAGATTCTTTGATATGTTTATTGCACTCGTATTATCGCATCTTACAGGAATTGTTTCATAACTTAATCCAAAATCCGTCAGTTGTTGCTTCATGTATAGCGTTTGAGCACAACAACTACCTGTCGTTATGTATTCTGCCTCAACTGTGGAAAGAGCAACTGAATTTTGCTTCTTGGAAAACCATGAGATTAACGAATGTCCTAAGAAATGACATGTACCACTCATGCTCTTCCTATCCACTTTGCTACCTGCAAAATCAGCATCTGGATAGCTGATAATCTCAAAAGATGTATACTTAGGATACCATAACCCAATTTTCATGCTTCTAATCAGGCATCTATGTATTCGTTTAACAACAAGCAAGTGTGACACTTTTGGTGCCGCCTGAAATCTTGCGCACAAACATACGCTAAACATTATATCAGGTCTACTAGAAGTCAGATAAAGTAAGCTACCTATCATTCCACGATAAAGCTTGACATCTACTAGTATACCTTGTTCATCTTTGTCTAATTTCAATGAAGCGCTCATAAGTGTAACTAATATTTTTCCATCTTCCATATTAAGCTTTTTCAGCAGATCTCTAATGTACTTAGATTGTTTTATAAATATTCCATGTTTCGCTTGTTTGATCTGAAGTCCTAGGAAGAAATTTAGTTCACCCATCATGCTCATCTCAAAATTCATTTTGCATAGTATTAGCAAATTCATTACATAATTCTTTATTTTTAGGTCCAAATATGATATCATCTACATATAATTCGACTAGGAGAATGTCATCTTTCTTAGACTTTATAAACATAGTTGTATCTATCTTTCCTTTGATAAATCCATTTTCTAAAAGAAAACCGCTTAGCCTTTTATACCAAGCTCTAGGAGCTTGCTTTAAACCATACAGGGCTTTTGTCAGTCTATACACGTGATCTGGATTCATATGGTTTTCAAATCATAGGGGTTGTTCAACATACACTTCTTCACTTATGTAGCCATTTAAGAATGTGCTTTTGATGTCCATTTGATATAGCTTGAAATCCTTAAAAGCAGCGTAGGCTAGAAGCATTCGAATGGCTTCCATTCTAGCTACAGGTGCAAAGGTTTCTTCAAAATCTATACCTTATTCCTGGTTATATCCCTAAGCTACTAGTCTAGCCTTATTTCTAACAACTATCCCATGTTCATCTTTCTTGTTCTTATATATTGATTTTGTTCCAATAATTGACTTATCCTCAGGTCTGAGAACTAATGTCCATACTTTGTTTCTCTCAAACTGGTTTTACTTTTCTTGCATGGACAACACTCATGATTCATCCTCAATTGCTTCACTAACATTCCTAGGTTCTTCTTGAGATAGAATGGCAAAATGACTCATCATATTCCTAAGTGAGGATTGTATGGCTACTCCACGCAATGGTTCACCTATTATTTGATCAATGGGATGATTCTTTATGTATTTCCATTATCTAGGTGGTTCATTAACCTTATTTTCAATTTGATTAGTTCCATTGGATGGTTCCTTAATTTCATTTTTCTTTTCTAAATCATTTTCAATATATATTTTCTCAAATTCCTTGTTGATCTCAATTTCATCTTCATCAGTTCTTTTGGAGAAGGAATTTGACTCATCAAACTCTACATGAATAGATTTTATAACCGTTAATGTTTGTTTGTTATATACTCTATAGGCTTTACTACCTAAGATATACCCTAGGAAGATACCTTCATCTAATTTCACATCAAATTTTCCTAAATGTTCATTGTCTCTAAGCACAAAACATTTGCAGTCAAAGATATGAAAATATGATATGTTTGGTCTATAGCCATTCCATAATTCATACGGAGTCTTATTCAGAGATGGTCTAATCAATACTCTATTTAGAACATAGCAGGCGGTATTCACTACCTCAGCCCATAAATACTTAGGTAATTTATGTTCGTTAAGCATAATTTTGGCCATTTCTTGTATAGACCTATTCTTCCTCTCAATTACACCATTCTGTTGTGGTGTTCTAGGGGCCGAAAAATTATGAGCTATTCCTAATGAATTACAGTAGTATTCCATGCCTTGATTTTTAAATTCTCTACCCCTATCACTTCGAATTTTAGTGATAGTATATCCCTTTTCATTTTGGATTTTCTTGCATAGGTTTATAAATTGTTCACACGCTTCATCTTTGTGACCTAAGAATGGTACCCATGTATATCTTGAAAAATCATCAACTATGATGAATGCGTATGATTTTCCTCCTAAACTCTGAATTGGGTTTGGACCAAATAAGTCTAAGTGTAGCATTTGAAGTGGCCTAGTAGTGGAGATTTCTTTCTTCTTCTTAAAGCTTGTTCTTGCTTGTTTTCCCAGTTGACAAGCCTCACAAATTTTATCTTTGACGAATTTTGTCTTAGGCAATCCTTTAACTAAGTCTCCTTCAACTAGTTTAGATATTAAGTCCATGTTTTCGTGTCCTAGTCTTCTATGCCAAATCCAGCTAATTTTATTCATAACAAAAAAGCATGTCACAATTTGTGAGGTTAAGTTATCAAAACTGGTGGTATATACGTTTTCATGACGCTTAGCTGTGAACAATATCTTATTATCAGTTTTGTCTTCAACAATGCACTTATCATGTTCAAAAGACACTTTGTAACCTTTATCACACAGTTGGCTTATACTCAATAAGTTGTACTTTAAACCATCAGCCAGTAAAACATCATCTATAATTAATGATGAATCATTACCAACTTTGCCTACACCTGTGATCCTTCCCTTAGTATTATCTCCAAAAGTGACAAATCATTCATCCTTGCGTGTGATGGATGTGAATTTTGCTTTATTCTCGGTTATGTGATGTGAGCATCCGCTATCCATATACCATATGTCTTTTGAGGATGATGATCTTAAGCATATCTGCAAGACATAATCAGACAACTAGCTTTGGTACCCAGATTTTCTTGGGTCCAGGGCGGTTAGTGCTAGATTCTCCTTTGACCTTCCATACTTTCTTAATTTTAACATCTTTATTTTTTAAAGGACAGTCAAATTTTATGTCCTTTAGTAAATTTACAAACAATTTTAGATTTATCTTTCAAATTCTTTTCTAACTTCTCAATTTTCAATATTTTATCTTTAATGAGAGATGCATGAGATTCATTTTGGCGTTCAACTAAACTTGAAAGTTCTTTGACTTTACTTTTCAAATCAGAAATTTTCTTTGTTTTCTTCTCAAGCATTTTAATAGAGTACAAGTATTCTTATTTCAGTTCATCATATGAAAGCATGTTATTCTCATTTTTTGAATCACTAGAGTAATAAGAAGATGATGAGAATGATGATTGTACCTCAAGGTCATCATGTGCCATTAGACACAGATTGGCAATATCGTCATCATTAGATTTAGATTCTGAATAGCTTGTGTTGTGCATATCCCAACTGACTTTCAGCGCCTTCTTCTTTTTCGTTGAGGCTTTCACTAGTTTGGGACACTCAGGCTTGATGTGTCCAACCTCTCTACAATTGTAGCATATTGGTGGATCTTCCTTCTTTTTCTTCATGCTCGACTCTCCTCTTTCAGATTTTGAGTTCTAGAATTTTCTATTGAACTTCTTATTCTTCTTCAAGAAATTTCTGAAATTTCAAATAACTTTCTTCATTAGAGTTGTTTGATGATGCCTTAAGTGTTGTGGCTTTCTTTGCTTTGCTTTGCTCATTCTTCCTATCATTTATTGCAAGCTCATAGGTAATAAGCAATTCTATAAGTTCGTCAATAGACATCTCCTTGAGATTTCTCCCTTCTGCTATTGCTGTAGCTTTCACTTCCCAAACTAGAGGTAATCTCCTGAGTATTTTCCTGATCAACTCATAAGTAGGGTAAGTTTTTCCAAGAGATTTTAAAGAATTTTTGATATGTGTGAATCTAGTGTACATGGATTGAATAGATTCATTAGTTGTCATCTTAATTGCTTCATATTCACTGGTAAGCATGTCTATCCTATTATCTATTACTTCCTTAGTGCCTTCATATGTAAGTTCTAATTTTTTCCAAATTTCTTTAGCAAAGTTACATGTCATTACTCTATTAAATTCATTTACATCTAATGCACAGAAAATCAAGTTCATAGCAATAGCGTTTATTTGTACTTATTTCCAGTCCTCTTCAGTATACTCATCTTCAATTTTAGGTACATTTACCTTATCAATTACTTTCATGGAAACATGGTTTCCCTTAGTAACTATTTTCCATACCTTCCAATCTACGTTTAACATGTATATGCTCATCCTACGTTTCCAATAGGTGTAATTTACACCACAAAAAATTGGTGCTCTAGTGGATGAGTGTCCCTCACCAAATAGAGTTACATCAATATGTGACATGTGATCTTTTTACAAATAAACTATTAAGTCTATGTAAACCCGCTCTGATACCAAATGTTGATTTAGGTGTAATCCCAAGAGGGGCGGTAAATTAGGTATTTTAAATTCTTTGAAACTTATTTACCACTTAATCCCTATTTGTATATTTAACAGATCAATTGCAGGGATTTAAGATTGAATTAAATTTTTTTTATCAATGAGTTCTTTTTACCCAATTAAGTGCATGTAGAGTTACTCAACATACACATGCAATATGAGTAATGAAATGTAGTGCTGAAAGTAAATAAATAAGGGAAGAGAGAATGTAAACGCAATTTTACGAGGTTCAACCAACCAGACCTACGTCCTCGCCTTAAGCAACCCACTTAAGGATTCCACTATAATTCCTGTTCCTTAAATTGGGACGGAGCTTCCCTTACAATCCGCTGCTTACAAGAGGCACACCTTCCTTATACTCCGCTGCTTATAAGAGATACAACTCTCTCCTCAAACCCGATTCACAACCCGAACCGTGATTACAATGAAATCCATAAAAACACTCAAAGTTGCTTCTAACAAAGCTACTGAGTATAATTGAAATTCTTAATACATAATCATATGATGAAACTTGAAGCTTAGAATGAGTGTAACAATATAATTGTTATATACAAAAATATGATTCACTAACTATCCCTTTCATCAAATCTCCCAAAAAAATTTATATAAATCAATACTTTGGGGAACTTAGGTTAAATCTTTGAATACATAAAAATCTTTGAAGATTGCAAAGATTTGAAGCACACTTTGTCAAAACAATATTTCTCTCAAGTGTATATAAATAACCTTTGGACTTTTCAATCAAGTAGATCTTGGAATATTAACAATATCAAGTCTTTGAATGAAAAACTCACTTGAATCAAAGATATCTAATCAATAACAAAAGCTTTTCTCAAGTGGTAGTCTTATCAAAATGATTTAATATATGCATACACAAGACCAACCTATTAAGAAATATTCACAAATGGATTTTGCAATGATAAGCTCTTTGAAAACTAGATATACTCTTGAATCAAAAACTATTCAACCAATGACAAAAAAACTTACTCAAGTAAAAATCTCATCAAAAACACTCTATATATGTATATGAAAAACTCAAAATCGATCTCTCTAATAGTAATGTTCAATAATAGATGATGAGATGAGAAACTATTGAAAGTAATAAATGGATTGACTAAACCTCAGTACCAAAATGAACTCAAGATGTGTAACTGAATTTCCTTTGATTTTCTGAGTTGATTTGCCCAAGCTTGATGAGTATAAGTTGGAGTGCAGGCAATCGTATAGTTATATGCTCAAGTTTCTCGTTTCTCTTTCAAAAATATGTTCTCTTCTCTTCTCATTAATCTTAGCTAACGTACTAGGGTTTAGATGTTCAATATGTAGGTATCTTGCCCTTAGAATAGATCTCAACTGTTGGATCAAAAAATAACTCGCGAGTTCTCTTATTTAAAGTTAGTTTTTTAAGTTTTCTCGCAAGTTCAGACGACTGATGTCAAAGGCCCAGACGACTGAAGTTCCTTGGAGCTTCAAAAAAATAACTTGGATACAGGGTTAGATGACTGAAGTTTGGGGTTCAGACGATTGAAGTGTCGGGTTCAAATGATTGAAGTCTGAGTTTAGTCTTCTAAGGTGCTTCTGTCAGGTTCTGTGTTTCACCATTAATTCTTCAGGCGACTGAACTTAATCTTCGGTCTTCTGAAGAAATTCTTCAGATAATTGAGGTTAACTTCGGTCTTCTGAAGGGGCAACTTCAGGCGTCTGACCGTTGACTTCAGTCGTATGAAGTTCCTATTTCCTAAATTTTTCTTTATAGTTTGAAAAACTGCTTTGCTAACTTTCTTGGCTATTTTATAAAAATATTTTTCAGGATTTTAAAAATATTTCTAAGTCCATGAATGTCCCCTAATAATGTTCATTAAATACATGAGTCCTAAGGTAGGGTTCATTAAATGCATGAGTCTTAAGGTCATTCTAGATTATGATTTGAGCCTCAAATTAAATCATATGAAAATGTAAATACATGAGTTCTAAGTACCCATTCCCATGACGCTCTTGAACTTGGTGCTTGCATCTTCATTCTTGTACTCTTTAGTTCTATGGATCTTGCCAAGATATGCACGCTTTATTCTTTATAGCTTCCATGACTTGTTATCCTTTCGTGCATGCTTAATATAGTTCCTGTTCACAATCTCAATGCATAGATCAAATACCAAGTGATTTGTCATTATCAAAACCGGATTGGATTCATAGAGTCAACATATTTACTGTTACAATTATTTGCATGCACACATTTAAATGAAATGAAATATACTACATACGAGTATACATGCACTCATAGTTTAATTGTTTTACATGCATGTTGATATTATAAAAATGGGATATGATATGCGGTGAATCGGCGTAAAAATTTAATTTAGCCAAAACGTTTTTAAAACTCTATTCGCACCCCCTCTTGGGATCACACCAATTCCAATAGAGGCTCAAGTTCGAATGGCTTTGGATTTTTACTGTTCGTGCATATGTTTCTCTAAACTTTGTTCCACCGTCTAGATTGAAACCTATAGCAATCATCTTAACAATTTAACTTATTCCAAGGAGATGAAGCTCTAAATGATTTGATGTTAATTTGAGGGCTTATGAAGGGAGTTTACATAAATACTCTTTAAAGAATGATTCACTAATGAGTTCAAGAGAGTATTTAGAGAAGTAGGACAATGTTCAAAATATTTTCGTACTGGAGAATATGTCTTAACAGATTAGGAAAAAAGCACTCAAGGGGTTATGAATTTCTTCAACACTGCTCTTTGGTCATTTCTTATTTGCCACAATTGGAAGGTATCCTCTACATATGTTCACAATTTTGAACAAGGATACGAACCAATGAATTGATGAATCTTTACCTAGTGTGATTGTGGTTTGGTAAAGATTTCCTATGGAGAAGAAGGTGAACCAAAATTAGATAGTTTTCATATAATAGATTAGGAATTTATAATAACCAGTGCTTATGACCAGAGTGATGGCTAAATTTTGATCAACAATTTTGTGTTCAAAAATGAGTTTTGGGTAGAATAGTATAAAATTGAGATTAATCCTCTAAAGCTCAAATCTTGGTGTGATGGACAAAATATGCTTAGCTTTAGAATGTCATCTTTAAGCAATAATTAAGCATTAAGAATTATTTATTAGGTAAAAGTACCATTGTCCATTTGGAAGTGGATTTTACTCAAGCATGCTTTTGAGATATCATAAACAATGATTTGTGTTATTCATCTTAGAAATACAAGGTTCCAGATATTTTAGCTAGTTAAGCTCTTTACCTTTACTTTGAACAAACTTGAGGAATGATATGAATTATGTGGAGACTAACGTCCCATTCAAGCCCACATTATCTCATTCCTTATCAGTTCAAAATTTACATGCTATAACCAATATTTTCATGTTTTAACCAATCATTATGATATATATGCATTCAGTTTAGATTGGATATATTACATGAATTTTCATATTAGCCTAATTATCGAATGTTATTAGTATACAAAATAGTGTATAGTGAATGCATATACTAAGTCTTGACATTTTAGGCACAAACTACTTCCTAAGCCTTTAGTCATCACTACCCACTATAACTAAACCAAAGATCTAAGGAAGATTTAAACAATTATGTAATCCCTATTGGGATCCATTCTTCCTTTGGTTTAAAGGGGTTTGCTATCCTAACTATCCATATCGTTTTTCTATCTTTGCCTCTGGCACCTCTAAATGGACAAGTATATCGAATGTGCCCTTTTCTTTTACAATATAAGCAAGTTTTGTGTGCATGTGAAAGATTTTGCTTATATGCCCTAATTTTACTTGACGAGGCATGACAATTTTTATGACTATGGGATTAATTTATAGGATGAACTTGAACCCTTTTTGAAAAGATTTTTCTTTTTAACTCCTAAAGGTTTATGTGAATTATTCTTCTCACTTGTAACCTTGGATATTATTCCAGAATAATTTTCTATTCTTCTTTCAAAGCAAGTGATCTTTAAGATCTTCTCAATCTTTTTTTTTTTTTTTTCTAAGGTTGCATGATTTTCTTTTAGACCATCTAATTGTTTTGCACACCTTTTGTTTTCATTTTTCAAAAATGTTTCATGCTTAGACATCCTAACTAGAAACTTGTGCATTTTAAATAAATATTTTTCTATTTCTTCTTTCGAATGCATGCTTTCATTATTACATTCATCATATGATTTAATACAAGATTTATTACAAGAATTATCACATGATTCAGTGCATGAGTTATTAACAAAATTACCAAAAGATATATTAGATGATTCATTACATGATGTATTGTAGGATTTAATACAAGAATCCTTTATTATTTAATAAAGGAGGTACGAGTACTTCCTCATCGACTAAATTAATTTGTTCACAATTTGCCACCTTTTTATCATTTGAACTTGAAGCATCTTGAGTGGTGGTCTCCTTCTTTCCTATTCCTCCATTTCTCTTTTCTAGCTCTTCCCATACTTGTCTCACACATTTACATGCCATGATTTAAAGAAAAATATTAGAATCTAAAGCATGATATAAAATATCCATGGCATTTGAATTTGCATGCATTAAACTAATATAATTTTCATTCTTTGGAATACAAATTCCTTTAACAATCACTTTCCAGACCCTCCAATCCATAGATTTTGTAAAGATACTCATTTTTAATTTCCAAATCAAAAAATTTTCACCACAAAATATTAGAGGCCTGACATATAATTGTCCCTCATAGAATAAGGATACACCAACATGAGCCATTGCGATCCTTAACACAAGCAATTAAGCTTTTTGCAACGAGGCTCTAATACTAATTGTGAGGAATGGTGTATTCCTAAGAGGGCGTGAATTGCGTATTTTAATAGATTCCTAGGTCAAGTGTGTCCTATTTTTAGAACTACATCTAGTATTACACAAACCTAGGGTCTTTCTAAGCAATCGCAAATACCACAAATATTTAAGCACGCAAATATTTAAAGCAAATATAACAATCACAACGAATTAAATATTAACATGCAAGTGCTGAAAATAAATAGAGAAGGGAGAAAGAGTGCAAACAAAACATTTTTACGAGGTGTTAGAATTGGTGTATTCCAAAGAAGGGGGGGTGAATTGGAATTTTAAACTTTTTTCCTAGGTTAAACTAGATGTTAGCAGAATATTACAACCTAGGGTCTTTCTATACAGTTCCAAATGCGCCAATAAATATAATATGCGGAAATTTAAATCAAGCGCATCATTCACATAATAACATACAAGTGCGATAAATATAAAGTGCAACAATATAAACAAACATGTGATATGTTATCGGGGTTCGGCTAACTGTGCCTACGTCCTCGCCTTTAGCTTGCAAGCCCTAGGATTCTACTAATAGCTCACTTAAGGGTGGAACGACACCAATTACAACCAGGTCAATTACCACAGGGCTGACCTCAACCTTAACCAAGTCAATTAGCAGGGCTGACCTTAACCTACACGCCTTAACAGGATGACGCACCTAGCTTTCCTAACCGGGTCTAAGCCAATTCGGGACTATTCTAGGGCTAGTCACCCTCTTCAGGCCCGTCCTTGAAATATAATCGATGTGTATAAAATCAAATGGTATAGTGATTATGCTTTCATGTAAAGTGGATATGTACCCAGTTACGTGCAATCGCATACACCACAAATGATATAATAAGTCAGCTCAATGTGGTTCAATATATCAACTCTCAAATATATTTACTATCGATGTAATTAGTGCATGAGAGTGCAAACCTATATGATCTTTGTATCACTAGATATTCAATCTAAATTCTCAAACAAAGATATTGGCCAAACAATATATATATATATTTCAATCAGCAAATTTATTCAATCGTATGATGTTCAAGTAAATGTATATGTTTGGTTTGCAAAAGATATCTAATCTTTGTATTCAGCAAATAATATATAGGTCAATGAATATTGGAACAAAGATCAATATCACACAAACAAATATCTTTTCAAAGTTATATCAAAATAAATCCCACAAGATATTTGGAAATGTTTTAAAGAGATTTTCCAATCCAAAAAAAAAAATACAAACTTCACAAGATATTGCAGTGAATGTGCAATACTCGAAAGTTTAATATAAGTCTTCTTAGGAGAGACTTATTAACAAAGTCCCCTAAGAAAACTTAGGTTTAGCTCTCAAGAAAATCGAATCAATCACAACACAAAGGACAGCAAACCTATAGAGCACAAACACTCAATCAACTTGCAAAAGATTTAAGAACTTGAAGAGAGTAAGTATGATGTAGACTGACCGATTGATTTTTCCCCACTTAGAAGCAAAGTTAGAATACAAACATAGTAAACTTAGTTCATTTTAAGCACAACAAGTGTCCATTTGGGCATACGAGGTCCAAAATGAAAGGGGTTAGTCCCACCACATCTGTCACATTGACTTGGACGTTTTGGAGCTAACAGTGCCCAAAATTCCTCCCCGATTGATTTTTCACCACTTAAAAGCAAAGTTAGAATACAAACATAATAAACTTAGTTCATTTTAAGCACTCAGGTGTCCAATTTGAGCACACGAGGTCCAAACCAAGTGGGGTCAATCCCAACATGTTTGTGACATTGAGCTCGACGTGCCAAAGCTGACGGTCCTAAAAAATTCCTCCCTGATTGAAAGTTATGCGCTTATAAGTTTATAAAGTAAACTTAGTTTATTTGAAGCACCCCAAGTGTCCAATTTGGGCATACAATCTCCAAACCAAGTGGGATCACTCTTGACACATCCATCACATTGAGCTAGATGTGTCGGATCTGACCATGCTCAAAAACTCTTCCCAGTCTGAAACTTATACACTTAGAGGCGAACTTAGTAAGTTTAGTTCATTTTAAGCACCCAAGTGTCCAATTCAGGAAAACGAGATCCAAACTGAATGGGGTCAGTCCCAACATGTCCCTCACATTGACATGGATGTGTTGGAGCTAACGGTGCCAAAAAAACTCCTCCCTGATTGATTTTTCCCCACTTAGAAGCAAAGTTGGAATACAAACATAGTAAACTTAGTTAATTTTAAGCACTCAAGTGTCCAATTCGAGCATACAAGGTCCAAATCAAGTGGGGTCAGTCCCAACATATCCGTGACATTAAGCTCAATGTACCAGAGCTGACAGTGCCCAAAATTTCCTCCCCAATTGAAAATTAAATGCTTGTAGGCGAACTGAGTAAACTTAGGTTATTCCAAGCACCCAAGTTTCCAATTCAGGCATACAAGGTCCAAACTGAGTGGGGTCAGTCCTAACACATCCATCACATTAAGCTAGACATGCCAGAGTTGAGAGTGCCAAAAAACTCTTCCCTGATTGAAAATTATGCGCTTAGAGGCAAACTTAATAAACTTAGTTCATTTTAAGCACTTAGGTGTCCAATTTCGGCATACGAGGTCCAAACCGAGTGGGGTCAATCTTGATACGTCTATCGCATTGATTTCGATGTGGTGGAGCCAATGGTGCCCAAAAACTCTTCCCCGATTGAATATTATGTGCTTAGAGATGAACTTAGTAGACTTAGTTCATTTTAAGAACCTAGGTGTCCAATTCGAGCATAAGAGGTCCGAATTGAATGGGGTCAATCCCAACATATTTTTCACATTGACTTTGATGTGCCAAAGCTTATGGTGCCCAAAAACACCTCCCTGAGAGCTTTTTCCCCACTTAGAAGTAAAGTTAGAATACAAACATAGTAAACTTAGTTCATTTCATTTTAGGCACTCAAGTATCCCATTTGGGCGTACAAGCTCCAAACCAAGTCAGATCAGTCCCAACACGTTCATGACATTGAGATCAATGTGTCAGAGCTAACGGTGCCCAAAAATTCTTCCACAATTGAAAATTATGCACTTACAGGTGAACTTCGTAAACATAGTTCATTTTAAGCACCCAAGTGTCCAATTCAGGCATACGAAGTCCAAATTGAGTGGGGTCAATACTAACACATTTGTCACATTGACTTGGACATGGCAAAGCTGATGGTACCAAAAAAACTCCTCCCTGAGAGCTTTTTCCCCACTTAGAAGCAAAGTTAGAATACAAACATAGTAAACTTAGTTCATTTTAAGCACCAAGGTGTCCAATTCGGGCATACAAGGTCCAAACTGAATGACGTCAGTCCCGAGACATCTGTCACATATACCTGGATGTGTCGGAGTTAACGGTGCCTAAAAACTCCTCTCTGGGAGCTTTTTCCTCACTTAGAAGCAAATTTAGAAAATAAATAAACTTGGTAAACTTAGTTCATTTTAAACACTTAGCTTACAATTTGGGCATACGAGGTCCGAACCAAGTGAGGTGAATTCCGACTAATCAAACTTAGTTATTTACAATTGTTTTTTTTTTTTTTTTTTAACTATGTCCAAATTTCCAATCATTTTGCTATCAAATCATTTTTAATTATAGTATGCACATATATGTTCAAACATTGAATACTTATTTTTTGTATAATTATCATTTTGTAGGGTTTGTGGCTATCACAACACTACAATGATGCTAGACACTACAATTGAATGTGCGCAGCTTTTAACTTTTTTTGGTATATTTTGTTATCTGAACAAAATTAATTTGTATATTTTAATTTGAATTTGTATTTGTATCTATTTGAATTTTGAATAATTTGTATTTTAATTTTGAATAATTTATGAATGTTTTAGTACTTCTGGTTTCATTTTTTGTATGCTTTAATGTAATTACAGGTTTCTAGAGGGTTTTTCAAAAAAAAAATTTAATTATTTCAAGGTATTAGTGACTGTTTGAAAAACCATTACTAATAATAATAGGATGAAATATTAGTGACGGTTTTTAAACCCTCATTAAAAGTCTAAGACCGTCACTACAAAATCTAGATGCTCTCGACTTATTAGTGACAGTTATCAAATTGTCACTAAAAGGGGAGTATTAGTGACGGTTTGGTTGTAACAACCCCGACCTGCCACGTGGGCCCAAAGTGCTACTTTAGTGACATCTATGTACCTAATACCTTGTTCATCATATATAAAACACATATATGCAACGAAAATAAAATACAAAATTCTCAAATTATATTACTAGAGTTCTAACTATCTTTATACACAAATATATCCATTTTCACCTAATTACATCTCGTAAAAATAAACAAATATAAAATCTCTATCTACACACTACCTACATAAAATTTACACTACTAGCCCAACTCCTCTAGTCTGCTAGACTCGATCTCTAGGATTTCCTAAAAAGGCAGTTTGTAAAGTAGGGGTGAGGCATAGCCCAGTAAGGGAAAGACTAAATTAATATCAGTGTGTGGCAAGCATGCATTTAGTGTACAGAAAATAACCAGTTCACTAAGTAGATAAACACATTTAAGAAAACACTCTTATTTTACACTCACACACACAATTAGTTGAGGATAGGGAAGATTACTCACACATACAAGTACTTCCCTCAACTCTAATACCATTACTGCTACTAGGGCACTCGTCTTTCTCAAAAAGCCCTTGAAATTATCTTATTAATTATTCGTATTCACATAAATTAACATATATGCATATAAGACATTTCCTATGACAAACATGCCATTTACTTCCCCTATGGCATGGGTTGTGTGGCCCGAAAGCTGGACTATTGTCCTAGGGGATCCGCCTACACAATAATCATCTGTACTCTCCGCTAACATACTCCACAGGTATATGCAGCTCCAATTGTTGGTCCGATTACCCTCACCCAGGGGATGCATTCACCTCACGTAGGCAAATCAGACAAGGCCAACCTACACCTCTCGGCACAGGTGTGGGCGCACACGGCCACATAACAAATCTTTTGCAACGGCACCATGCTCACAATACACTAGTCCCCAGGGTTCCTAAAGCATATCATGCAATTTAGATAATAGAAAATACCATTTAAAATATTAATTCACATATATTCCCTATTATTTGAAAACCTGGCCCCTGGCCACAAAATACAACCTGGCTCAAAGCCGTTTAAAAAAAACCCCAGCCCTCAGCCGTCAAATCAAAGTCTTGCATTTTTCACAAGCAGTTCCAGTATTTTTCACAACAATTCCAATATTTCTCAAACAATTCAATATTTCAAAATATCAAATCCAGATATACAATAATTCATACAAATTAAATCATCTGCCACACAATTTTCTACATTTAAAAATATTCATATAAACAAACAAGCTTTCTACTGTTCATTTTATTCAAAAATACCATACCATATATCCTACGTTTGTAAAATCCATTTCAAACGGTTGGTTTTCAAAATAGCCTTTAAATTCCCAAATCAATAAATAAATAAATATTTATATAAACATAACAATTAAATGGATTCAAATTTCATAAAATTACTGAATTAACATAATCCCCTTACTTGATTCCTGAAAAAGCCCGCTAACACCCCGGCCTACGACCCACGGCGTTCAAAATCCCTGAAACCCTGAAATTCAAAGTTTACTACATTACTCATCACAATCCCTAAAGTAACTTTCCCTAAAATTCCCCTAGACTTTGAATACCCTAAATAGCCTAATAAACCCTAAATTATTAAACTTACCCCCGATTTAGGATTGGTACCCCAGAGCTCATATTCAAAAACCAGCTCCGACTAGATTGTGGAGAATCTCCCCACGAATCTCTTGGCAATTTTCGTTCGTTAATTGGGCTTATAGTTTAAGAGAAATTGAGGTAAGTTTAAAAATTGGCCTTACCCTAAGAGATATGCCTACGCAGCTCCCACGACAGATCCACTCCAGTAGAAGTGTTGGTGGCGGTGAACAGAACCCAATGGTATTTTTGGATTTCTGATCGGCCGAATATTGGAGACGAGATTGAGGAGAGTGGGAGAGAGGAGGCGAGGACTGAAGATGCGTATCTCCTCTGTGTGATATAATATATATATCATTATAATATTATATTATATTATTTAATTAATAATATTAATTAATTAATTTTTTTATTTTTTTTATTTTAGGATTACTACGTTCTCCCCTCCTTACAAAAATTTTGTCCTCGAAATTTGTTAACTATTACCAATCACATTCTTAACTCATTAACCCTGTCTACAGAAGAGTTGGTAGCCACCCACATAGCGGCCCCTTCCCAAGTTTATTAATTACCCTCACTTATAACTGAGGAATACCGTGGTTACAATACTTCATTTGGGAAATTACAATAACCATAACAATTTTTCCCAAAGACTATCCATAATTCAAACTACCAACAACTAACTACACAACCTACTCTAATCCCTCCATATACAACCATACCCTTACTCGTCTGGCACTGGCCCTTGTTGAATAGATGTGGGTAGTTATGGCGTATTTCCGTTTCTAGGAAGCTTCCTTAACCACATGATTCCGCCACAAAACCTTTACTAGCGGTATATCCTTGGTACGCAATTCCTGTATTTTCCGATCCAGAATATGAACTGGTACCTCCTCGTATACCAGAGTATCCTCGATCTCCAACGATTCATAACTGATCACATGTGAGGGGTTTGGAACGTACCTCCTCAACATTGACACATGGAACACGTCGTGTATCCTAGACAATGCTGGGGGTGGTGCTATCTTGTATGCCGCTGAACCAATCCTCTCCATAATCTCGAACAGCCCAATGTATCTAGGGCTCAGCTTGCCTTTCTTTCCATACCTCATCACCCCCTTCATCGGAGCAATCCTCAAGAATATCATATCACCTACTTTGAATTATAGCTACCGTCGGCAAGTATCCGCATAACTCTTCTCCTGACTCTAGGTTTCCTTGATCCTTTCCTTGATAAGTTCGACCTTTGCAGAGGCCTATTGAAAAGTTCTAGTCCCAAAGTCTACCGCTCTCCAACTTCATCCTAGTACAACATAGATCGGCACCGGCAACCATAGAAAGCCTCATATGGTGTCATTCCAATGCTGGCCTGGTGACTGTTATTGTATGCAAACTCAACCAACGTCAGATATCGGATCCAACTGCCCCCAAAATCTAACACACATGCCCATAGCATATCCTCGAGAATTTGAATGGTTCATTTGGACTGTCCATCAGTCTAAAGGTGAAATGCAGTACTGAAAGTGAGTTGAGAACCAAACGCTCCCTAAAAACTCTTCTAGAAACACGAAGTGAACCGCGGATCTTGATCTGAAATGATGGACACGGGCACACCATGTATTTTGACTATCTCTTGAACATAGAGTTCTGTCAGCTTATCCATGGAATAACTGTTTCTAACCAGAATGAAATGGTCAGTCTTCATCAATGTGTCAACCACTACCCATATGGCATTCTGCCTATGCAACGCTGAAGGCAATCCCGATACAAAGTCCATCGAGATATGCTCTCACTTCCACGTAGGGATGTCTAGTGGTTAAAGTGGTCCTGCTTGCCTCTGGTGTTCTGCCTTCACCTGCTGACATGTCAAGCACTGACCCACAAATTTAGCAATTTTCCTCTTCATATTACTCCACCTGAATGTTTCACGCAAGTCTCTATATATCTTCGTGCTACCCAGGTGAATAGCATAGAGAGAGAGCGGTGGGCTTCCCACAAAATCGTCCTCTTTATCTCTGCATCATCTGGCACACACAATCGAGTGTGAAATCTAAGAACTCCATTCTCAACAACATTAAAGTTTGTGTGCTACTCATCATGTATCTTCTTTACTATCTCCATCAACTCTGCATCTTTCAATTGAGCTGTTTTGATTCTCTCCCGTAAATTCGATTGAACCACCAGACTAGAAACGAATGCCTATTGATTCCCTTCTACCAATTCTACACCCAACCTCTCTAGGTCCATCATTATCTGGTGCGAAGCCATAACTATTGAGGCTGACATACCCCCTAATTTATGGCTTAATGCATCAGCTACCACGTTCGCCTTTACTAGGTGATAGCTAATGGTGTAGTTGTAATCCTTTATCAACTCGAGCCATCTGCGTTGTCTCATATTCAACTCCTTTTGGGTGAAGAAGTACTTGAGACTCTTATGGTCAGTAAAGATCTCGCACCTTACACCATAAAGATAGTGTTGCAAGATCTTCAACGCAAACACAACTGCTGCCAACTCCAAGTTGTGCGTAGGATAGTTCTTTTCGTACACTTTCAACTGGCGAGACGCATACACAATGAATTTCCCCTGCTGCATTAGAACACAACCAAGTCCTTTCTGTGATGGCATCATTGTAAATTATAAATCCACCCTCACCTGTTGGAAGGGTCAACACTAGGGCAATGACTAGACACTGCTTTAATTCTTGGAAGCTCTGCTTTCATTCGTCGATCTAGTCAAACTTCACATTCTTTCTCGTGAGTCGTGTCAAAGACCCTGATAATCTGGAGAACCCCTCAACAAATCGGCGATAGTAACTGGAAAAACCTAGAAAACTTCTGACTTCCTGCACATTATTTGGCCTTACCCAATCAACTACAACCTCTGTTTTGCTCGGATCCACTGAAATCCCTTCCTTGGATACCACATGAACCAAAAATGCAACTTGCTCTAGTCAGAATTCATATTTCTTAAGTTTAGCAAATAAATTCTTTTCCTTGAGCACCTGAAGTACCAGTCTTAGATGATCTTCATGCTCCTCAGGGCTCCTTGAATAGACCAAAATATCATCTATGAACACAATAATAAATTGGTCTAAGTACTCATGGAATACCCTGTTCATCAGATCCATAAATACGACTTGAGCATTCGTCAACCTAAACGACATAACCAAGAACTCATAATGGCCGTAGTGAGTCCGAAAAGCAGTCTTCGATACATCATCTAATCTAATCTTCACTTGATGATATCCAGATCGCAAATCAATTTTAGAGAAAATCTATGTACCTTGAAGCTGATCAAATAGGTTGTCAATTCAGGGTAATGGATACTTGTTCTTCACCGTTACGTTATTAATCTCTCAATAGTCGATGCACATCCTCATCGACCCATCCTTCTTCTTCACAAACAACATCGGTGCATCCCAAGGCGATACACTGGGTCTAATAAACCCCCTATCTAAAAGCTCCTATAGTTGCTCCTTTGACTCCTTTAATTTAGATGGAGCCATTCCATATGGGGCTTTAAAGATTGGTGATGTCCCTAGGATCGGATCAATTGCAAATTCCACCTCTCGATCAGGAGGCAACCCCGATAAATCCTCTAAAAAAACATCAGAGAACTCCCTTATCACTGGGATATCTTCCAACTTGAGTTCCTCCTTTGGCGCTTCCTTCACCACTTCAAGGTAACCCTGACATCCCCCGAAAAGTAACCTCTTTGCCTGGATAGCAAAAAGGATATGTGGTGCCGAACGCACACACGACCCAACAAATACAAACTCCTACTCCCTAGAAGGTATAAATACCACCTCCTTCCTGCGACAGTCAATGCTCACATAGCTTAATGCTAGCTAGTCCACACCCAAAATAATGTCAAAACCATGCATATGAAGTACTATCAAACTAACAGGCAGAACTCTCCCCTGAATCTCTACTAGATAATCCCTTAACACCTTGCTACATACTAACACTGACCCTGTCGGTGTGCCCACTACTAACTCGGTCTCTAACAGTTGAGCCTCTAACCCACATAGTTTAACAAATCCCCGAGACACAACCGAGTGGGTTGCACCTGAATCAAATAATACAATGGCACTATTTGACAAAATGTAAATAGGATATAACCCGACTTAGAAATTTCACCCTTAACATAATTAATACAAATATGGAATAATGGAATTGATATAACATATAGGTTCTAATTTTATAATTCATATTCCAATTCTATCACAAACCATTAAGGTAAAAATAACCATCCCAGCATTAACTTCACACACATACCCCTTCATCCAAATATTCCAACCTAAATTTCCTAAGTTCCAATCCCTCAACCTAGAAATGAAACCATCGATGGATTTACCATGGTTTTATGAAACTCACGACTAATTCAGAAAATCACAAAAGTCCATCAATAGATTTCTGCTTCCAAGCTTCTAGACTAAAACCCATTTTAACCTACCCACTCTTATCCCTATCTTATCTTAACCTATACTCTGGTAATTAGCAATCCTCAAAGTCTACAGAACCTGGCAGACCTAGGCTCTGATACCACCTGTAACAACCCTGACCCACCACGTGAGCCCGAAGTCCTACTTTAGTGACATCTGTGTACCTAATACCTTGTTCATCATATATAAAACACATATATGCAACGGAAATAAAATAAAAAAATCCTCAAATTACATTACCAGAGTTCTAACTATCTTTATACACAAATATATTCATTTTCACATAATTACATCTCGTAAAATTAAACAAAAATAAAATCTCTATCTACACACTACCTACATAAAATTTACACCACTAGCCCGACTCCTCTAGCCCGCTAGACCCGATCTCTATGATTTCTAGAAAAAGACAGTTTGTAAAGTAAGGGTGAGGCACAACTCAGTAAGGGAAAAGCTAAGTTAATGTTAGTATGTGGCCAGCATGCATTTAGTGTACGAAAAATAACCAGTTCACTAAGTAGATAAACACATTTATGAAAACATTCTTATTTTACACTCAAACACACAATTAGCCAACGATAGGGAAGATTACCTGCCCATACAAGTAGCTTCCCTCAACTCTAATATTATTACTACTACTAGGGCACTCACCTTTCTCAGCAAGCCCTCGAAATTATCTTATTAATAATTCGTATTCACATAAATTAACAGATATGCATATAATACACTCCCTATGACAAACACTCCATTTACTTCCCCTATGGAACGGGTTGTGCAGCCCGAAGGCTGAACTATTGTCCTGGGGGATCCACCCATGCAATAGTCATCTGTACTCTCCGCTAACATACTCCGCGGGTATATGCAGCTCTAACTGCTGGTCCGATTGCCATCACCCAAGGGGGTGCATTCACCTCTCATAGGCATATCGGACAAGGCCACCCTACACCTCTTAGCACAGGTGTGGGCGCACACAGCCACATAATAAATCTATAACAATGGTACTGCACTCACAATACATTGGTCCCCAGGGTTCCTAAAGCATATCATGCAATTTAGATAATAGAAAATACCATTTAAAATATTAATTCACATATATTCCCTATTATTCCAAAACCTGGCCCCCGACCACAAAATACACCTGGCTCAAAGCTGTTTAAACAAGACACCGGCCCTCGGCCATCAAATCAAAGTCCTGCATTTTTCACAAGCAGTTCCAGTATTTTTCACAATAATTCCAGTATTTCTCAAACAATTCAGTAAATCTAGATATACAATAATCCATACAAATTAAATCATCTACCACATAATTTTCCACATTTTAACATATCCATATAAACAAACAGGCTTTCCACCATTCATTTTATTCAAAAATATCATACCATATATCCTACGTTTGTAAAATCTATTTTGAACGGTTGGTTTTCAAAATAACCTTTAAATTCCCAAATCAATAAATAAATAAATATTTATATAAACATAACAATTAAATGGATTCAAATTTTATAAAATTACTGAATTAACTTAATCCCTTTACCTAATTCCTAAAAAAGCTGCTAACACCCCGGCTTACGCCCCACGGCGTTCAAAATCCCTAAAACATGTATTTCAAATTTCACTACATTACTCATCACAATCCCTAGAGTAACTTTCCCTAAAATTTCCCTAAGCTCTGAATACCCTAAATAGCCTAATAAAGCCTAAAGTATTAAACTTACCCCCGATTTAGGATTAGTACCCTGAAGCTCCAATTCGAAAACCCACTTCTGCTAGATTGTAGAGAATCTCTCCATGAATCTCATGGAAATTTTCATTCGTTAATTGGGCTTATAGTTTAAGAGAAATTGAGGTAAATTTGAAAATTGGTCTTACCCCAGGAGATATACCTACGCCGCTCCTATGACAGATCCGCTCCAGTAGAAGTGTCGGTGGCGGCGAATAAAGCCCAACGGTATTTTTGAATTTTCGATCGGCCGAATATCGGAGATGAGATTGAGGAGTGGGAGAGAGGGGGCGAGGACTGAAGATGCGCAACTCCTCTGTGTTTCCTTCTTCTTTAAGGATCTAAGATCCTTGAGGATATATAATATATATATATATATATATATATATATAATATTATATTATAACTATAGTATATTATTTAATTAATAATATTAATTAATTGATTAATTAATTTTAAAAAAAAATTATTTTTTTTATTTTTTTATTTTTTATTTTTATTTTTTTTAGGATCACTACATTGGTGACTGTCACTAATGGTGTCATATTAGTGACGATTATTAAAATTATTACTAATACTTGGGCTTTAGTGACGATTTTGAGCCGATGAAGTGTAGATTTTATAGTGACGATCTTAAACTTTTAGTGACGACATAAAATCGTCACTAAAAGTGAAGTATTAGTGATGGTTTCTGAATTCGTCACTAATAAGAATTAGTCACCGTAGATCTAGCGACTAATTTCAAACTGTCACTATAGTGATCAAATTGTCACTAATAAGTATTAGTGACAGTTTTGTATTATTAGGGATAGTATTGATGAGGCCAAATGAGGGGCTTTTTGTTGGACTAAAGGCAACCCAAGAGAGGGGTGAATTGGGTTTAATAAAAACTTAATGTTTAATACAAAATTTAAATCAAATTAAAACAAACAAACAGATTACACAATATAAGAGCAACTAAATCGAAAAAAGAGGGCAAGAGATATGTGTAAACTCTTTTTATAGTAGTTTGACTATCCTCACTCTGTCCACTCTCTTAGGACCAACCGTCTTAAAATTCCACTAACTCCCCTTGTTTTAATGGAGATAAAGGAAACTAATTACAACCTCTTGTTTTTGAAGACTAAGGAAACCAAATTACAATCCTCATTTTCTATGGAGACAAGGAAACCAAGACACCAACCCTTACAAAAACAAATTCCTCACAAGGAAAGATTTATAACTTTAAAGCTCACAAACTAAACTCAAAGAATAAGTACAAGATGGCTCAAGAGTTATGGAGTTCTCTTAGAAGTAAGTAAATAAAAAACAAAGCGAGATTTAGAGAGAATGAAAGAAAAAGCATTTGAATATTCAATATAGGTATGTTCTTAAGGCTTAGGAGGGCATATATACAGATTTTGGATCAAAATTAGCCATTTTCTACTAGTTGAAGCCTTTTTGTCCTTCAGACTAGTCGGCCACTTATAGGGTTTGGTTTATCACTTATTAGCCATTCGAGACAAAAACCAAATTGTTGCAAGAAAAACTTGCCAGACTAGTTAACTACCTTCAGGGGTCGGTTGACTGCCTTGGCCTCTGCTTGGGCCAGTTGACTGGCCCTAGCAGTTGATTGCCCTTAACACAAGGTCAGGGTTTGGTATACTTTTCATTCTCCTCTTGCAAGTTAAGTCCACTAATGTTATGTCTTATATTTTCTTACAATTTTACAATATACATAAAGTACATTACCATTGAGAGAGAAACAATGCAAAATATATATATATATATATATATGTGTGTGTGTGTATTTTTAGTTTCTCTCTCAAATCTTCAACTTTAATGACTTTAGTCCTATAGAACACAACGAAAACAAAAAATTTGTTAGTCCAACATATGTTGTTATCATCAAAACATAGTAAATAAGATCATAGGACTAACAATCTCTCCTTGAAATTAGGATGTATTCCAAAGAGGGGGTGAATTGGGTTATTTAAAATTTATTTGCGGAGCTCCTATTCACTTTAACCCTTGATTATTTTAACCTTTAGCAATTAAACAAACAATATTTCTATGCAGCGACCATACTATACCAATCGAGAGTACTAAATACGAAGATAAATATAAAATCTTAATTTACAATACAAAACCAAGCTACAATGAATTCAGTTAATCAATATTTCATAATCTGATTTTCAGCTAGAATCAATGATATTTTCAAAAACAATTTCAGTAATGGAAGTTGGTTTATCTTAGCATATATACTTCAATAGTATGAATAAATACCAACTCTTTTACCTTAGCCTTTTTAATCAAAGATTCAAAAACTTTTGCTATTTTGAATTTTTAACCCAACATACACCAACAAAATAATAGGTATTCTTGTTTCGACTAAAAATTTGTTTCCTATCATTCAACAGATTCTTCAATATTCAGCAAGATCAATGTCTAGCAAGTTCTCAAATATACAGCAAGTATTCAAAGATTATAAAATCATCCACACAGTTTATATCTTCCAGAAATTAAAGAGTTAAGGGAATAAGAAGATGAACACCCTTATTTTTACAAGGTTCGGCAGTAGCCTACATCCTTGCCTCAAGCAACCCGCTGTGAGGATTTCCTTTCCAACTTCGTTACTAGGTGAAGTAAAGCCACTCTCCATTCAAGGTAGAGTTCACCTCTATAACAAGAACAAACCTCTCATTATCCAACGATTCAAAGTCCCTAAATTTTCAAAAACAATACAAAGAAAGCACAATGGCTTGTACAAAAAACTACTCCTCAATCGAGCATATTAGTACACATTAGAATCACAATAATTCAAATAAAACAATATAGAAGTTGAAGCTCGAAAGTATATCACCAAAAATCTGATTTAAGAGTGTGAGTTTTGTAAATTCAAATCATAATTTCATGAGTATTCAGAAAAAATGCAGCAGTCTCTTCAGGTTAGCATAACCCAAGAGTTTTGAAAGAATATGTGTATGCCATTTTTTCTTCTTGCCCTAATGTATGAGAATATGATGTATAAATAGTCCTCTAGGGTTTCAAAAAGTTTTCCTCAAATTTTCTCTCAATTTGGAAACCAATCATGTAATTTTTGGAAACAAGATCGGCACTGTTAATCATTTAAACATACGTATCAGTCGACTGGACTCAAAGGGTCAGTTGCATGCGCTCTTTTAAAACTAGTGCATTTTAAAAGTCAGAATGGGGTCAATCGACTGGGCCTGATAGGTCAATCAAATGTGCCTATTCTGTTTGTATATTTTCAATGTCAGTAGCACTTCAGTCCCCAAATGAAATATCATCAGTCGCATGATCTTTCAACAATACTTGTTTTTCAATGTTTTGGTTCCAAACTTAAATTCATACTTTGGAAAACTTAATTTGGACTTTAAGAAAATATTTTACAAGTATAAAATCAAGTATCTAAGTCCATGATATATCCTAGGAGTTTCAATCATTCAATATTCAAATTTCAACTACTTACATGAGACTTTCATATGATAATTCTGTTGGCCTTACAAGACTTAAAATCTTGTTTTGATGATAACAACTCAGAGGAACTTAACATATTTGGTTAAATGATGATATTTCAGGACTCAAGTATGTGAATACAAGGTCAAGTGCTCACAAGGATTATTGAAAGCATATACTCCAAAGAAAGATGATCAAATGAAGCTTAAAGAGTATTAAAGCATGGATTCAAAGATAATCTAATAAAGCTTGAAGTATATTGAAGAATGAAGCTATAGATGAAACTTAAAGCCAAATTCAAAATGAAGAACGAAATTTTTAAAGGACTTCTAGCAATTTGGAAACCTAAGGCAACTGCAATAACTGCAATACTGCAAGCTTGAAGTATATTGAAATGATTTCGAAAATTCTTAAAGGACTTCTAGCAATTTGGAAACCTAAGGCAACTGCAATAACTGAAGGACAAAATTTTAAAAACACCTCCCTAGATGAATTAATAGGTTCTCTCCTCACATATGAGATGGCAATAAACGAAAGAAGTGAAAAATCTAAAGCCTAGAAATCTGTTGCATTTAAAACCTTACATGAAAACTCTAGCGATGAAGATGAAGAGGAAATTAATGCAAATGATGTAACCCTCGTAACCAAAAGACTTGCAAAAATTCTTAGAAAGAAGAATAAATTTACTAGAAAATTTAGGAATCAGAATCAAATGAAGAAGAAACCAATAAAAAGGAATCAAGGAATAAAATCCCTACATGTTATAATTGCAAGAAAATTGGACACATAAAACCGGATTGTCCATAGCTTATGAAAGATTCTAAAAAGAAAAAAAAAAAGGCAATGAAGGCCACTACATGGGACAATCTAAGTTCTAGTAGTTCAGAGAGTGAATCAAGTGAACAAGAGTTTGAAAATGGTTGTATTATGGCATGGGACGATGATTATGATGAACAAAGTTCCTTATCCAAATCTTTTAATGAATCATGCAGTGAATCTAGCAATGATGAATCCAATGATGAGAGTATACCATCTTATGAAGAACTACAAAGTGAATTATTCAAGGTTCATAAGATTCTAGTTAAAGTGACCAAACGGTATACGTCATTGAAAAATAAGAATGAAGCTATAATGAAAGAATTAGAATCTAAAAATCTTGCTGAGAGAGAAAAAGATATAAAAATCAAGAGATTAGAAAGCAAGAAGAGATTAGAAAGCAAGAATAAAAAAGTAATGAAAGAAATAGAAGATCTAAGATCCCAATCCTCTATGGAAAATGAGAAAGATTTATATATCTAAACTAGAAAACAAAATCAGCAAAATGTTTCAAAATCAAGAAAAGTATAAAAATACCCAAGACCCGAAAATCTGGGATCTTAAACAAAAAATTGAGGATCAAAATAAAATAATTTACAACTTCACTAGAGGAAAAGAAAATCTTGATAAAATGATTGGCATACAAAGAATGTCCTTGAATAAAGAAGGCATAGGATTCAATAGAATTAAGAATACAAGGAAAAATAATCTCTACATGGGCTACTTTGAAAAAGCCTCCAAAGATTATGCTAGCACCTCCTCAAATGCTTACACACATACCATATGTTTTCTACGTAAGGAGAAAAGACGCATTAAGTTTGAATGTCCATTAAAAAGAAAGGGTGCAAAAATACAACAAGTTTGGAGAATAAAAGAATCAATTCTTGTTAAATCATCCGGACCCAAGAAAGTATGGGTACCTAGATAAAAAGCCTAGTTCACAAACTAAGGGCTCCAAAGATATTAGGATTATACATTCCCTTTTTAGAAACTAAGAAATCTAAATCTATACTAAAATGAAAAGGGATCCCTCCATAGCCTACAAGATTCAAGATAGCCAATTCAAATATAAGAAGATAATTTCTCCTTGTTCAATATATGGAAAGCTACTTAATCCAATTTAATTAAAGGATATTGAACTAGTTGAAATGGAAAATCTTAAAGAAGAGTTTATGAGTTTATTGATGACTATAACATTGAAACAAATGAAACGGTATTGTTGGCCACAAATCAAGAAAGCTTGGATTGTACAAAACTTATCTTCGAAATCAAGGAAGTCATTTGCTTCAAAAAGACAATTTAGAAGGTCATTTGAAGCTTGTTTAAAGGGTAATCAAAAGAGAGAGATTGAGTTGCAAAATTTAAATAACTTGCTAAACATGAGCATGTTATGATATTAATGATATTGATATGATATTGGTATTATTATTGATATTGATACCCATGAGCACTTACATGAAATTAATTGATTTTTGAGCATGGCATGATAAATTTAAAAGCATGATTGGTAATCTTGACACCTTTATAAACACATAGTTTGTCCTTCAAGAATGAAATTATAAATTTATTGAACATGAAATACATTTCACTCATGGGGAGTTAGATTTGTTAAGCTATGAAATCATGATTTATGGAGATTATTAAAAATTCTGATATATAATCGTTTGTATTTTTTCATGCTATTTTGAGACTTATTATCTATCCTTTTATGTATGATGAATGCAAAGTTTATACTTTGTGCCTTCACTAGATATATACTTTTTCTTATGGTTGCTCTTTGCCTTAGTATTTATATGTTTTTCTTGATATCTTACTTTTTTTTATTGATGTCAAAAGGGGGAGAAGTTTTGGGCAAAAAATGAGGATGACATTACATACCTAAGCATGTATATTGGTTCAACTATGAATGTATTTGATCTTGAATTATGACATTATGTGATCTTGATATATGAGCATGATATTGAAATTAATATTGAAATTGATCTTGATATTGCAAATATTGTTAAGTTGATGCTTATTGTAAGGGGGGGGTCTTGTTAAGGCTTACTCATTTTTTTCTCCTTATTTGTCATCATCAAAAGGGAAGAGATTGTTAGCCTTACAAGGCTTAAAATCTTATTTTGATGATAACAAAACAAAGAAACTTAACATATTTGGTTAAGTGATGATATTTCAGGACTCAAGTGCTCACAAGGATTATTGAAAGCTTATACTCCAAAGAAAGATGATCAAATAAAGCTTAAAGAGTATTAAAGCATGGATTCAAAGATGATATAATAAAGCTTGAAGTATATTGAAGCATGAAGTTATAGATGAAACTTAAAGCCAAATTCAAAATGAAGAATGGAAGCTACACATGAAGACTTACTGCTTAGAGTGCTTAAGTTTAAGAAGTCTCATGTAAGTACTTCATACGATTTCAATATGGATACATGAAACTCTAAGGTTAATTACTTGGACCTAGATACCTTTTAAAATACTTGAAAAATATTTTTTATAAGGTCAAAATTTATTTCAAAAAAGGTTTAAATTATTTTTTGAATGAAAAGCACCAAAATAGGTTTCTTCAAATTACCTTCTTTTTTCTACATCTGTATTGACGAGCATTTTTCTATATCAAAAACTCCTTATTTTAAAAGGTGTTCAACACAAAAGTTTTGAGATTCTCTCTTATCTTTCTGTTGATACCAAGAACTTTAAAATCAGAGTTGTATAGAGAACGTTATACCCAAAATACTAAAGGCTAGTCGAACTTGTTAACATCCCAAGCAACTGACTCAGTGTTTCCAATCGACTGTCCTTGCAGACTTTGAATTCTTTGTGTTTTTAACTACCAAGTGACTGACTCTCTATTTTCAATCAACTAACTCTTCAAGATTTCAAATTTTAAAAATAACGGGAAGTTTCCAAATTTGATTTTTTGAATACTAAACATTATGAAAACTTGGGAAACACTCCAAGTCACTTGGGGAATACAAAATATACTTTATAAACTCTATAAATACCCCTTAAACCCAAGCATTTAAAAACACCAAGGACTACAAACATAAATCAAGCTATATTGCAAATACTTCTCAAAAGCTCTCTCTTGCTCAAACTCTTGCTAAAGTTTCTACTGAGAATTTGCTAATTTAGAGCCACAGTTCTTTGAGTTTGTACTGAGATTTTCCTAATATAAAGAATCCCAATGATATTATCTTGAGCTTCATTCTTTATATATTGATTTCTATTGAAGTATATTGTGCTAATCAATTATACTAATCAGCTCTTGTAGAGAGTGTCATTGTACACCATTTTTTTTTGTTTTTGTGATGATTCAGGATTGTTGGATCGTTGGATTTGCATGAATAGGAATTCTTGTGTAACTGAGCGTGAGGTATTGCTTGGAGAGGAGGGATCTATCCTATTGAAGGAGTGTTGTAAAAGGTTTGCTCTGCCTATAAAGGAGTGGTATAGTGGAATCCTTAGAAGTGTTGCCTAAGGCGAGGATGTAGGCGGGTATAGCCGAACCTCGTAAAAACTCGATCTCACTCTCTTCTCTACTCTCTTTAATTTTCCATTCATATTAACTGACTCACTTCTAAAAATGAGTAGCACTATGGCTATCCTAACTATAGGAGTTACGTCGTGTAATAATTAGCCCAAATAGGTCAGACCGTATCCTTAGGGAGTGTAGAATAGTTTTAAACTAGCGCGAAACAAGAAAAAAAAATAAGTAAACAATTTTACTTAACGTGGTTGAGATTCGAAATCTTTGGGGTTTTGAAATATTTGACAAAATTAAAACAAGTGAATGAACTAAACTTAAACAAAATCTTAAACTGAAAATAAATTAACCTGCCCAAATTCTTAAACTTAACCAAATATTTAAACAAATTAAATCCTCATTAAAAATGAGCTCACATGAAAATCAACCCAACAATAAAGTATTCACAACAATGCATTAAAATGAGCTTTAAACAAACATATTATGCATCAAATAAACGACAACAAGAAATAACCCAAGCTTCACATATTCAAATAACAAACCAAAGTGAAAATTTCATTAATCTACTATGAGCATTCAATAATTAAAATAAACTCAAACATTAATGCCTTAAACAAACATAAATTTAATCCAAGATTAACTTTAAATAAAGCAAAGTAAACTTAACAATAAAGTACTTAGAACAAATATTAAATTAAGTCAAGATAAGAGAGAGAGAACTAAAAAAACTCTTTAACCATGAAATAAATTAATGCACCAACTAATTTAAACAAACATTTAAACTCAACATTAACTCTAATTAAAATTATTCAATGTAATAATTAACTGAAACTGAATATTAAAACAAGTATTGAAATGAAAAAATAAAATAAATGACAACAAACTAGTTAACAAGTGAGAGAGAGAGAGAGAGAGAGAGAGAGAGAGAGAGAGATAGAATAGCTGTGGAGTGTGGGGAGCTTGGGTCTCCTCCCACCTATTGTGTGCGGCACAACAACTCTCCAGGTTACAGCAAGCAGACTCCCCTCCAATGTCCCACACGCCGGCCTCTTCCCAAAAACCCTAGCAACCCAAAAGTAACCCCTACTCCTATTTTTAATTCAATGCCCCACTCCTTTTTTCAAAAAGCAACAACAACTCCCTGGACTCTCCCCATGCCTAGCTCCTACTCACACTTGCATGGCTAGTTCACATCAGGACCCGACCTACTTCATTATTTTTTTTTATGTTCTTTTCTTTTTTCTTTTTTCTTTTTTCTTTTTTTCTTTTCTTTTTTTTTTTTTTTTTTTTTTTGCAACATACAAGCTCAATTTTGACCATTATAAAGGTCGTATATCTTGAAATTTTAAATACAAAAGTTGTAGAGCACTTTCTTGGCTTTCCACAGCATTTTGAATAGTCTCGATCAGAGTTCAGACGAGAAAGTTACGCTCAAATTACGAAGTAATGTCGATTTTAGCTTCCAATAGTTGCCCTGCAATAAAAAAATACCAAAAATTCATAAATTACTCAATAAAACCCAAATATTATAAATAGAACACAATGTTAAAAAATTGAGAATAACTAGGCATTTAATTAAAAATATAATCCTTAATACAGGAATTAAAAAACCTAATTATGCATCTTTGACGTGTAATCACACCCCTCCCAACTAACGTTTTGCTTGTCCCTAGCAAATAACGTGAATACAATCAAACCAGGGGAAAAGCAACAAAAATTCCAATACTTATGAAAATTATATTCCATGAAATATGCTTAATGGGTTTAGGAACACAGGACACAGATTAATCCAAGTTAAGTATCAATTGAGAGATTTATACACCATTTAATAAAATAACCAAGATAATGTAGTGTAACAAAGCTCACGTGTACAAGAGAGGATTAGAATTTCAAGATTGACCACCAGCAAACATTAATAGTTTCAAACACACCAATTAATTTAAGACAACCACATGCTCTTACTCTAATTCAAAACCATTGCACTGGCGGCTTTCACACTATTACTGTAACAACTCGAAGAATAATGTTATTAAATAATAAAGAGGGAGGGAAATGGAAATAGTAATAGAAAGAGTCAGCCGACTTCCTCGACGACATTACACTTTGGGATGCAATGACCTGATAAAATTTATTAGATCTTTGTCGACAAACACAGGGGATTCGTCGATGAGAGTACAAAAGGGCCTCGTCGACGAAGACAAGTTTCGTCGACGAGAAGATACCGAGAGGCTGTTTTCTAAACTCTGAAATTCATCGACGAGGAGATGGTGTTCGTCAACGAACCTTCTTCATGACCTCGTCGATGAGATGACGTGGCTCGTCGACGAAGGCCAGTGTATAAATAGTGTTAAACTTGGATTTTAAGCATAATTTTCAGCAAAAACTTTACTTTCTTTCTCCTATTCGGTTTCTCTCCCTTCTCTCTTCGATTCCAACCCTGTTAGTCGCCAGATTGACGATCCGAGGCCACCATGATGCTCCTAGGGAAGTTCTCTTCAAGTTTGCCAGAGTGGATCATCGGTGGGACGGAGTTGGATTTCATCCCAGATTCAGGGTAAGGTCTTATAAACAAAATTTGGCTTTCCAGCAGTTGTAGGAAATGCAGTAGATGTAAAAATAGTGATATTTTATTTTGGGATACATATGGTTTTCAGGGTGTTGAGTGGGGAACCCTGCAGGTGTAGGACCCATCATAGTAAGGGATTTTTAGCTGGAATCAAGTAAGGGAAATATGTTATGCTAGGCAGTTCTAGAATGATTTTTAGTATGAAATGTATATTTTTACTAGGTTAGTATTCACAGCACAACTTTATACAGTTTATCAATTATGAATAATATGTTTTAATTACTGTGTGGCTTGAGAATATAAATATAGTATAGAAACATGCTTTACAATATTGTTCAGAGTTATGTTTTACAAAATATACAGACAGTGGATATGTTTTATAGCAATTACAGAATACCATGATTATACAGTTTTACAATACCATGACATACAGATTTACAGTTAATCTCAAAAACACAGTTGATATAGATACAGTTTACTACAACGTCATGGTTAATACAGTCATTACTGAATCATGGTAAAACATATAGTTGTGTGTGTATTATATAGTATCAGACCCTAATGGACCATTACAAATACAGTTTACAGAATACGGTACCATAGCTATATATAGTATAGAGTGCAACCACCTATTCAGATAATACGTGGTAGGTAGGTCGATCGCATGCCCACGAGTGGACAGGCTCCCCATTAGATATGGGTTGAGGAGGGCTAATCAAACTGACGGAGTATAGTGGTTTATCCTGATCGGCCAGCCAGGATAGATTCCGCCTACGGGCCGCACAACCCTATCATGAGGGGTTAAATCATGACATACAATTTTTCATCCAGGGAAGTTTTCAGTTATTATTATGTATGTACAGTTTCACATAAACAGGGAATATACGTATATATATTAAAAGTATTATGTATAGAAACCTAAAATACAGATATGTTAAGTAATATGGAAAAGGGTGGTGGTTTGTATTATTTGTACTATATTTACAGATTCAGTTATACATGATTATATAGAAACAGATCTTCATAGTATTTTAACTCATTTGCCACACACTAACAATAGCATATTTCGTCTTACTGAGCGTCGTCTTATCCCACTAAATTAATATTTTTCAGGTGATCCAGTTAGGCGAGTAGATCAGGCTCGCAAATAGAGGAGGTTACAGTTCAGGCCTGTCAGTAGAGTGAGTATTTTAGGAAGGTTACTCAGTTGAGGGTATTTTGGGAAACAGTCATATATGTATATTTTGGGAATTGTATATTTTCTTAATTGTGCTTATATGAGTTCTGCTTCTCACTACTCAGGTTGATGGTTTGGTTTAATCTAGTAGGTATCAGAGCATTATAAATTTCGTAGTATAAAAAAAAAAAACAAAGCTAGAAAATAAATAGCAGGTCGTTACAATTACACTTTAAAAGGCACCCACTTTCTTGATTAGTTAGGACCCCGGTAATAGGTAGCCCTTTTCAATACACAATTGCTTCCTTCTTTTTATTCCTTTTTTTTTTCTTTTTCTTCTTTTCGCAGCAGATCCCTAGCTTATTTCTTATTTTCATTTTCTTGAAGTCTTTTTTTTTATTAAAGCCATTAGGATATGGTTCATTAAAGTCCCAAACAATTGAAATGTATATCAACCAGAAATGATCTAAGATAGTCTCTCTAAGTCTTCTAACATGTGTAGTGTGTGTAGTAGAACTTCTAACATCCTTCTCTTAGTTATATCTAAATAAAATGGATAAAGCTCTCTTTCGATTTAAACTCTGATTTGCACTATATCCTATATGTTCCATGTCCTCAAAAAGAAGAAAAAAAAATTTAGGCATGTAACATTCACAAATGAGGAATTTAGCATGATCTAAGCTCAATACTAGTATTTCCCAAAAGGTGAACCTAACTAAGATTGTTAACCGCATAGGTCACACCCGGTTTTGATAATGACAAATACTCAAGTATTTGAGGGCTATCTAGTTTATGTGCAGGTATATAATTAGCAAATCAAATTGATGGAACATGAAGTAGAGTTTAAAGACCCTGAAGACTATATTATTTCATATTTCAATTCATTTCTCATTTGGGTTTGTAATAGTAAATAGGAAATGGTATGTAATAATCAATGCATTATATGCATGATTAGATAGATAAGCTCAAAAAGACCTAGACTGACCTGAGGTCCCCCATGCATGCATAAAAAGTGCCCTATTAAAATTAAGTTCATCATCATATGAATAGGGACAGCATTATAAAGAGAAAAGGACCAAAAATGCTTGAATTGGCATGTTCGGTCGACCAAACTCGGTTAAATTGAGATCTTCGGTCGACCGAACATCCCTTGGTCAACATGTTGACCCCTCGGTCGACCGATCAGAAACATATAAGTAACGTCCTGGTCGAACGAACCCCCACTTGGGAATTTCCAACTGCCCAGTCGACCGAACCACACGGATTTGGAAAATCGCCTTTGAAACCCTCAAGTACGGCCGACCATCTTTCTAGTTCAAAATACTCCTGGTCGACCGAACAAGGACACTTGTTCAACCGAACCTTAAGTACGGTCGACTGGTGCACTCGAGTTGGCAAATTTTACCGAGGTTAAAAACGTTGTTATTTTTATTAACCTCACTTAAACATTTTTCTAAAATGACCAATATATCCTGAACAGTTATAATTCAGTGGAATTTTATGTATACCCCCTCATTTGCAAAAAAAATAGGAACAGATTAGTAAACTTAATTAGCAAAAATCCTCTGAAACTCAAAAATCCCTACTCTCATTTTCAAGTATCCTACACTCATTCTTACTCACTCTTATTGCTAAAATCACTTTGTAAGTGTGCTTGAGTGTTCTTCTCATTAGGCTTACACTCTCACTTGTTTGGTGTTGATTGAAATTCATTTATCTTGAGAGTAAGCTCTAAGTGTTTCAAGGAGACTTTTTCAATAAGTCTTCCTTAGGAATACTTCATTGAGCTTTTGGGTTTTGCATTGTCATTGCAATACTCAAGGAGTTCACATTGTGTTTTGGTTGCTAAAAATTTTTTACAACTCATTTTAAAAATATATCTTGTGCTTATCTTTGAGAAATACATTTTGAGATATTTTCTTTAGTGCTAAAGATCTTTGTTACTATATCTTTTGATTGATATTATCATCTTGACACAAAGATCAAATAATTTTTTACAAACCATTTTTGAATATCTCTTGTGATTTATTTTTAGAAAAACATTTGTTGAGATATTTGAAGTGTGCTTGTGATCTTTGTTGCTAATTTGTGACTAAGACTATTATTTTGACACAAAGATCCTATTACTTACACTCTCATGTACTGATTGCAATATTTGCATTAATTTTTGAAAGTAGACACTAAGACTACAATGAGCTTATCTTATCATATCATTCAGTAGTGTATTAATTACATTGGTACATAATCTACTTAGTTGAGAAGCATATTGATTGTATGCAAATTTTATTGTGAAATTTGTTGTACTTCATGCATAACCTGAGGGGGCGGTAATTCAGCCTGATAAGGATTGTATGTAATGGTTGAGGTCAACCCTGTGCTAATTGACCTGATTGTTTAGGTGCCGCTCCACCCGTTAAGTGAGCGTATAGTGGTAATCCTTGTGCTTGTTAGCCAAGGCGAGGTCGCCGGTAGTTTGCCGAACCTCGATAACATCTCTGGGTGTCATCTCTATTTATTGCTTTATTGGGCATGCTTAACTAAATTAATTGTGCAGTTTAATTTCCACTGTATATTTATATTGATTTACTTTATCTGCACTAGATTGACCTTAGGCTTGCGTAATACTGCTGTCAGTTAATTGACCTAAGGATAAAATTTAAAAATACTAATTCACCCCTCCCCCCTCTTGGGGTTACGGTAAAGCTAATAATTGGCATCAGAGCCACGTAGCATAGACTTAATAGTTATTTTGCAAAAGATCTAGGATGGCTCATAGCACCGTGACCTCTTTCCCTGAAGGACCCTCTTCTACTCAACCTACAGTTTTTAGTGGTGTTAATTACACTTTTTGAAAATAAAGGATGCGCATCTACCTTCAAAATATAGATTGGAAGGTGTGGAGGGTTGTACCTAAGGGAAATTATGTTCCTATGAAAATAGAGGGTGAGACTAGAGTTCCTAAAACTGAGGAAGAATATTATGATGATGATATGAAAGCTGCTAGTTTGAATGCCACTGCTATAAATAATTTGTATTGTGGTCTTGATGTGAATGAGTTTAATAGAGTAATGGCATGCACTATTGCAAAATAAATTTGGGATAAATTAGAAGTCAAATATGAAGGCACTAGAGATGTAAAAGATAATAGGATAGATATGCTAACTAATGAATATGAGGCTTTTAGGATGAATGTAGGTGATTCCATTCAGAGTATGTACACTAGATTCACACACATTATAAACTCACTGCATGCATTAGGTAAGACCTATCCTACATATAATATTATTAGGAAAGTCTTTAAAGGCTTGCCTCCTATTTATGAAGTTAAGGCTACGACCATTTTTGAGGGTGGAGACCTTAAGGCCATGACATAGACGAAGTGATAGGTTCACTGATTACCTATAAATTAGCTATAAATGAGAGACTTAATGAACATTATAGGGCGAAAAAGGTGACTGCATTAAAAACTTCCACTAATACATCTAGCAATTGCGGCGAACTTGATTCTGAGGATGATATGGCCATACTAACTAGAAAATTCAGCAGATTCTTCAGGAAGAATAGAAAGTCATACAAAAGATATAGGGAGTATGCATCTGATAATAGAGAGTCGAGTAAAAGAAAGGAAAAGTCAAACACTCCTACATGCTATAACTGAAACAAGGTTGGGCATATCAAGTTGGATTGCCCACTACTGAAAAAGGATGAAAGCAGGCACTTCATGGGATAAACTAAGTATTGCTATATTGTGCTTGATGGCTCATGATGACGAGGTTTCATCTTCTTGCTCTTTATCTTCATATTATTCTTCTGATGATTGTGAATCTGATAGCATGCCTACTTTTAGAGAATTTTAATTTGAATATATTCGTGTGTCTAAACTGTTAAATAAAATGACCAAGGAGAATGATGTTTTCAAAAAGAAATGCGAGAATTGGTCAAAATTATTTGAAATGGAAAAAAATTCTCATGCTTCGATTCTTAAAGAAAAGGATTTGAAAATTGATGAGCTTGAAATAAAATTGGAGAATAACTCCAAAATTGTTTTTAAATTCACTAAAGGCCAACGCAATTTTAAAAAACTACTTGGAGCCCAAATAAATTCTCTTAGTAAAGAGGGTTTTGGTTTTAATGGCGTTGAGAATGTTAAACGACCTAATCTTTACTTAGGACATTTCACACATTAATCAAAATCTCAAATTACACCTAAAGATCCTAAGTGTAGAATGAAATGTTTCAAATGCAAGAAAATCGGTCATATTCAATTTGATTGCCCACTTAGAAATAGACATGTAAAAACTAGAAAGGTGAAGGTAGTTAAGGGTGATCCAGTCACTAACCCTCGTGGACCCAACAAAATTTGGGGACCAACATCAGTTACTTAGTCTATCTTGCAAGTATGTTTGAGATCGTCCTCTTCAAAGGATAGGTGGTACCTCGATAGCAGGTGCTCACAGCACATGACCAGCAATAAGGCAAAATTTGCTTCAATCACTCCCAAGGAGGGAGGGTACGTGACGTTTGGCGACAATACAAAGGAACGCATCTTCAACATAGGTAAGGTCGGTAAGGATCCTTCCCTGATTATTGATAATGTTCTATTAGTTGATGGCTTGAAGTATAATTTGTTGAGCATTAGTCAATTGTATGATAAAGGATATAAGGTTTCATTTGAAAATGATAAATGCATACTTGAAATCAAATCAGATCATAAAATTCTTTTCACTGTAAATCGCCATGAAAATGTATATACTACTACTTTTGATAATTTAACTTCACAACAAGTAACTTGTTTTTCTGCAATAAATGAAGCTAGTTGGTTATGGTATAGGCGCTTAGGACACGCTAGCAAGGACTTGTTGTCAAAACTGGTAAGACAAGATTTAGTGAAAGGCTTGCCTAAAACACCATTTGTGAAAGATAAAATATGTGATGCATGTCAAATGGGTAAGCAAACAAAATCTAGCTTTAAGAAAAATAAATTTATATCTACCACTAGACCACTTGAAATGCTTCACTTGGATTTGTTTGGTCCTAATTATGTGCAAATTCTTAGTGGAAAATCATATGCTTTTGTCATTGTTGATGACTCTTATAGGTTCACATGGGTGCTATTTCTCTCACACAAAAATGAATCATGTGAACTCTTTACTAAGCTTTGCGAGAGAATTCAAAATGAAAAAGGCTACAAGATAACTCACATAAGAAGTGATAGAGGCACTGAATTTAAAAATGAAGGCATAGAAAATTATTGTGACCTAGAGGGTATATCACACAACTTTTCTGCACCTAGGACCCCTCAACAAAATGGTGTGGTAGAAAGAAAGAATAGGTCATTGCAAGAAATGGGTAGGACCATGTTGAATGAGCATAAACTACCTAAATATTTTTGGACTGAGGCCATAAATACTGCATACTATGTCATGAATAGGGTGTTGATTAGACTTTCACTAAATAAAACGTCTTATAAATTGTGGAACAACCATAGACCTAATATTTTCTATTTTCATGTTTTTGGTTGTAAATGATTTGTGCTTAAGGATAATGAGCATCTAGGAAAATTTGATTCTAAATCTGATGAAGGAATTTTCCTAAGTTATTCTCTTAATAGAAAAGCATATAGAGTTTTCAATTAAAGAACTTTAACCTTCATTGAATCTATTCATGTTGTATTTGATGATTCTAATCTGTTTTCCAAGAAAAATGATGAAGATGACATTGACATTAGAAAATGTTTAGACAAGTTATAGATTGAAAACAATGCAAGTGGGAATTCAGAAATTAATGATAAATCATCTGAAAATAATAAAAATGACAATGAAATTTAAGAGTTGCTTAGGGATTGGAAATTCATTAGGAACCATCCTATAAATCAAATCATTGGTGAACCTTCCAGTGGTATAGAAACAAGATCTTCCTTGAAAAACCTAGTGAGTTATTCTGCTTTCTTGCCCCAAGAAGAACCTAAAAATATTAAAGAAGCAATAGAGGATGAGTCTTGGCTGATGTCCAAGCAAGAAGAACTTAATCAATTTGAAAAAAGCAAAGTGTGGACCCTAGTTCCTAGGCCTAATGATTATACAATTATAGGAACCAAATGGGTATATAGAAATAAGAAAGATGAAAATGGGGTAGTAACTAGGAATAAGGGTAGACTAGTTGTCCAAGGTTATAATCAAGAAGAGGGAATTGATTTTGATGAAACCTATGCTCTTTTTGCTAAGATGGAAGTCATTCGTATACTACTTGCTTATTCCGCTTTTAAAAACTTTAAATTGTTTCAAATGGATGTTAAAAGCGCTTTTCTTAATGGCTATATTAATGAAGAAGTGTATGTAGAATAACCACCCGATTTTGAAAATCATAAATATCTAGATCATGTATACCGGTTTTCTAAAACCTTGTATGGATTGAAGCAAGCTCCTAGAGATTGGTTTGAGAGGTTTAGTAGTTTTCTACTAGAAAATGGGTTTACTCACGATAAGATTGACACTACACTCTTCATCAAATCCAAAAATGATGATATGTTTATTGTTCAAATTTATGTTGATGATATCATTTTTGGAGCAACCAATGATGAGTTGTATAATGAGTTTGCCAAATGCATGCAAAGTAAATTTGAAATTAGCATGATGGGTGAACTCAGTTTCTTTTTAGGGCTGCAAATTAAACAAGCTAAATATAGAACTTTCATATGCCAATCTAAATATGTTAGGGACTTGCTAAAAAAATTTAACATGGAAGATAGTAAAACTCTTAATACTCTTATGAGCTCTTCCATCAAACTTGATAAAGATGAGCAAGGGATCCCTGTTGATGTGAAATTATATCATGGCATAATTGGGAGTCTTCCATATCTTACAGCTAGCAGGTCTGATATTATGTTTAGTGTGTGCATGTGTGCTAGGTTTCAAGCCGCGCCTAAGGAATCTCATCTATTAGCAGTTAAACGAATGCTTAGGTATCTAGTTGGAACCATAGAGCTAGGATAATGGTATCCTAAGCATACGACTTTTGAGATTGTTAGTTATACTAATGCTGCCTTTGCCGATGGTAAGGTTGATAGGAAGAGTACTAGTGGCACTTGTCACTATTTAGGACAATCTCTCGTTTCTTGGTTCTCCAAGAAGCAAAATTTAGTTGCCTTATCCACAGCTGAAGCAGAATATATTGCGGCTGAAAGTTATTGTACTCAAACTCTTTATATGAATCAACAACTTATGGATTTTGGATTGCACTATGATGTTGTACCAATTAAATGTGATAATACTAGTGCAATAAAAATCTCTAAGAACCCTATCTCACATTCATGAACTAAACACATTGAGATTAGACATCATTTCCTTCGTGATCATGTACAGAAAGGTGATGTGGCACTTGAATTTGTGTGCACAGATGAACAATGGGCTGACATTTTCACTAAACCACTTCCAGGGGGTAGGTTCATACAAATTAGACGTGAACTAGGTCTCATGCATAGTAGAGATGCCTCCTAAATATTTGATGCATTGCATAAACTTAGGTGGAGCTTTCTAACAAATCTTAAATCTAACAATTGATATAACAATTGGTATCTTTCATTAGTTTAAACTTTATGAATCTTTTTGTGTTTTGCAATGCATAATTTTCATATCTACTGTATGATGATGATTGTATTTATGTTTTACGTCTTGATAATACTGCATCTGTTTGGGTTAAGTAGTTATGGATAAACTGCTAATCTTAAAACTCAAAACAGGTCATTTTTATATAGGTATTTTTTGGGAAAATGACCTATTTTCAAACGACATGCTACCAAAATTTTTAAAATTTCCCAAAATTATCTTGTGTATTAATGTATCATACCCAATGCCTATGCCTATTTACTTCATAGCCTTTTTGGCTGTTGCCAAAAGGGGGAGGTAGAGATGAGAGACAAAACTTGGGTAGTAGTACTTAGTCCTTGAAAAATTATTTGCGTTGAATTTTTTTTTTTTTTTACATTATGCATATTGTCAGGGGGAGCCTTTCAAGGCTATACCCACATTTTGTATGGTGTATTTGTCATCATCAAAGGGGGGGAGAATGTTGACCTTATAGGTCACATCCGATTTTGATAATGACAAATACTCAAGTATTTTATGGCTATCTAGTTTATGTGCATGTATATAATTAGAAAATCAAATTGATGGCACATGAAGTAGAGCTTGAAGACCCTGAAGACTATATTATGTCGTATTTCAATTCATTTCTTATTTGGGTTTGTAATAGTAAATAGGAAATGGTGTGTAATAATCAATGCACTACATGCATGATTAGATAGATATGCTCAAAAAGACCTAGACTAACCTTAGGTCCCTCATGCATGCATAAAAGAGTACCTTATTAAAATTAAGTTAATCATCATATGAGTAGGGACAACATTATAAAGAGAAAATGACCGAAAATGCCCAAATTGGCATGTTCGGTCGACCAACTCAATTACACTGAGATCTTCGGTCGATCGAACCTCCCTAGGTCAATACGTTGACCCCTTGATCAACCTACCAAAAACATATAGGCAACGCCCTAGTCAACCGAACTCCCATGTGGGAATTTCCAACCACCCGGTCGATCAAACCTCTTAGTTCGAAATGATCTACTAGACCGAACCGCACAGATTTGGAAAATCGCCTTTAAAACCCTCAAGTACGGTCGACCATCTTTCTAGTTCAAAATACTTCTGATTGACTGAACTAGGACACTCGGTTAACTGAACCTTAAGTACGGTCAATCGGTGCTCTCGGGTTGGCGAATTTTATCGAGATTAAAAATGTTGTCATTTTTATTGACCTCACTTAAACTTTTTCTAAAATGACCAATATATCCTAAACGGTTATAATTCTGGGAAATTCTATATATGCCCCCTCATTTGCAACAATTAGGAACATATTAGCAAACTTAATTAGCAAAAATCCTCTGAAACTCAAAAATTCCTACTCTCATTTTCAAGCATCCTACACTCATTCTTACTCACTCTCATTGCTAAAATCACTTTGTATGTGGGCTTGAGTGTTCTTCTCATTAGGCTTACACTCTCACTTGTTTGGTGTTGATTGAAATTCATTTATCTTGAGAGTAAGCCCTAAGTGTTTCTAGGAGACTTTGTTAATAAGTCTTCCTTAGGAAAACTTCATTGAGCTTTTGGATTTTGCATTGTCATTGCAATACTCAAGGAGTTCACATTGTGTTTTGGTTGCTAAAAATATTTTACAAATCATTTTAAAAATATCTCTTGTGCTTATCTTTGAGAAATACATTTTGAGATATTTGCTTGAGTGTTGAATATCATTGTTGTTATATCTTTTGATTGATATTATCATCTTGACACAAAGATCAAATAATATTTTACAAACCATTTTTAAATTTCTTTTGTGGTTTATTTTGAGAAAAATATTTGTTGAGATATTTGAAGTGTGCCTATGATCCTTGTTGCTGCATTGTGATTAAGACTATTATTTTGACACAAAGATCCTATCACTTACACTCACACATACTGATTGCAATATTTGCATTAATCTTTGAGAGTATACACTAAGACTACACTGAGCTTATCTTATCATATCATTTGGTAGTGTATTGATTACTTTGGTACATAATCTGCTTAATTGAGAAGCATATTGATTGTATGCAAATTTTATTGTGAAAAATGTTGTATTCCAAGCGTGGTCTGAGGGGGCAGTATTCCAACCTGGTAAGGATTGTATGTAAAGGTTGAGGTCAGCCTTGTGCTAATTGACCTGGTTGTTTAGGTGCCGCTCCTTTCGTTAAGTGAGCTTATAGTGGTAATCCTTGTACTTGTTAGCCAAGGCAGGGACGTAGGCAGTTTGCCAAACCTCGATAACATTTATGGGTGTCATCTTTATTTACTGCTTTTTTATGCTTTCTTAGCTAAATTAATTGTGCAGTTTAATTTACGCTGTATATTTATATTGATTTACTTTATTTGCACTAAATTGACTTTAGGCTTGCATAATGCTGCTATTAGTGAATTGACTTAGGGGATAAAATTTGAAAATACCAATTCACCCCTCTTTTGGGATTATGGTAAAACTAATAAAGATGTAAACATCACATACAGTTTTCACATTGAAATTCTATCACATGGAAGCACACAATTGCACATGCAAATTCTCTCTCACCCCCCCCCCCCCAAACTAAAATATTGCATTGTCCTCAATGTTTGAAAAAAGAAGCAAAAGAATGACACTGAGGGAAGAAGAAGCGTACCTAAGTAGAGAAGTAAGGGAAAATAAAAACTAAAACTACGATAAAATGTACCTGAAAATAAACTAAAAATAAAACAAGGTAAAACAAAATGAAAAGAATGGAAAGAAAAAACATCACAGTCTGTCTGGTGGAGGCTCGGGAGGAATTTCATCTTGTGGGTGCAGGTCTATAAATTGCACTGGCGAGTCTCCAAATTTGAGTCACCACAATAAATCAGTCTTGTTACCTGCATAAAAGTTAGCCTCAATTAAATCAATGTTCTCTAAGGTACCAAACAAAACATGTGCAGGTTGCTTTCCTTGTTTTAACAAGAAAGGATCTTTATTCAGTATATTTTCCAGGAAATTCAATTATTTAAGAACCAGTCTCTGAGGAAAAAGTGTTGGAATAGTTACCTCTAATTCTTCAAAAACATCAACATTAGAATTTTTACCTAGTTCCTTTAAACATTCACCATTCTGTTCACCCTCTTTATTAGGTGTACCCATCACCTTACCACTGCAGGGATTTGCTTTAGCATTGCACTCCTTGACATTTACTCTAATAGGGAGAGACAGTTCCACAGTTGCCAATCTTTGAGAATAAGGTACCACAGGTTGGTACTCCTTATTAGTCTCAGCCTCCTCATTAACTGACTTCTTCACTTCTGGGCTCGCTTCCTCTGATTTTTCTTTCACTTCATCTGTCTCAGTTGTAACTTCAGATATCTTACACCACTCTCCACCATGTATATCTCTCAATAGTTGAGCTTCAATTTATCTTCTATCAATCCTAGTGTTCCATTGCCAAGCATAGTCAGCTAAATGATCCAAAAAACCCAATGCCTCATCAGGCTCCTTGTCGAAGAAATCTCCCGAACGCATAGCATGAACGAATTGTTTTAAGTCAGGAGTCAACGTAGTGTAGAAGTAGTTGACCAAGCGCCATGATTCAAATCCATGGTAGGGACACATATTGACCAGATCTTTAAATCGCTCCCAGCTTTCATGAAATTTCTCGCCAACTCTTTTCTTGAAGTGACTAATATACTCCTGCAAAAATTGAGTTCTCTGTGAGGGAGAGAATTTATGCAGAAAATCACATTCCATATCATTCCAACTAGAGACAGAATGAGGTATTAAAGAATTAAACCACATCTTCGCTCTATCCTTCAAAGAGGAAGTAAATAAACGAAGTCTAGTAAATTCATCAGTTCTAGCACTAGGAAAAAAAAATATTGCAGGTTAACTCAAACTCCGTCAGGTATCGATAAGGACACCCGAATTCCATCCCATAGAACTGAGGTATCAATGATGTCCTCCCACGCTGAGTCATGAAAGTAAGTGTGTTATTAGATAAAGCAATGTAAGATGGTGCAATGGTGTATGTAGGCTGCAAAAAATCCATAAGATTGTGCGTTGCAAGTGCAGTCATATTTTCTTGAAAACTCTTTTTTTTTCTTCTTTTTTTTCCTTATTTTTTAGTTTTCTTTTTCATGAGAAAAATTAAAATAACGGGAAAAACACTAGTTTGAAACTAAAACTAACATTCACTGACAATGGCACCAAAAACTTAACTCACTTCTAAAAATGAGTAGCACTATGATTATCCCAAGTATAGGAAGTAATAATTAGCCCAAATAGGCCAGATCGTCTCCTCAAGGAATGCATATTAGTTTTAAACTAGTGCGAAACAGGAAAAGAAAATAAGAAAACAATTTTACTTAACATGGTTCATATTCGAAATCTTTGGAGTTTTGAAATATTTGACGAAATTAAAACAAGTGAATGAACTAAACTTAAACAAAATCCTAAACTAAAATAAATTAACCTACCCAAATTCTTAAACTTAACCAGATAAATAAATTAAATCCACATTGAAAATAAGCTCACATGAAAATCAACCCTACAATAAAGTATTCACGACAATGCATTAAAATGAGCTTTAAACAAACATATTATGCATCAAATAAACGACAACAGGAAATAACCCAAGCTTCAAATATTCAAATAACAAACCAAAGTGAAAATTTCATTAATCTACTACAAGCATTCAACAATTAAAATAAACTCAAAAATTAATGTCTTAAACAAACATAAATTAATCCAACATTAACTCTAAATAAAGCAAAGTACACTTAACAATAAAGTACTTAGAACAAAGATTAAATTAACTCAAGATAAGAGAGAGGGAACTAAAAAAAACTCTTTAACCATGAAATAAATTAATGCACCAACTAATTTAAACAAACATCTAAACTCAACATTAACTCTAATTAAAAGTATTCAATGTAATAATTAACTGAAACTGAATATTAAAACAAGTATTGAAATGACAAAATAAAAAAAATAACAATAAACTAGTTAACAAGTGAGAGAGAGAGAGAGAGAGAGAGAGAGAGAGAGAGAGAGAGAGAGAGTAGAATAGCCGTGGAGTGTGGGGATCTTGGGTCTCCTCCTTCCTGTTGTGTGCGGCACAACGGCTATCCAGGTAACAACAAGCAGACTCCCCTCCAATGTCCCACACGCCGGCCTCCTCCCAAAAACCCTAGCTACCCAAAAGTAACCCCTACTCCTCTTTTTACTTCAATGCCCCACTCCTTTTTTCAAAAAGCAACAAAAAAACTCCCTGGACTTTCCTAGCACCTAGCACCTACTCACACTTGCATGGCCGGGTCACATCAAGACCCAACCCACTTCATTTTTTTTTTCTTTTCTTGTTTCTTCTTTTTTCTTTTTTTCTTTTTTTTTTTTTTTTTTTTTGTTCTACAACGCACAAGCCCAATTTTGACCATCCTAAAGTCTGTATCTCTCAAAACTCAAAATACAAAAGTTGTAGACCACTTTCTCGGATTTCCACAGTATTTTGAATTGCCTCAATCGGAGCTTATACGAGAAAGTTATGCCCAAATTAGGAAGTAATGTCGATTTTAGCTTCCAATAGTTGCCCTACAATAAAAAAATACCAAAAATTCGTAAATTACTCAATAAAACCCAAATATTATAAATAAAACACAATGTTAAAATATTGAGAATAATTAGGCATTTAATTAAAAATATAATCCTTAATGCATGAATTAAAACACCTAATTACGCATTTTTGACGTAATCATTAACTGCATGGTTGATTGTTTATTTTTCAGTTCATATACACTACGTGATTTGGAAATAAACAAATCTGAAAATTAATTTGATATTGGGATTGTGGAAACTAAAAAGGAGTACGTTGGTTGATCAAATATTATTGCGGAAACCATAAGGGAGTATGTTGATTGATTAACACCCAACACTCAAAAATCATTAAAAGAAAATCAACAATGATCTTTAATCTTGAAAGTGATTTGTTTGAAATCTGAGTTTTGGAAGAGTGGTTGGAAATTTCTATTGTGTTTCATATTGAAAAATCAAGTGTATCTTGTGTATTAATAACAGGGCTTTTGTCAGCTACATACATAAAAGCTGAATCTTGGAAGCATTGCTGAGATTGTGTTATTATTTCATATTGTGAATCTTATCTTGGTTACCTTGGTTGCATTGGTTTTTTGATAATTGCTGAAAGATTTCTTGACTAATCCATAAAGCATTCAAAGTAAGCCTACTCATTCATTAAGGTTGATAACTAATTTAATCTTCTGTTGTACTTATTATTAATAATCAATCTTACATGTGTAATTGTTAAAACTAAAGAGGATTGAGAAAGATTTTATTAAAATGGATTTTAAAGAAAATTTTAAAATCCCAATTCACCCCCCCCCCCTTCTTGGGAGTACACCTTCCTTTTTCAAATTCTATCTAAGTTCCTAAGTCTTCATGTTATAAAGATTCCAAGATTCGTCAGAGCTTTATGCCCTACTTCAATGAACTTCAAGTCCCATATGACTTGAAGCTTTAAATCCTTCATGATTCATAACATTAAGTGTACATATCATTTAACTTCTTCAAGTGTGCTCACTTGATTTCACAATAACACTTAAGTCCTCAAAATTAAACTTAAATAGACATGTTAAGTAACATTGATTTGTTATCATCAAAATGAGATTAAGCCTTGTTAGGCCAACAATCTCCCCCTTTTTTATGATGACAAATAAGGAGCAAAAATGAGAAAGCCTTAAAAAGGCCACCCTTTACAATAAGCATATCTTTAACAAGTCATAACATGAATAGTAGAAGTTTCAACACTCGTATCAAAATTTTTAAGCATTCATAATATCATGATTTCAATCATTCATATCAGAGCAATTTCAAGCATTAAGGATTTTCATTATATATAGCATGCTTTCAATACTCATATCATTCAAGCTTTTAGAATGTTCAATATATATCATGCTTTCAATGCTCAAATCATTCTAGCTTTCAGAATGTTCAATATCAATATGCTATTACTTCTCATATTCTTCTCATTTTGCCATAGATGCTCAATACCAATTACTCATGCTCTTCTCATTATGTCAATATTTCTCCCCCTTTTGACATCAACAAAAATGGTAACCATAAAAGAATGAACATGCATTGTAATATAGGACCTAAAATTAGAGTTCAATTTACAATCATAGTCCATAATGCTATATATATATATATATATATATATATATATATCAGTCATCATGCAAAAGACATAAAATATAAATCAAATTCAGCATGAAACATATCATATCCAAAATAAGCAACGAGAAGATAAGAAAACAGTGGTAAGAGCTATAAAAATCTCAAATATTACAACTCAAATTTTTTTAAAAGATCAGTAATAAAACAAAGCTAATCTTCATTTTCCACCTTCAGTTTCAGTGCCTTCCCCATTATCATCATCATCATTTCCAAAGCTTGTTTCCATTGGAGCTTTCTCATGTGATGAAGATGATCCTGGGATATAGTTCTTAATGCATCCAAGTTGCTGGTCAATGGAAGTGTAACTTGACTAAAATGGCTAAAACCAGTACGCACTTCACCAAGGAAATCATTTAGCTACTGCTGATAAGATACAGACTAGGATGGAGCATCATCGGCAGGTTGTTGGGGTTCTTTGTGTATGTCCCCTTTTGCCCTTTGGTAACCAACCATGTCCTTCATATTTAATGTAACCCATTTGCTTAACCGTAGTAGATAAGAAAACATCATAGTGGGTTCGTTTGATGAAGAGGGAAGATGGTGTGGTCATGCCAAGATGGTCAAAGATTTGGTTTATAATTCCTCCATATGGCAGAATAACTCGTCTAGCCTCTTCTCTAGTAAACATACATTTTAATATTAGACTAGATAAATCAAGCTTCTTCCCCTTTAACAGGCACCACATCACAAAATAGTCAAGGTAGGAGATATGGTCATATGACCCTAGCCTAGGCAAAATATTATATATGATAAGTTCCTGTAAAATCTGAGCTTCGAGATTAAGCTAACGATACAGTGGAGGATTACCAAAATATATGAGAGCTTCTGTCATAATTAATGGTAAAAACTCCTCAGGGGTAAAGCCTTCAACCATTATCCAAGATGACCTTATCTATGGACATTCAAACTCCCTGTGTTGGATTCTAAGTCTTATGACTAAAGTTTGAGGGGTTACTACAAAATATTTTTCCATAACTTGGGTGGAAGACACAGTTTCGCCCTTCACCATATTCACATAAAAAAAATACAATCATAACATTTAAGCACATGCCACATTTAATTTAAAACATAGACCTAAGCCAGAGATGTTGGAGAGCCTGACAAGTTGAAAATCTAATTTCAATGACTCCCCCTACAAATTTGAGTATGAGCTTAGATGTTAGGGATTTAAGATTCACAGTGGGTAAAAAAAGATTCATTTATATTAATCATGCATGCCACAGTAAGGTATGAATCTAAGCTGAAGGTAGGGTGAGCATAAGGAATGAAAATTTAATTTTGGATGCTCCCCCTTACAATTTGAATCCAGGCTTCGATGAACTAAGCTGCTTATATTAGTTAAAAATTAATTTCAATATGCGTAGTAGTATAAGTCATCATTTTAAATCTCTTAAAATAAATATACAAGTAAAGATTAATATACTCTTTTATGCAACCAGTATAGTATGGATTACACATGCATCAGAAAAGATATATTAAGGCATGATTTTTTGTTCACAACCAAGAACAATCAATATCTAATTATATAGCTTTAAGAGCTGAATATGATGTTCGGGTTTTCTGAAGAACCTCAATATTCGAAAAGCGAATTGATGCATATGAGTTCTTTAAGCATTTTCTATAGGGATGGAGTTGAGCTCCTCTAACTAGTTTGATGATTATGTGAGGATGAAATTTAATTATTCAGTTGATTTTCACTCATCCTTTCAAAAATATTTTAACTTTCATTTTATCATAATCATCTTTGTACATAGTTTTACTTGGAGAAATTTTAATAAAATTTTGGCAGCATGCCGTCTATAAATCGAACATTTTCCCATAAAACTTGTACCTGATAAGTGGTTGTTTTCAACAAAATATACATATGAATCATGCAACAACCTGAAATCAACTACCAACATGCAATTCACATTCACTACATCCGCCATGCAGAAGGCATTTAATTACAAGCATGCAAACCTGTAGTAATCAATAATTTTAAAAAAATAATAATAAGCTATCCATCAAATATATTTAACTAATCGGTATATTATGGATAGTAATTTTCAATGCATTTATCATAAGGGCATATGGATATAAATATCATGAGAGCATTCAAAGAATATAGCCATGAAATGGAAATGGTCCCCCTGAGTTCTGCACTTATTGATTTTATGCCTTATTTTTCAAGTTCTTTAGTCAAGCCTTCTAAGATTTTCAATGGTTTAGACTTGACTTTTAATGCATAGGATTTTTAGACCAAAAAGTCACGATGAAGATTCTTTTAAGTGTAATAAGTCTACTTCAGCCTCTTTTCTTATAAGTCTCAATTCGTAAGAGACTCAAGTTCGAATGGCTTTCAATTGGTTGTGCATAGATTTCTTTTGAAATTTGAACCTTTAAATGAATTGAAACCTACAGTAATCTACTTAGCCATTCAAAAAGCTCTAACTAATTCGAAGTTTATTTGAGAGCTTGTGAAGGAGCATGCATAAATACTCTTGAAAAAATGATTCAGAAAAGCATTTTGGATTAATTTCGAGAGGATAGCAAAAATTTGCATGCTAGCGAAAATGTCCAAACCTTTAAGACAAAGATCATAGAGGAGTATATGAATTTTGATTGTAACTCTTTGGTGATTGGAAAGTATCCTTAAAGTATGATCACTATTTTGAGAAAGGACACAGACCAAGGGAAAAATGGATCTTTACCTGATATGATCATGGTTTGGTAAAGATTTCTTGTGGATGGGATAAATTAAAACTAAAGGATTTATGATTTAAACTCAAACGGAACAATTCCCTAGTGGATTCCTCTAATTTTGATTACAAGAAGGATGACCTTTTTTCAGCACTAGATAGATATGGAATTTATTATCATTAGTGTTTATACCTAGAGTGATGACCAGATTTTGATTAATAAGTTTAGGGGGAAAAAAGTGTATGAATGGATTCCCTAAAGCTCAAGCTTGTTCAAAGGACAAAAAAATATGCTTAACTTTAGATTTTCATTTTTAAGCATTGATTAAGCATCAAGAATAATACTAGGTAAAATTATCTTTGTCCGTTTGGAAGTGGATTTTATTCAACTTAAGCAAGCAACATCCAATATTTTCATATTATGATCAATTTAAATTTTCAAATTGGCTTGATTCTTTAAGTATCATAGTATAAAATTTAACATTTTAAGCACACACCACTTCCCGAGCCTTTAGTCATCACAACCCTTAAATCTAGGAACTAAAGAATGATTATGTGACAACTTGATTAATTACCACATTTTTCTTTTCTTCTTTTTTTTATATTAGTAAAAATTGATATATTAAACCCGAAGGATTATAATTAACCTGAACCCGTGGGTACCAGGGATACATCATAATACAATACGGAAACCTAAGCAACAGGAAACATAAATCATAAACACCCTATAATACCATATACACAACACCATACATCACAATACCAGAGTTACTACATCCATTGTAATTATATTTACAATCCAAAAGGAGTCCTAGGGTCATTTCCCACAAAATACATCCGACCCTACCATAACACTTACCCTTCAAAAAGGGCAGACCAACTGTAACTACCTCAGCGGAGCTTTATCCGCTCTCCTATCAAGGGCTCCTGAAAAGTTCATGTAATTCGGGGTGAGACACCTCTCAGTAAAAGAAATAAACTAATACTAGTGTGTGGCAACATGCGTATTTCCATGTTATACGTAAGACCATACATAAACATATTAGTGTAACTGTTTGTACCATATATGTGAAAACATATGTACTCATAACATGGCAGAACATACTAGATTTTCATAAGCATAATTCATCTCATATTATAAAAATAATAAAAACAACCCTGGTAGATTAGCTGGTTGTTGTCATGTATTACCCCCACATGATTGGGTTGTATGGCCTGAAGGCGGGACCTGACAATGGTTGGCCGACCATTGCCAAGTCAAAAATATAGTCTGTAAGTACAATGGGTCTGCCAGACCTGGTCCATACACCAGGGGTGCTCATACTTCTTAAAATCACATCGACTATCCGTCCTCACGCCGCTCCGTACAAAAGCATTAACATAATATCATGATGATCATGAACATATAGCAGCAGTACTGTGCAAGTGCTAGCCTAAACCAAGCCAACCAAGTTCTGATAATATATAGCATATAATGAAATTGTGATACATGGATATTTCATACTATTAATTGCCAAATCAAAAACATCACATCATTTTGCATATATATATATATATATATATATATATATATATATATACATCATGAAAATCATCGGCCCGTACGCCGGCATTTCATATTTTATCAATCACAGTCTGTGCGCCGTATCACATATCAATAGCTAGGCTCATACGCCAACATGACATATCCATAGCTCGGCTCATACGCCAGCATGACATATCCATAGCTTGGCTCGTACGCCAGCAAATCATATCCATAGCTCGGCCCATACACCAGCATAATATATATACAAAAACATCCACAGCCCATATGCCGATTTTTCCATAGTAAAATTCTATATCATTTAACATTTCCCAGAAAACAGTATTTCATCATAAACTCTACTCATGCCACATATAATGGGTTTCACGTATATTCAGAACGTATAGTCATTTACAGCAGTATTTTCCAACATAGTGTATATATATATATATATATATATATATATATATATATATATATTTATTTATTTATTTTCTGAAATCAAATGCTATAATATTATACATATATTTTCATAAAATAACTAGCTTAGTTTATTCTCTTACCTGACTCTTGGAAAAATCCCCTAAAACAGTCAACCCAACACCTGCTGGGCTCCCCATTCAACACCCTGGAAACAACATTTCCCAAAACAAAATTTTGGTATTTCTACTCGTACTACGTTTTCTACAACTGTAGGGAAGGCCAAATACTGAATAAGAGTCTTACCTTGAATTTGGGATGAATTTCAAGCTCGTCCCACCAACAATCCACTCTAGCATATATGTAGAGAACTTTCCTAGGAGTGTCGTGGAGGCTTCGTATCATCGATCTAGCGGCAAACGGACCCAAAAATTAAGAGAGAAGGGTGGAGGGATGAAGAGAAGTGAGAGAGAGGGTTTGGGCATCGGGTTTCAACCTTAAAAATGAAGTTTGGCCTATTTATACTCTGGCCTTCGTCGATGAGCCATGTCACCTCGTCAACAAGGTCATGAAGATAATTCATCGACAAACTCTCCCCTCATTGATGAAATTCAGAATTTGCCAAAACATCCTCTCAGTACTTTCTCGTCGATGAAACGCTCCCTCGTCGATGAGACCCTCTTGTTCTCTCATCGATGAATTCCCTGTGCTGATCAACGAGGACCTGGTTAATTATTTTTTTTAATTCCCTTTTTCCCTCCTTCTTCCATTATTTAATTATTTAAATATTTGGGTCACTATAGATTAATCATTTTATTTGATTCCAATTGGAATTAGTTCTTCCTTAGGTCCTACAGGGTTTGCTTTCTTGACAACCCATACCATTTTAATTCTTGATGGGTTAGGAACAGGTGGTACTTTGACTCTCCATACCCATTTGGGTTTCACACCTTTCCTTTTAAATGGGCAATCAACTTTTGTGTTCCCATTCTTTTTACAAAGACACGAGTGGTGTGAGTATATGGACTAGAGGAGGTACTAGCATAATGTTTAGATTCTCTTACAAAGTACCCCATGTATAGGTTCTTCCTTTTCCTATTTTCAATCCCATTAAAACCTATACCTTCTTTTTCTAAGGTCATCTTTTGTGAGCCTGGAAGCTTGTCTAAGTTTTCTTTGCCCCTGGTAAATGTATGAATGATTTTGGCTGGTCCTCAATTAGGCATTGAGTTTTTGAATCTTTTAAGCCTTTGCAAGTAACTTGTTTTTTTTATGAATTCATTGGTCATTGTGTTTGCTTTACACTTAAGTTTTGAAATGAGAAGATACTTTTTATTATCACTTGAAATTTGAGATTTTAAGACATTCAGCTCTTTTTCCAATTTTTCATTCTTGTTTACTAAATTTTTTATTTTGAAATTAGTTTCCCTTTCAACAAGAATTTTTTATTCAAGTTCTTTCAACGATGCCTCATTCTTGTTTTTCAAAACAATATAGCGTTTAGGTGGTTTAACAAGAGACTTATAAGTTCTAACATATTCAAGTTGCAATTCCTCATAAGTAGGCATGCTTTCACTATCAAAACTATCACATGATTTAGTATCAGATGCATCGCAAGAATTATTGAGTAAATCATTGCATGAATTATTCAATGAAGTAGAAGGAGACGAATTTACATCTTCGTCAGTTAAAGCTATAAAGCATAGATTTTCTTCTTCATGATCTTTTGAGCTTGAGTCACACGAAGTGATAGTCTTTTCTTGCTCAGTTACTCCATATCTCTTTAACACTATGACATGCCATAACTTGATGAAGAATGTTAGAATCTAAAGCATGTAGTAAAGTGTTCATGGCATCAAAATTTATTTGCATTAAATACATGTCACTATCATTCAACTCATTTTCTAATTTGGGAACTTCAACAGAATCAATGTTTTTCATTGGCACAACATTTCCCTAGGCAACAAAACCTTCGATTTAAAGCTTTAACAAATATAGTCATTCTAAATTTCCATTCATCAAAATTTTCACCTTAAAAAACTGGAGGGTTCGTAGATAACCTTCCCTCACAAGATGGGGATGCACCAACATGAGCCATCATGATCTTTTACAAAATAACATTTAAGTCTAAGTGATGAGACTCTGATACCAATTGTTGAGACTCTAATACCAATTGTTGACTTTGGTGCAATCCCAAGAGGGGGGTGAATTGGAGATTTAAAAATTCTTCCTAGGTTCAACTAATCCAGCAACAGTATTACACAACCTAAGGGCAATCTAGATACGTATAAAGTTGCAGAGATGATATATTAATCATTTTTCAGTACATGCAACACACTTCTAGTATCTCTTAACCAAATACAATAACGTGTCAACCATATATGTAGTATATTCAGTAAGGAAATTAAATCAAGCACAAAGCATAATATAATGCAGGAAAAGTAAAAGTGACACTGAATATGTTATCGGGGTTTAGCAAACGTGCCTATGTCCCCACCTTGGCTCACAAGCCCAAGGATTCCACTACGACTCACTTAACGGGTGGAGCAGCACCGTTTATAACCAGGTCAAATTCACTGGGCTAACCTCAACCTTTACAAATTCTCCTTACAGAGCAAAGAAGACCCTAACAACCAATCCTTACGGGCTAGATCAGCACCCCTTCAGGCCATGCCTAGAATATAGCAAGTAATCAATACAAATTTTGTGCACAAAAATATGTGCTTCTCCAATAAGCATATTTGTACCAGTATAATCAATACACTACAAGATGATAAGATATGATAAGCTCAATGTAGATTAAATAACTACCCTCAACGAAATGCAAGTATAGCGATTAATGTGAGAGTGTATGTGTTAGGATCTTTGAATCAAGATAACAATATCAATCACAAGGTGCAGTATCAAAGATCTTAAGCACACAAGCAAATATCTTAAAAATGTTTTTCTCAAAAATCAAGCACAAGAGATATTTGAAATTAGTTTGTAAAAATATTTCACAAACAAACACAATATGAGCTCTTGAGTTTTGCAATAATAATGCAAGACTCGCAAGCTTTAAAGAGTTTTCCCAAAGATGACTTATGAACAAAATCACAAGGAAAAACTCAAAGCTTATTCTCAATAAAATCAATCTCAATCAAATACAACCAATGAGAGTGTAAGCTTATAGTATGATCTCTAAAACACTCTTACAAAATGATTTCAACAAGAAGGATGAGGAAGAATGGAAGTAGTGAGCTTGTATGTGAAAAATGGGTATTTGAAAATTCAAAGAATATATTGCTAATGATGTTTGCTAATGAATGCTAATTAAACCAAATGAGGAAGTATATATACACACTCCAAAAAATATAACCGTTCAAGACTCATTCGGTATTTTTGAAAAATTTTAAGTAAGGTTAATAAAAAATAACCCCTGTTTAATCTCAGTAAAAATGGAGCAACCCAAGAGTTTTGGTCGATCGTACTAAGGGTTCGGTTGACCACTTTAGGAGCTTCAGTCAACCGTGGAGTTTTTCAACAGAGAATATGGTCGACTGTATTCAGGAAATTTTGAATCATTCGAGGTTCGATCGACCAAGGCAAGTTCGGTTTACCATTTTCTAAGGTTCGATTGACCAAGTCAGTTTTGAACTAAGAGTTCAATCGACCAAGTTGTTGGGAGTCAGCCACGTGTCAGTTTGGTCGACCGTGTGAAGGCATGCTCATTTAAGAACGGTTGATGAGTAGTCAACATGTTAACTCTGGTAAGTTCAGTTGAACAAAGCTTCTATATAGCTTCAGGTTCGATCGACCAAAACCACTTACAATGTGCATTTAAGTCATGATTTTCATTTGAAGTCACCCCTGTTCACATAAGTATAACTTTTGAGTTATAATGGACTTTTCATGTGATGTTTAGGGACCTAAAATCAATCTATGGTCATTGATCTTATCTGTCCTATCATGCGTGCAATGCATTAATTATTACAGATCCTGATTAATATTATAGACCCAAGAATAATAAATGCATTCACAACTAAAGATGAACACGTCTTCTTCTTTGCTCTTCATATTTTCATGGAATATGTCAAGAGTATGTGCTCGTTTAAGGTCTTTCTGGCTTCCACTTTACTTTCATGTATGTGTTCTGAATGATTAACCTGTTCATGTACTTAAGCACACACATTAATAACTTGCAGTTTGTCATTATCAAAACTAGGGATCAGACTCAAAAAGTAAACATTCATGTACTGGAAAAGGCTACCTACTATCTAGGTCTTAACTAAACAAGAAAGTGGGTGCCTTTTAAAGAATAATAGTGTGAAAGCCGCCACTACAATGGTTTTGAGTTCGAGTAAGACCGTGTGGTTGTCTCAGATTAACTGTCGTAAATAAAACTGTTATTGTCTATTGGTAGTCAATCTTGGAATTCTAGCCTTATTTCCATTCATGCGAGCTTTGTTACATTTCATTACCTTAGTTGATTTACTAAATGGTGCATAAATATTTCAGTTGATACTTAACTTGAAGTAATCTGTTTCTTGTATTCCTAAATTCATTAAGCATATTTCATGGCATGTGATTTTCAAAAGTATTGAAATTATGATTGTTACTCCCCTAGTATGAATGCATTCACATTATTCGCTAGAAACTAGTAAAACGTTACTTGAGGGGTGTGATTACGCATCAAAGTTGCGTAATTAGGTGTTTAAAAGCATTAATTAAGGATTAAAATTTTACTTTAATGTCTAACTACATCCAATATTTCAATATTGAACTCAATTTATAATATTTGAATTCTTATTATATTTTTATTCATAAATTTACAAGTAACTGTGTTTAATTTTTACAAGGTATTTTTGAGAATTAAAGAATAAATAAAGATGCACATGCAAAAAGTGGAGTGGGCCATGCAAAATGATGCAAATGGAGGTGTTAAGTGCAAAACGAAGCTAATTGGGCAATTGTGCATAATTTCAACATCACTTCGTAATTTGGACATAACTCTCTTATCTGAGCTCCAATTGAGATGATGTAAGATGTTATGGAATGCCAAGAAAAAACTCTACAACTTTCATGTTTTGAATTATGAGAGATACTAGCTGCATTAAGGTCAAAATCGGATTTGAAATTGTTGTACCTACTACATCAATCGTGCATATGGAAAAGCATTTGCATGGGCCATGCATATGTGGGCCATGCACACAAAAGGGTTTTGGAATTGGAGGCTAGGGTAGCACGTGAAGCACATGCATTTGCATGGGCCAGGCAAGCGCAGTCAAGTGTTGAGCTGGTAGTTCTTAAGAAAGAAAAAAAGAGTAAAGTGCTTTAATATATTAAAGAAGTCCATGCACTGAATTTAAGAGAGAGGCCCATGTAAATGCATGGACCATGCATTTTGTGGAAAGTCATGTGTCGAAGGGTCTATGGAGAGAAGGGTCACAGGGTTTTATAGGGGGATGAGGCAGCAACTTTAGAGAGAGGAGGGAGTAGCCATAGCAAAAGTGGAGCTGGATAGCAAGAAGAAAGAAGGGTTTTCTTTTGGGGAACCGTGCGGCTGGAAAAGGAAAAGAGTGTTGTGTGTGCTGTGTGAGTAGGCCTCCTCACATTTGGCCATCTCCATCTCTCTCTCTCTCTCTCTCTCTCTCCCTTTTCCTTTGTTTATTTATTTTTTGTTCTTTACTTTATTGTTACTTTAATATTTTGTTTGAATTTATTTTTATTTAAGCTTTTGTTTGAGTTTAGTTTATTTTTTTTAAGCTATTATTGGATTTTTTTTTTATTTAAGTTAACGGTTGGATTGGAAATTCCATGGTTGAATGTTTATTAAATGAATGTTTCTTTTATGATTTACTTTATTGTTATTTGAATATCTTGTTAGATTAATGAAATTGGATTAAGTTATTTTTTTATTTAAGATATTGTTAGACTTATTTTTGTGTTTAAGTTATTTTTATTGTCATGGCTTCATTTTAGTATTGAATGGTTTTTGTTAGATTAACGAAATTCTTATCGTTGGTTCATTGTTTGAATATTTAATGCTTTGGTTATTTTTATTGTTTACTTGCCCTCGTTTATTTACCGTTTTCCCTTTCTTATCATTTACTTTATGCGTGTTATGTTTGTAGTTTATATTTTGCATTGTTTTTATTTAATTACATACTCTCAAAAATCTAAGAATATGAATTTGAACTATGTAGTGAATGTTTTTCTTTTTTGTTTTCTCCTTGTTGTTTTAACGCGAGTTTGAAATTAATCTACATTCCTTGAGGAGACGATCTAACCTTTTGGGGCTAATTATTACGTGACAGAACTCCTATACTTAGGATAGTGAGTCACTCCCTCACTGACCTCCATCTCTGTTGCATTGGCCTAGGTTGCTTGGTTGGCCTTCATTGGATTTAGTCTCGTGGTGCAATAAGTTCCTTTGGGTCTCCAAAGCTTTATCTTTTTGTTGAGTTGGTGACTGTAAGTTTTGTGGGCTTCTTCTCCCTTGGTTTGAGGGGTTGCGCTCCAATGCCTTAGCATTTTTTGCTAATACCTTCATATACTCTTACATGTCTTGGAATGTTTGTGAAAAGCGATTGTGTCCTATGGGGTTCAATTTCCTTTGCTAGGAAGGCTACTAACGTGGTAAAACATGGAGATGTGTTCTCAACCATCCTCTAGGTTGATTTTCCCCATCTTACCCTTGAGGATCGCAATTAAGCGATGCCTTTATTGTTTCAGTCACACATAAAATGGCACCAAATTTCTAAAGCAAAAATTGGCCTAAGGAAGATTAGCAATTCTTGCACTAGCAATCTAATATTAGGGCTCTAACCTCTTAAGTATGGATGCTCTTTGTTATGAATGTTCCTACAACAAAAAATACATGGGGTGGCTAAAGTAGATATGTGCTCCAAAAATCCCTCTCATGCTTAAGTCAATAATGTGAGGTGGAGGTTGGAGATTCTAGTATTAGATTATAATTGCCTTCTATATTTTCTCCTCTTCCTCTTTGTACATTGTGTTCATGGACTTTCGTGGCAGTTTTTCCAAGATTCACTCCCGATCACAATAAATGAACTATTATGAAGGGTTATGGGCATATCTCTGGTCAATCCTTAGAGGGAATTTGTTTTGCAACATCTTTCAAGATTTTTGGGAATGTGATGCCCATAACAACTCATTCTTGCATTTATTTGAGCATGAAAATTTGACATGAGAGACATTCATATTCTTAGGAATGAAAGGATTCCTATGAAACATGGACATCCTATTCCCACCTCCCCTATAGGTAAGTTTTACGTGAATCTTACTTTTTGGACCAAATTGCCCTCACTATTTTGGCATTTGGACAATAATGTCATTATAATATAATATAATATAATATAATCACTCTATTATCATACTCAAAATAATAAATTCTTAATAAAATAAGATTAAAAAATTTAAATTAGGATAATTTATATTAATTATTTTAATTAAAAAATATATAATGTTAATTAAATATATCAATTATAAAGTTTTAAATAAATTTTAATTATTTTTAATTAGTAAATAGTTGAAATTTTAATTAGAAAGTATTCAAATGGAAATTAAAAATATTAATTAATTTATTAAATTAGAAATATTAAAAATGTTAAATACAACTATTAATCAATAATTGTTAATTAATTTTTTAATTAAAAAATTTTAAAAGGTCCAATAAAAGTGTTAATATTTAAGTTAATTAACATTTTAATTGAAATTTTTATTTTGTTAAATAGAAGTAATATTACCATTGTTTTATAAAAAAATTAATATAATAATTAATATTTAGGCACTATATTGCCCTCAGTTATTTTAGTTAATTGAATATTAAGGGTTAAATGTTTTGAATTTATAATTGTTGAAAATTTTAGGCTATAAATTTAATTAAGTGCATATTCTTAGTAGGTGTTTGTGTTGAAGAATAAAATTATTCTCTTAATATTTATTACAAACATGTCAAGGCTATAATGATCATCTTCATAAAATACTTGGATTTTATGTTGAACCAACCAAGTATTGAAATAAAAATCTTGTGAATATTCCTAAGAATCATATAAAGCGAATATAATTAAAAATATTCTCATGAGATAGACATCCTATTCCCATGAATTATATTCACAAGAATATTATCCTATGAGAGTTTTTTTTTTTTAATACCATGAATGAATCCCCCTTAGTTTTAGCTATTGGGGCACAGTTACTTGCATTATATCATAACATGGACCTTCATGGGATACACATGTACTCATTTGTGCCCTTTATATTTTGCCCTTGTCATTTTCTTTCTTATGGTTATTATCAAATATTACTAATTATTATTAAATTTATTAATAACTTTATATTTGAGAGTTTGGATTTTAGGTCTTATATTTGAATTTATTGTGAATTTGAACAAAATGTAATATAAAATTGTATTAAAAATTTTCAAATCCACAAAACTCCCAATTAAAAGTTTAAAATCTATACTCGCAAAGACATTCTTCTATGGAAATGTTGCGGTATATATACCATTGTGATTTTATATTTTAAGAATAGTAAAAGATAATGACATCTTTTGAGGTTGTTGAAAAGACACGAACTTTTTATGAGGTTTTAAATGTTTCATAGATCTCCTTGAGATTTCAAATTTTCCACAAACTTCCTCTGACATTTGTTTTTTGGGACATTTGAATCCCTCCAAAACTTTGTCTTTTTCCGAATAAGAAAAGTTTTATGTCTTTTTGATAAACTTGAATGGAAGTTTGTGAAAATTTTAATTTCAATGAAATTTTTGAAAATTTTGAAACTTTAAGTAAGATTATCTTTTTACCAAATTTTAGTATTTTTAACTTTTCCAAGAATTTTGAATTGTTAGTCAAATAAATATATTTCAAGTAGTAATTTGATTCCTGAAAAATTGGTTTGTGTTATAAATGAAAGGTTGTTTTCATGTGGCTGTCCCTCTCCCATCCATCATGTCTCCCTCATCTTTTCATCTTCTCATTTATCTCTCTCACTCACTCCCATAAACAATAATTATCCCACATGCTTATATAACGAGGGGTAGATTGTGAGAAAAGGAGTACACGTTGAAAAAAAGAAGAAAGTGCAGAGAAATAGTAGTTGTGCACAGAGAAGATGAGGAATAGTGGAATACACGCACAAAGAGATTGTGCATAGAAGAATAGAAGAGAAGAAGGTAAGTAGAAGGTGGGTGAGAAATATATTTTTATACAAACTAAAATCTATATTGTAATTTCTCCTAAATAGTGAAGTTCTAATCTCATCCGCCCATGTAGTAGGTATATCCAAACCACATAAAAATTCAGTCTCGTCTTCATTTATTTTTCAGCTCGTTTCTATTTATTTTATTATTAATTTTTATATTATTTTATAACACGTTATCAGCACGAGAGTCTAACCATCTGATATATATTTTTTTAATTCTTATTTAATTTACCAGACTTTAAGCGATAGACATATTTTTATATATTTATACCGCCTTAATAACCAATTTGATTTCTGTACCGCCTATATATATATATATATATATATATAAAGTACCAATCTGCAGAAGAGATGATAAAATAGTCCTCCTGAAGAGGCTATAAATATATATATATATATATATATATATATATATATATATATAATGTTTCCGCATATATATTTAATATTTCGGAGAGATAGTCCTCTTGAAGAGGATATATATCTAATCTCTAGGAGAGATGTTAAATATTTAAATTTCTCGTCTATATATTTAATCTCTAGAAGAAATATTTATATTAAATATTTACCTTCTAAAGAGAGTATATTTTTAACCTTCCGAAAAGATGTTAAATTCAACCTCCCGAAGAAGTGAAATAATTTATCCTCCAAATGAGTATATTTGACATCTAGAAGAGATGGTAAATTATTATCCAATTTAATATTATAAATTGAGATCATACTCCTGAAGAGTATATTTAAGTAACCCCAGAAGGGTGAAAATAATATTATATTATTGTCGCAGTTTTATTTTCAGCTTTTACATTATGTTTTACAAATTGTCTTATTATTATTATTGTTAATTTATTTACATGTCAAACATAAGTAAAATTAAATTTGTTCTATTTAACATCAAAGGCAATAATTATATATCATATATTTTTTATGTCAAAATCCATCTAAATACAATGAAATTGAGAAATATTATTTTAGATAGAAATATCGCATCCTTGTAAGATCACATAAAAGCTATGATATTCCTTATGCATGTATATATGATGATGTGTGGAAGGTGCATGGAGTGGGTGGCTTATTAAGAAAATATTATATAATTATATATATAATGAAGCATGGGCTCAAACGTATTTACCTCTTTTATTTTACATTCAGCTCCCCAACTAATTAATAATTCTTCTCTCTCATAATTGTTATCTCTCTCTAATTGATTTATCTCTCATATATTTTCATTATCATTGTATTTATATAGGAAGAATTAAAGACTGAATACTTTACTGTCAAAGACCCACTTATCCTACGAAAAAATTTAAAGGATATAATTGGCCATCAGATATTACTAAAAGCTCGATTTGAATGGTTGCACCTGAAGTTGTAAGATTTTAAAACAATCAGTAATTATAATTCAATTCTACATAAAATTAGCTTGAAATTAATACTATGTGCTGAAAATATTACTGACGAAAACATGCTTGAAAAGACTTTTACTATTTTCCATCCCACTAATATGCTCCTGTAGCAGCAATATAGGGATAAGAAATTTAGTAAATTTTCTAGATTCATATCATGTCTTGTTGTTGAGCAAAATAATGAGGTTTTGATAAAATATTACCAAACTCGTCCAACTAGTTCGGCCCTATTCCCTAAAGTGAATATGAACATATTTCATGTTCAAGGACGAGGACAAAGGTATGGTTGTGGCTGTGATTAAAATAATCACTAACATCGAGACATGAGGTTACGATCCCCAAGAAAAAGGATAACCCTCAGAAGAGGGATGGCCCCCAAAAGTGGAATAATGATCAAAATCAATGACATAAGTATCATGAAAATGAATACTATAGATGCGGAGAAAAAGATCATTGGTTGCATACCTGTCGTATACCCAGCCACTTGGTAGATCTATACCAAGCCTCTATAAAGGATAATAGTAAAGAGGTATAAATTTTGCTAATTTTATTACAAATCAAAATAATGATGCAATATTTTAAGATATAAAATAAGTAATATTATATTTAGATTTATTATCATATTCATTATTGCTATGCTAAATTATAATAATAAGTTTTTAAAATATATATTGCACCGTGGATTGTCCTAAAGCTTTGATTGATTTTAAGATATTTTTGGAAAAAAAAAATTTATTTAGCTGATAGTGCTACAACACACACAATTCTTCGAGATAGAAAATATTTCCATTACTTGAATATATCTTGTAATAACCCAGAAGATTTACACAGGGCCTCGTCAACGAACACAGGGAGTTCGTCAACGAGCGCATAAGGAGGCCTCGTCGACGAAGCCACGCCTCATCAACGAGAAGATATCGAGAGGGGTTTGGGTAGTCTAAAATTTGTCGACGAGGAAGTAAGGTTCGTCGACGAAATCACATAAGAACTCGTCAACGAGATGACGTGTCTCATCGACAAATATAGGGCTATAAATAATGAAAACTTGGGTTAATTAGCAGAATTTTGGCATAAAACATCCTCTCTCTCCCTCTCTCTCTCTCTCTCTCTAAACGCCTCTCTCTCCTTTTCTCTTCGATTTCAGGCTCGTTTCTCACCGAATAAAAAATGTGAGGCCACCACAACACTCCCGGTGAAGTTCTTTGCAAGATTGCTAGAGCTGATCGTTAGTGGAAGTGGTTTGAAATTCATCCCAAATTTAGGGTAAGGTGTTTTATTCAGAATATGTTTTCCCTGCAGTTATAGGAAATGTTGTATGCAGGAAAATACTGATATTTTGTTCTAGGAGATGTCGTTTTCAGGATGTTGAGTGGAGAACCCTGCGGGTGTAGGGCTAGAGTATTGTAGGGGCTTTTCTAGGTAAGGGAAATAAGTTATGCTAGGAGATTTAACTATGTTAATAGAAATTTTATAATTGCATGTATACCAATTATTATGTTGTTTTACAAAATATGAGATTATAAAGTATGTGTGGCCTGAGTAGATATTATTTGCTGTAGAATTTTATGTAGTTTTCCCAGTATATGATGTTATACAGAACATATAGTTATAGCCAGATATTCATAGACATTATACAGACAGATGCATGAACATATACAGTTTTATTCAGATAGTTTCACAGATGGATATATATATATATATATATATATATATATATATAAATACAGATGTTTATTCAGATTAGTATATATAGTAATTACAAAGTATTATGTTTTCCTAAATGCCATAACATTCAGAGTATACAAACAGATTACACAGATAGAAAGTACAGACAGATTATACAGTAATAACATCAAGATGCTACAGATATTACAGTATTTATAGTATAGATTAATTATGTTATGGTTATTTTTGAAACATAATGAAAACAATAAAAAGAGTGTAGTATATATGTATATAGTATCAGATTCATGTGGAAAGATTACAGACATATACAGTTTACAGAGCATGGTACCGTTGCTATATACAGAATAGAGTGCAACCACATATCTCAGATAGTGTGTGGGTACCATCAAACTATGCTCAAAGAGGATGCAGCTCCCCAATTCACTGGGTTGAATGGGGCTAGTTTGACGAGGTAGTAGCTAGTCCCGAGCTTAAGAATAGATGCAGTTTGGCCGGGCTGAGATAGCGTAGAGTATGATGACTTACCTGGAGGGCCGACCAGAGTTAAATCCTGCCTACGGGCCGCATAACCCTATCATGAGGGGTCAAATCATGACATACAGAGTCCCAGGGAAAGATCACAGTTATGTATATGTATATGTATATAGTTTACAGCATTTATTAAATATAGTATGGTATTAGCAGTATGAATGATAGAAAGTTTAGATGATACCAATATTTTAAGCTACTATACATGTGGTATACGTGTTTTACAGATTTTCCAGATCATGCAATTTTAAATATTATTATTATTATAGTTATACGTGTGATACCCCATCGATGAAAGGCTTAAAAGACTAGATGTTACTACCCATATCAACAAGGTGCACCTTTCTTTTTGGGAGCCTTTCCATAAGAACTTCATAGTTAAGCGTGCTTGGCTTGGAGCAATATTGGGATGGGTGACCTCTTGGGAAGTTTTCTTAGGAAGTGTGTGAGTAAGGACAAAACACACTGAAAAAGACACGTGTTGGTTTGTGGGGCCAGTCATTAGTCCGATAAGGCCCGCCCCCCTATTGTCTGTTCCAGGTGGAGGAGGAGAAACGCAGTGCTCCTCGGCAGACCCAGGTTGGGGCGTTACAATACGAATCGGTCGTCACACACTAGTAATAGCATATTTCCACTTACTAAGCATCGTCTCACCCCCATTACTTTACCATTTTTCAAGTGAGCCAGCTAGGCGAGCAGATCAGGCTCGTAGATAGAGAGTTGACTTGCTTACCCTAGTTGTAGGGTAAGTTTGTGACAGAGTTTTGTATTTTTAGGGTAGGTGATATTGGAGGGAGTTGTTTTATATGGCTATGGTCTGAATGTACTAAATTCTGGTATTGTATAGTATATATGGTTGCATGACTTATGTATCTGCTGCGTAGGTATGGTTATGTATATATATTCTTTAAATATATATATGGTGTAAATTTTTAGGACATTACATTTTGGTATCAGAGCCTAGGTTGTTAGGTTCTGTAGACTCTAGAGTGCAATGGGAAACAATACTAGAATATAGGAAAAGAATTTGAGGTTTTGTTCTATGATCTGGATACAAGATTTTGTGGTGGTTTCTGTGTTTTTCCTAGGGTGACATTTCAAGAAAGTCATAGTAAACTATCAACGAGTTGTGTGTTTGGGTTGCATGATTGGATTTTGGGATTAAGATCAGGAAGGATGGTTAATAGAGGATTTGAAGTTTTAGTTGAATAAGTTGGGTCTATATGGGGAATAGAATTCTAAAATGGTGTTCTACATATTTTTATGATGGATGTAGGAGGTAGTAGCGCTCACGCCAGTGGTGATGACAGAGCGGGTCCTTTTAGCGCAGGAGGTGGAGATTCAGATGCTGTGCTTCGTAGTGTGGCTCAGCAAGTTATGACTGAAATAGCGCGGAGCTTTAGAAAGTAGGGAAGTCCATCTTCAGTTCAGGGATGTACCATAGAGAAATTTATGAAAATGAATCCGCCAGCTTTTTCTGGAGCGGCTGACCCTGCAGTTGCTAAGAATTGGGTGCAATAGGTGGAGAAGATTCTGACAATACTTCACTGCACCAATGAGTAGAGGGTCTTATATGCTACATATAGACTGGCGGGGGAGGCCGAGAGATGATGGACAGCTACTAGGCTATTGGAGGAGTAGAGGGTTATACCAGTGTTGATAACCTAGGCTCGATTCAGGGAGGTGTTCTTCGATAGGTACTATCCTGCCTCAATCAGACAGGCTTGAGTATAAGAGTTTTTGAGTCTGTCCCAGGGGTTGATGACAGTCCAGCAGTACGCGGAAAGATTTATCGAGCTCTCACGTTTTTGCCCATATATTGTCCCCGATGAAGTGAAGAAGGCCAGAATGTTCAAGAGAAACTTGAGGTAAGATATCTATAGGCAGGTGGCAATACTGAGGATCCAGGATTTTGTAGAGTTGGTTGACAGGGCTATTATAGTAGAGGAGAGTCTACACAGGGAGACTGAGACACAGAGTCAGAAGAAGAGGACTGCGCCCTCGAGTTTTCAGGCGGGTCCTAGTCGAGGCCTTGGAAAGGAGGTAGATTTGGTGGAGGCCAGAGACAGATGGTAGAGCATGGTGGATTTCAGGGTGGACAACTTCCTGCCATTTGTCCTAGATGCAAACGGAGACATTCTGGTGAGTGCCAATTGGGGGAAAATGCTTGTTATCATTGTGGGAGGCCCGGTCATATGACTCGATCCTGTCAGATGCCACCAGGTTATGTGCCAGCTCCTAGGCCATTTCGAGGAGGATAACAGGCGCCCCATGGAGGTCAACAAAGAAATATAGCACTGACGAGGGTTTATGCATTGACGCCGGGGGACGCCGAGACGGCTGGAGACATGGACACAGGTACCCTTATTGCTTTACCATATAAAATTGTTGCTTTTTTTGATATAGGTGTCATCCACTCTTTTATATCGGTGGGGTATGTTAGAATAACTGGTGTAGAGACACAGCTATTAGATGTAGAATCATCTATGGGTATGCTGATGGGATTTGTGGTAAAATGCAAGAAAGTGCTTCAGAATTTTCCAGTAAGTATTTAGGAGAGAGTGCTATTAGTCGATCTTGTAGTCCTTGATATTCAGGGGTTTGATGTGATACTGGGCATGGATTGGCTAGTAACTCATTACGCTAGTATATATTGCCACTAGAAAAAAGTGATTTTCAGACCCCCCAGATGAACAAGAGTACAGATTTGTGGGTTCACACATACGTGCCACGCCACAACTCGTGTTGGCTATTCAGGTGAGAAGATTGCTACAGGATGGTTTCCAGGGGTATGTTGCATACATAAAAGAATTGCCAAAAGAAGAATTGATACAAGCTGACATAGTAGTAGTGAGGGAATTCCTAGATGTCTTTCCAGAAGAATTGTCTGGTTTGCCGCCTAACCGTGAGATTGAGTTTACTATAGATGTGTTTCCGGGATCTGCACCAGTATCTAAAGCACCATACTGTATGGCTCCAGTCGAGTTGAAAGAATTGAAAGATCAGCTACAGGAATTGCTGGACAAAGGGTTTATCAGGCTCAGTGTGTCGCCCTGGGGAGCGCCAGTTTTGTTCGTAAAAAAGAAAGATAGAACCATGAGATTGTGCATCGACTATATGGAGATAAATAAACTAACAGTTAAGAATAAATATCCTCTCCCTAGGATTAAAGATTTATTTGATCAACTCCAGGGGACTCAGGTTTACTCTAAAATTAACTTGCGGTAGAGTTACCATCAGGTGAAAGTTAGAACAGAGGATATTTCGAAGATCACATTTTGAACCAGATATGGGCATTACGAGTTCCTGGTGATGCCATTTGGGTTGACTAATGCACCAGCAGTATTCATGGATTTGATGAATCGAGTGTTCCATCAATATTTGGACCAGTTTGTGGTTGTCTTCATTGATGATATACTGGTATACTCGAGGAGTTTTGAGGAACATAAACATCATTTGAGTCTAGTGTTGCAGATATTGAGAGAGAGAAAATTATATGCAAAATTAAAGAAATGTGAGTTTTGGTTGAGGCAGGTTCCTTTCTCAGTCATGTGATCTCTGAGACGGGTACATCAGTTGATCCAATTAAAATAGAAGCAGTACTGAATTGGGAAAGGCCGGGAAATGTTCAGGAAGTCAGGAGTTTTCTGGTATTGGTAGGCTATTACCAGCACTTTGTAGATGGCTTCTCGAGGCTATCAGGTCCATTAACACGGCTTACAAGGAAAAATGTAAAATTTGATTGGATCGATGATTGCGAACAGAGTTTTAAGGAGTTAAAGCGATGGTTAGTTTCAGCTCCGATATTATCTATTCTATCAGGGGAGGACGAATTTATAATATATAGTGATGCATCATTGAAAGGTCTTGGGTGTGTATTGATGCAGCACGGTAGGGTGATTGCGTATGCTTCTAGACAACTTAAAGAATATGAGAAGAATTATCATGTCCATGATTTGGAGTTAGCTGCAATGGTGTACGCTCTCAAGATCTTGAGGCATTACCTATATGGTGGAAAGTGCGAGATTTTCATGGATCACAAGAGCCTGAAATATTTCTTCACCCAGAAAGAGCTGAATATGAGGCAAAGAAGATGGCTAGAGCTTATTAAAGACTATGATTGCACGATTAGTTACCATCCAGGAAAGGCAATTATAGTGGCAGATGCTCTGAATAGAAAGTCAATGGGATCCGTACTGGCAGCTAAGGAGATTCAGCACTCAATTTTGATGGATTTGGAGAGGCTTAGCATAGAGTTGATAAAGGAGAGTCCTCAGGCAGTCATTTCTAGTCTAGTGGTTTAGCCTACACTATACGAGAGGATTAAAGCAGCTCAGGGTAATGATGCAGAGTTGGCAAAGGTAATGGCTAGGGTGCGAGATGGTTAGGGTGAGGAATTCAGCATATCAAATGACGGAGCCCTATGGTTACGTACTAGGCTCTGCATTCCTACAGATACCGAAATCAGAAGAACTATATTGGTGGAGGCTCACAGATCCCTATATGTTGTACATCCAGGTAACACTAAAATGTATCGGGATCTGCGGGAGTACTTCTAGTGGAGTGGAATGAAAAGAGAGATAGCTGAATTTCTACAACAGTGCTTGATGTACCAGCAAGTTATAGCTGAGCACCAGAAACCAGTAGGGAAGTTGCATCCATTGTTTATTCCAAAGTGGAAATGGGATCATGTTTCAATGGATTTCGTTACGGGATTACCACCAGCACGACAAGGGTTGAATGTGATTTGGGTGGTTGTTGATCGTTTGACAAAGACTGCTCATTTCATTCTGACTAAATTTGGTTATTCCATGGACAGATTGGTAGAAATATATATTCAGGAGATAGTTCGCATCCATGGTGTGCCGGTATCCATAGTCTTCGACCGAGATCCTCAGTTTACTTCACGATTTTGGAAGAGTTTTTAGGAGACTATGGGTACATAGTTAGCATTCAGCACTGCTTTCCATCCCCAAATAAATGGACAGACCGAAAGGACAATTTAGACTCTAGAGGATATGCTCCGTGCTTATGTGTTTGATTTTGGAGGTAGTTGGATTCAATTTATGTCGTTAATCGAATTTGCTTATAATAATGGCTATCAGGCTAGTATCGGCATGGCACCTTATGAAGTACTGTATGGTAGGAGGTGACGATCTCCTCTTTTCTAGGATAAAGTTGGGCAGGCGTCCGACAAATTAAAGAAAGAATCGGTACAACACAGAGTTGGTAGAAAAGTTACGCAGATACTCGCCGCCGGAAACTAGAATTTGATGTGGTGGATCAGGTATTCTTGAAGATAGCTCCCCTGAAAGGAATTATGAGATTTGGAAAGAATGGCAAGTTGAGCCCTAGGTATATTGGTCCTTTCGAGATACTAGAGAAAGTAGGGCTAGTTGCCTATAGGCTAGCTCTGCCACCAGTTTTGTCTAAAATACACAACGTATTCCATGTTACCATGTTGAAGAAATACATCCCAGACCCGTCCCACATCATCAATTATGCAGAGATAAAACTAAAGGATTTGTTGGCTTATGAAGAAGTACCAGTACAGATTTTAAACAGAAAGACACATAAATTGCGCACGAAAAAAATTTAGCTAATGAAAGTTTTGTGGAGGAACCATGCTATGGAAGAAGCTTCATGGGAACTCAAGGATGAAATCAAACAGAAATACCCGTAGTTTTTTCAGGAGGTTTAGTGGTAAACAGGTAAAGTATAAGTAGATAGGTTATATTTTCTTTTGCAAGTTCATGTATTGAATTAGTTAGTAGGTGGTCTTTTAGTTTTATATGTATAATCTCCTAGAACTTAGATTGTAACCACAGTATTCCTCCGCCATAAGTGAGGGTGAGTAATAAAATAAGTAGAACCTTTACCTTTACGGGATGATAGAGTGTTGGTGTTCAACCCAGATAGTAAATTTCGAGGACGAAATTTTATAAGAAGGGGAGAATGTAATAACTCAGAAGATTTATGCAAGGCCTCATCGACAAACACAGGGAGTTCATCAATGAGAGCATAAGGAGGCCTCGTCGACGAAACCACGCCTCGTCGACGAGAAGATACTGAGAAGGGTTTGGGAAGTCTAAAATTCGTTGATGAGGAAGTAAGGTTCGTCGATGAAATCACTTAAGAACTTGTCGACAAGATGACGTGTCTCGTCGACGAATTAGGGGCTATAAATAGTGAAAACCTAGGTTAATTAGAAGAATTTTGGCGTAAAACATCCTCTCTCTCTCTCTCTCCTTCTCTCTTCAATTTCGGCCGCATTTCTAACCGGATCGAAAATTCGAAGCCACCACGACGCTCCTGGTGAAGTTCTCTGAAAGACTTCTGGAGCTGATCATTGTTGAAAGTGGTTTGAAATTCATCCCAAATTCAGGGTAAGGTGTTTCATTCAGAATATGCTTTCCCTGCAGTTATAGGAAATGTTGTATGTAGGAAAATACTGATGTTTTGTTCTGGGGGATGTTGCTTTTAGGATGCTGAGTGGAGAACCCTGCAGGTGTAGGGCTAGAGTATTGTATGGGCTTTTCAGAAACTAGGTAAAGGAAATATGCTATGCTAGGAGATTTGATTATGTTAACAGAAATTTTACAGTTGCATGTATACCAATTATTATGTAGTTTTACAGAATATGAGATTATAAAGTATGTGTGGCCTGAGTAGATATTATTTGATGTAGAATTTTATACAGTTTTCCCAGTATATGATGTTATACAGAACATATAGTTATAGCCAAATATTCACAGATATTATACAGACAGATGCATGAACATATATAGTTTTATTCAGATAGTATCACAGATGGATATATATATATATATATATAAATACATATGTTTATTCATATCAGTATATATAGTAATTATAGAATATTATGTTTTCCTAAATGCTATAACATTCAGAGTATATAGACAGAATACACAGATAGAAAGTACAGACATATTATACAGTTATAGCATCAAGATGCTACAAATATTATAGTATTTATAGTACAAATTAATTGTGTTATGGTTATTTTGGAAACATAATGAAAATAGTAAAAAGAGTGTAGTATATATGTATATAGTATCAGATTCCTGTGGAAAGATTACAGACATATACAGTTTACAGAGCACGGTACCATTTCTATATACAGAATAGAGTGCAACCACATATCTCAAATAGTGTGTGGGTACCGTCAAACTGTGCTCGAAGAGGATGAAGCTCCTTAGTTCACTAGGTTGAGGGGGCCAGTTTGACGAGATAGTAGCTAATCCTGAGCTTAGGAGTGGATGCAATTTGGTCGGGCTGAGGTAGTGTAGAGTATGATGACATACATGTAGGGCCGACCAGAGTTAAGTCCTGCCTACGGGCCGCACAACCCTGTCATGAGGGGTCAAATCATGACATACAGAATTCAAGGGAAAGAGCACAGTTATGTATATGTATATGTATACAGTTTAAGGCATTTATTAAATATAGTATGGTATTAGCAGTATGAATGATAGAAAGTTCAGATGATACCAATATTTTAAGCTACTATACATGTGATATACGTGTTTTACAAATTTTCCAGATCATGCAGTTTTAAATATTATTATTATAGTTATACGACTCGGTCGCCACACACTAGTAGTAGCATATTTCCACTTACTGAGCATTGTCTCACCCCATTACTTTACCATTTTTCAAGTGAGCCAGTTAGGCGAGCAGATCAGGCTCGCGGATAGAGAGTTGACTTACTTACCTTGGTTGTAGGGTAAGTTTGTGATAGAGTTTTGTATTTTTGGGGTAGGTGATACTGGAGGGAGTTGTTTTATATGGCTATGGTATGAATGTACTGAATTCTAGTATTATATAGTATATATGGTTGTATGACTTATGTATCCACTGTGTAGGTATGGTTATGTATATATTCTTTAAAAATATATATATATATTGCTTTAAATTTTGAGGACGTTACATATCTCAATAAATGTTAATAGAATATCTGGTTCTACAAATTTGATTGAAGGTTCTAGAAAAGTTAATATAAAGTTACCTAATGGTACTTTATTACAAATTGATTAAGCTTTATATTCGAGCAGATCCAAAAGAAATTTGTTTAGTTTTAAAGATTTAAGACTCAATAAATATTATATTAAAACTACAAATGAAGGTAGTAAAGAATTTCTTTATATTACTTCTATTGTTTCTGGGAAGAAACAAATTTTAGAAAAACTGTCAACTTTATCTTTTGGATTGTATTATACAAAGATTAAAACAGTTGAATCATATAATGTCTTGCATCAGAAGTGCAACGACCCAAAGTTATTTACACTTTGGCATGATCGTTTTGGACAACTTGGAGATGTAATGATGCATAGAATCATTGAGAATTCACATGGTCATCCACTAAAGAACTAGAAAATTCTTTTATCAACTGATTTCTTGTGTATTTCTTAGAAATTATTTGTCATTTTAATGAAATAATATTCCCTACATTATGGGGAGAAAAATTAGTTCTGAAGTACAACATGAAATCATGTGGAATGACATGAATTTATCTTATTTAGATTCTCGCACAGATCATAAAGTGAACTTAAAGTGCAAAAGATTGTGCATTTGCAAGGGATTGCAAATTAGTTACCAGATTCTTTTGCAAATACCAAGGCTATATTAAAATCTCATATATATACTGCAAATATTCCAACACCCATTAATCTCTCTGAAGAACAACAGCCAGATAATGAACATAAACCACAAGTTAAGCATGTAAGGCCTGTTGGTGCAAAAAGATAAAACTCCCAAAAGGAGAAGATTGAAGTCTATAAACACTCCAGAAGAGGATACAAAGGTGGATAATCCATTTGACATTCACAAACCCATTTGTCCTGAAAATGAAATCCCTATTATAAAACCTCCTAAAGAGGAATCTCTTGAAGAGACATCCTTTAAAAAGAGGACAGGTGTCTGGAAATAATAATGAAATCTCAATTCATTACACAAGAGAAATATGAGATAGAAATAAAGTTATTGTCAACAACAAATTTGCATATGCTACTAACTACTGACATTACCAGAAGTAATGATGACATTATTAGAAGTAATGATGACATTACCAGAAGTAATAGCATTACCAAAAGTAATGAGGATCATGAACTTAAATCTGTTAATGAATTTTGATATAGAAGTGATTGGGAAAAATGGAAAGAGACTATCACATTAAAATTAAACTCTCTATTAAAAGAGAAATTTTTGGACCTATAGTCTATTTACTAGAAGATATCCAACTTGTTGGATACAAATGGGTATTTGTGCACAAGAAAAATGAAAATAATAAAACTACTCAATATAAAGCAAGACTTTTGGCATAAGGTTTCTCACAGAAACTCGAAATTGATTATGAGGAGACATATTCTCTCGTAATGGATGGAATCACTTTCAGATTCTTAATTAGGCCAGTAGTCGCTGAATGACTGAGCATGCGTCTTATGGATGTAGTAACAACATACCTATATATAAAGATCATTGGATGGTGAAATTTATATAAAAAATCCCTAAAGGATTTGAATTGCCTAAAGCAAAATTTAGAAATTTATGTTTAGTTAAACTCCAACATTCCTTATATGGATTAAAGCAATTTGGATGCCTGTGGTACAATCAATTAAGTACCTTGTGAAAGAAGGATTCATAAAAGATCCAATTTGTCCATGCGTTTTTATCAGAATCCATATTTGCTATAATTATTGTTTACGTTGGTAATTTGAAATTAGTTGGGACTACTGAAGAGCTCACTTAAATTGCTAATGATGGAATTTGAGATGAAAGATTTAGGAAAGACAAAATATTGTCTTAACATACATATTGAACATATAAATGGTGGAATTCTTGATCTAAATATATCGAAAAAGGTATTAAGGTAATTTTATATGGATAAAATTCATCCTTTGGGATCTCCAATGATGGTGTGTTTATGTTAAGAAAGATCAATTTCGATCTCATGATGAGGGGGAGGAATTGCTTGGTCTTGAAACACCATATTTAAGCCTCATAATGATGGGGAGGAATTACAAGGTCCTGAAGTACCATATTTAACTGTTAGTGGCTCTTTGATTTATCTAACAAATTGTACAAGATCTGAGATTGAATTTGCTGTAAGTCTACTAGCAAGATATAGCTCTGCTCATACTCGACAGCACTAGAATAAAGTTAAGCACATTTTGCGCTATTTGAGAGGTACATCTGATTTGAGTCTATTATACTCATTTGATTCCAAATCTCAATTAGTAGGATATGTAGATACTGGATATTTATATGATCTTCACAATACTAAATCTCAAACTTGATATGTATTTCTTTACGAAAAAACTGTTATATCTTGAAAATCAGTAAAGCAGACGATTACAGCAATATCCTCCAATCATTGTAAAATACTAGCTATCCATGGAATTAGTAGAGAATGCTTATAACTTCGATAAATGATTTCTCATATCCAAGAAAATTATGATCTTCAATCAATTAAGGATATCCCAACAATTTTGTATGAAAACAACACAGCATGCATGTATAATTCAACTGAAAGAAGGATACATTAAATGTGACAGAACGAAGCATATCTCTTATAAATTCTTTTATACACATAAATGGTGATATAGTTGTTTAGTAAATCCAATCAAGTGGTAATCTAGCAGATTTGTTCAAGAAAACTTTGCCTATTACAATATTCAAGAAATTTGTTCATCTAATCGGAACGAAACATCTTAAAGATATTAGCAGCAGGAGTTAATATATATATATATATATATATATATGAGTGACAGCTAAGGGGGCGTGTTATAAATGGATGGTTGTCTTCATGCGGCTGTCCCTCTCCCATTCATCATGTCTCCCTCATCTTTTCATCTTCTCTTTTATCTCTCCCACTCACTCCCATAAACAATAATTAAATGAAACCTCATCTGCTCCTCCCACATGCCTATATAAGGAGGGGTAGATTGTGAGAAAAAAGGAGTACACGTAGAAAAAAGAAGAAAATAGTAGCTGTGCGTAGAAAAGATGAGGAATAGTGGAATACATGCACAAAGAAATTGTGCATAGAAGAACAGAAGAGGAGAAGGTAAGTAGGAGGTGGATGAGAAATATATTTTTATACAAAGTAAGATATATATTGTAATACGTTCAAAATAGTGAAATTTTGATCTTATCTGTCCGTGTAGTAGGTATATTCATACCACGTAAAAATTCAGTCTCGTCTTAATTTATTTTTTTATTCGTTTCTATATATTTTATTATTAATTTTTATATTATTTTATAACAGTTTGGCTTGTCGCCAAAGTAAATTACTCGAAGCTCGGGGGGTCAAAGGTAAAATTCCGGCGGAAGTTCCACCACATAATACTCGCACCGGTGCGAGTATTATACTCGGGATTTTCCGCAGAAACAAACAAATTTACGGGGTGAACTTGAATTGCCGAAAAGTCGCACGCAGAACGAACGAGTCCCTCCTCTCCCCTTCCGTATCTCTTTGTGGAAATACCAGAGGGAAGAGGAGTCCTTTGGATCTCTTAGAGGGAGAAAGAGAATACCTTAATCATCTGACTGAGTGAAAGGGTTTGTCGAATGGATCAGATCTTGAACAAGGTGGGATCATACTGGTTCAGCCAGAAGGCCAACAAGGAAATCAACTCCGTCGGCGATGACATCAACGTATGCTTTATTCTGCCCAATTTCATTGAGATAGCTTTTAATCTTGTATGGATTTCAATTCCTTAATTTCACATGATTTTATTAATCTCGTCAGAAGGTTCTCTTTTTTAGTGCGTATTCTGCGGCCAAATCAGGGTTTTGTTGATTTAATTGGCTTGATTGTATGTAGCTCAAACCTCGATGGGTTATTTGAGGTAGTCTAATAAATGGTATATTGTAAATTTAAGGGATCAATAAAATTATAGAAGGTAAAAATGTGTAATTACGCTTCGTTATCCTGTGTTTTCGATGGAGTCGAGCTCAAATGGGTTAAGCGAAACTTTGGAACTGCTGGTGAGCAAAGTGAAATTGGGCCAAATCTGAGGTGGGTAAGGTGTGCTTATTCCATTATATAGTTATCATATTAAATTCTGGCGGTATTGTAAGGCAATTTTAGTGTAAAGTTATTCTCCAAACTAGATATATGAAATGAATTTCCTTTCATATCAGTATTCTATCCTTTCAAATTTCAATTTGCAGCTGGGTTCATGATTCTTTGGTGGCATTTGGATGTATGATTAAGAAATAAGTTTTTTGGCAAAATTGAGCCTTTGTACGATGATTGCTGGTATATTGGAATCATTCAAGAACGTTTTGGAAAAATTTTTTAGTCATTGAAACTGGCTCTGTATTTAACTGAAATGTATAGAAGCAATATTGAGGTGGTTGACCGCAGATACATCTAAACCATCAATCTAAATTAGTAACTTCTTTTTCTAGTTGTTCCTTTCTTTATAGAATTTCTGTGTATGAAAAATAAATTACCTAAAACAGTACACAGACGGCTTCTTAATTGCTGGATAGTGGACTAGAGTAAGGGGCTGAAGAGAGCATATAAGAATCATGTTATTGTGTACTATGAAATGTACATGAATGTAAACCAACTGCTTACAAGTTCGCTTTGAACCTCTATAAAGAAGATTAAGTATCTATAAAGATGGTTAAGTTGACTACTTGGCATTCACTAAATTTTAGAAACAATATTTGCACTTTGACAGGAGAAGCAGTTGATACAAGTGAATGCAGGTGCTGTTATCAATTGTATGACAGGATGATTCTGGGTTTCAAATGATAATATCAACTGTTATCGAGAATTTACTTCATCTGTTTGTCTAGCTGTTGATAACTTTTTTGGTTGATTGACTTGTCTAGATTTCAGAATTGGAAGTTGAACTCAGTTGTGGGATATATGCATTAGGTGACTTTCCATCTATAGAACTGTGATTTTGTGGGCTTGCTTGGAAGCTTTTTACATTTATTTCTTGTGATCAAGTAGTGATTCCATTGTGATATAATCATGGACTAATTTGTTGCTCTAGAAGATATATTATTTCATCTTCTTGGTAGTTTACTAGTTGGTAGTTGACATTCACAAAATTAGAATAATATTCGTACTTTGTAGGGGAAGAATTGATGCATCTGAAAGGAGCATCATTGTTAATTGTTTGATGGGGTAATTCTGGGTATCAAATGAGAGTATCTGAACAATAATTTCTATGGAGAATTTGTTTCAGCTGCTTCTCTGGCTTTGAAGTGTTCCTTGGCTGGTTGATATAAGTCTAGATTTCAGAATAGGAAATTGAACTGAGTTCCCGTATCTTTGTTCATCGGGTGATTATCAATTTTTATAACTGTGATTTTGTGGGACTTGGTTAGAAGATTTTAAGATGTGGTTCTTCTCTTCAAATATCGGTTTCATTTCCCCCACTTGGAATTTAGATGAAAAGAAGTTGTGATGCAGTGGCAGTATGAAGGAGTTACAGCCAAGAGAGAATTTGGAGGGGTAGACGAGACAAGAGGGGAAGAAGACGATACAGGTGGGAAAAAAACTCACACATGTTCATTTCAATTCAGATCCACAAAACCTAGCTTCCACATAGCTTTCATACCCTATTATAAAAAAGCCTAAATTACAAGAAATTACACATACCCCCTCAAGATACATGAAATTAAAAAAGAATCCCTAAAACAGACATATATTACGAAGCCCTCATAAACATAACCCCAGTTAATTATTCCTAAACCTATTGGGCTAAAATTCAATGATTCCTTAATCCATTTCTTTTTAATCAGCCTCCAAAGAGGGTCAATTAATTGCCCGTCCTCTTTTTCTATGTCAAATCTTTCCTATTTGCAAAAAATTGTGCCTCGAATTTTGAAATGTTTGACGATCAAACTAAGAAGCAATGAACCTGGACTCTCCAAGAGCCGGTGCTCAAGTGATGCAAGGAAACCTCATCCTTTTGGCAGTGTTAATGAAAGAAAAGACTTGAATTGAGAATTGTCATCCAAGAAAGCATAAAAAATGGCAAACTCAACAATAGGAATTTTTAGACGACTTTGGATGATTTCAAACACATGCATTTCCCTGTTTGTGGTGTCTTGAAGTTTAGTACCTTTGACGTGATCAATATTTGCATTTTCTTTTTCTTGGTTGGTAGGTAGAGGCATACAGCAAGCTTCAAAATAATTTTCCTACTGTTATAGTGAAAGATATGTGTTCTTATGTCCTTGAGTCACACTCAAATCATCTAATTAAGGAGAACCAAGGATCAAATGGCATCTTTGACGTGATCAATATTGGCATTTTCTTTTTCTTGGTTGGTAGGTAAAGGCATACAGCAAGCTTCAAAATAATTTTCCTACTGTTATAGTGAAAGATGTGTTCTTATGTCCTTGAGTCACACTCAAATCATCTAATCAAGGAGAACCAAGGATCAAATGGCTAATATTCATGGGTATGATGTCAATGCCAAACATTATCAAAGTGGTCACCCATTTGGATAGGAACCAAGCCTTCACTAATGTGTAAAGTAGTGTTATCAACCCATATGTCGTAAGGCTGTGGGTGGGGTTCAGGTTGAAGATGCATGAGTGACAACATTTATGAAATCACATTCATAGGGTATCTTCCGTCAATATGAATGATCTGCAAACATTTTCTCCTCACTTGAGAAACAATTTAATATTATGCTCAAAATTATGCTCAAAGTATGACAAAAGCTATTCCTTTTTCTCGTAATTTGTCACCTTGTTCTTTTTTCTTTTTTCCCTAAATAAGACCCTACAAAGAAGGGAATTTGGTTAAAATCAGCACGCAATTGAGTGCAGTTTAATGATTGGGCAGGATGATGATGTGGCAGGTCCTAATGTGGCAAATCTGCTGGTGTGTTTGATGATGTGGGTGAAGGTGGTGCTTGTGTGGTAGTTTAGGTAAAATTGTAGTCTGGATACGGGTAAGAAAAGAAAAGAGGCTGGGTTGTTTGATATTGAAGTAAATGGGGATGGTTTTTATTTATTTATTTATTTTTAAAGAAAGAGGCTTGAGGTTTTTAAGAGAGCAAAATGAGCCTATCTGAATAAAATGTTAAGGAGATGGGTACTGAGCTTTTCCCCCTAATTTTTTAAAATAAAGTTGGGCCTTGCTTTTGTAATGGATCGGGCCTTGTACAAGAGAGAGCCATGTCGGTTTTGGAGGAATATAGAAGGCAGAAAACAAGTGGGTGGGAAATTGTACTCGGTTCACAAGATTACACGTGGCAGCCAGTGCCTGAGATGTGTGGGGATTTGTCTAGCAGATTCTGGCAATGACCTGTGATGAGACAGCAGATCAAAGGATGGTGAGCTCAACTGTGCTGGTGATTTGCCATGAAAGTACTGGCAGAATGAGCAAGCAAGAACAGTAGTGGCTGGTGACGGAGGAATTGATGAGGAATCACTCAATAGGGAAAGAAATAGAATGAGAAGAGGGAATGAGGAAGAGGAGAAAACTGAAAAGGGAGAAGGGAGAAGGGAGAAGGGAGAAGAGAGAAGAATGTTGTTTCAAGGAAATTTGATTTTTTGCAGATGAAAAAGTGGCTGGAATTTAACAGAAAGGAGAGGAAGAAGAAGAATGATTGAGAGGAAAAAGGGGAATTGAAAATGGAAGAATATATATCTAGTTGGGTTCAAATACCAAATGATACTGTAGCATCATCAAGGAATCACAATCTAGAGGGAATTTGGGAGAGATTGAAGAGGGGAGAGGGGAAAAACTGACACATATTCACAAAAGCTAACTTCCATATGGCTTTCTTTCCCTATTTATAAGAAAGCCTAAATTACAAGAAATTACACATAAACCCCTAAAGAAACATGAAATTATAAAAGAATCCTTAAGACTTGCATATATTAAAAACAACCCCCCTCATAAACTTAACTCTAATCCTACATATATTTGGCTGAAATCCACTAATTCCTCAATCCAATTCTCTTTAATCAGCCTCCAACAGGGGTGTCCGTCCATTTACCTGCTTCTTGTTCTCCTTCAAGTTGTTAATTGAAGTAATCTTTGAACAATAACGAGCTCTTATTTTTATTGATTATTTTGGATGTTAGATATGTTCTTGCTGAAATTTTGTAACGTGGCATTTGGGAATATTAATATGGTATTGTGAATTTACAATTTCGTGAATTTGGACAAGTATAACATAAAAATGTATTGAGTTTTATTCAGATTCACATTCCCAATTTATGTTCTCGTTTTATATATTTGTACCATATTTAGATTATTTTGCCAGAGAAATTATTTGACATTCTTGATGAATAGAACTTTGTCTTAGTTTGAGATTCTGTCATCGATAAACTTGAGGTCCCTTCTGAGAGGATTGCTGGACGTGCAAGGATTGGCCTTAAGAAGCAATCACCAAGCAGTCATTCTTTTGCAGCATCAGCTAATATAGAAACTTATGGAAACTAAGCCTTCGACTCACTCTATCCCTTTGAAATTTTTTAGGCAACTGCTTTCCAGTTATCTCATATTTGTACTTAAAATGCTTCTATGGCTTTTGAAAGAAGGATAGGATTGTGGCAGCAAAAATGTTGGACTTAAATACATTATATTAATTGATTGTATAAATGCTGATAGACGAAGAAGGTTGATGCTGTTAACTGTTAACTTTTTATCGGTTTTTCATTGTTTGAAGTAGACCAAAGTCTTTCTAGTGTTCTGTAGTCTTAAATTTGTGTTTTTATAGGTTACTCATATTTTGTTAACAGATAAAAAGATTTGTCAATTGCGGTGTGTATGAATTTGGCGACAGTTTGGTTCTTCTGCACCTTATGCACTAGCATCTGCAGCATTCTTTTCAATGTACTGGATCTACATTGTCTGTTCACAAATTTTCACATGCCCCTGGGCTCGGGGTTAGGTGCATAATGTTGATCTGTGTTGGATTCATGGAACTTAGAGTTTGGCCCCCTTTTTTGGGTGAACTTCTTCTATTTTCAAGAAGTGAAAGTTTGGTACAGCACAATGTTAAACTTTTTTTTTAGCTTTTAAACACCTAGCTTTTAGTTAGTCTTTTATTTTTATTTTTTATTTTTATTTCATTTTATTTTGTTTTTGGAGAGCCTTCGAAAGTTATAGATTTAAAGCTTTTAAAGCGATTGCCTCCCAATGTAGAGTGAGTTTGTCCCCTCTTGTTTCGACGAACTTCTCCTTTCAATAAGTAAATGACATTTGTTAAACTGCCTTTTCATCTTTTATAAAGCAAGCTTTTGCTTTTTCTGGGAACTTCTAAAATTGACTAAATTTTCCACGCAATATTTATACCTCCTAAAATGACATACCTATTTTTGTTGTTTTAGACATTTTAGTCAGCTTACAGCATTTTTCCCAAACACACAGGATCAGCTTTTCCCCCCCTTTCTACTGGCTCTTTGGGGGAGGGCAGACCATGCCTTATTGAGACACATGATTTATGTGCAGACGTAGGAAGCTAGGAATCATGGGTTAAAGGCTAAACATTGTTTAGTGTTTATGTATTGAGGGTTTAATGTGTAATGGTGCCTTTTTAGTTAATTGTAGGGTGTATAAATATTGAGCAATTGTGTTTTGCAACAATCAATTGACAATTTGAAATCAATCCAAATTTCCCTTGTGTCTTTCCTCCCTTTTAATGTACGACACTCTTCTTTCTCCTTCATTCTTCTTTCTTCTTCTCCCCCTCTTCTTTGTTCTCTTCTTCCTTTTTCTTCCTTCTTTCTCTCTGTTCTCTCCCATCTCCCTGCTGCCTTTGCTTTTAGAGCCTGAATTCAAATCACACCCTTATAAATTCTTGAAAATTAGAGCCATCAAATCCACAACCTTCTGATTCTCTTCTATTAACCCATCCATGCCAACATGAAGCTCTCCAAAATCACTGACTGACCAGATGCTGTACTATTCACAGCCATAAAATAGTTGGAAAGTTACTAGCGTTTCATATTTTCAAACGCCACTTTGCTGGAAAGATTTTGCAACCCCTCTGCCACTGTAAGAGATAGAACCCTCCTAAAGCCCAATGCCAGGCCTTTGCCACCATTCAGCGGACAGAGTATCATCACATGCCAACTAAAGTATTTCCTGCTTTTGGCCCTTTGATTTGTTAGCCTTGCCAGAGTTGTCTTGTTACCCCACCACAATCACTAACATGATCCTCACCCTACAATCTGCCATCGGAAAGTCAGCACTGGCAGCTCATGTGCTTCATCCATCGGCAACATACGCTTGACTCATTTCAGACCTCTCCAGCTATTTGTGGAACATGATAAATTGTTCTGAATCATGAGAACTTGACCTAGCCATGATATTTTTATTTTTTCACAATATTTGACTTTGATCATTTTGGACTGTTTGTGTGCAGTGCTTGAGGATAATGTTATGAAATTCTGAAAGGTTTTAACCTCAGTATTTTTGAGAAAATTTCGGGATTAAAGATTAACATTTCTAAAAGTGGGGTTGTGGGTTTGAACATAGGAAGGGGTGACCTTGAGGTTTTCGCTAATTTTTATAATTCTACTACTCTAGAATGGCCTCTTATTTGGGTCTTCCTTTGGGTGGTAGTCCCAACTCAAATATTTTGAGATCTGATGGTGAAGAGAGTGGGGAGCAAACTTGGAAAGTTGGAAGAGACCATTTTTATCTTTAGGTGGTCGCTAGGGGTGTAATCGGTTTATTATGGTTTGGTTATGGGCCAAACCGAAAATCGAACCGAATCTTACAGTTTTTAGTATTTCCAAATTGAAACCAAAACCGAAACCAAACCAAACTTATTATCCCCTAGAGAATCGAACGTTCAGTGGTTCGGTTACGGTTTTTTAGGTTTTTAACCAATTTTTTAAATATTCAACAATTTTTTTTTTCACAAGGCTTGTTGAGAATCTATTGGGCATTCTGTTGAGCCTTCGCGCCTTCAACAGAGAAGAGGTTGGGAGGAGGTGGTCGCTGGCTTGGCCAAGTAGGGGACTGCGGGACTGGGGAGGGACAGACTTGTCACTTGAGCAAAGAAGAGCCTTCGAGCCTTTGTCAAAAAGCCAGGATCGAGGCTTTTGCTTGTGGTTTGCTAGGTTGGAGACTTGGAGGCTTTTGCTTCGATTTGTAGACTGCACTCTGCAGAGATGGCCGTCGCTGGCCTGGCCGAGTGGTGACTGGGGGGGAGGCAAAGGCAGGGTGGCAACGGCGCATTGCAGCACAGAGGTAGAGGGGAATGGGGATCAGCCGATTGAGTGAGAGCTTGGCTGCTTGAGAAATAAGAGTGAAAGAAACCCTAGTCAGGGAGGGAGGCAGAGGTAGGGCGGCAGCGGCACAGCATAGAGGCAGAGGGGAATAGGGATCGGCCGATTGGGTGAGAGCTTGGCTGCTTGAGAAATGAGAGTGGAAGAAACCCTAGTCCCTATATTCATTTATATTAAGGGACCGGATCCTGTGTGGCACAACCATGGATTCACTTATATTAATGGACCAATCATATATTTATACATACTAATTATATTAATTTATATATATAATTTAAATTTAAATCGGTTTTTTGGTTTTCCGGTTCGATTATATTTTGGAAACTGAAACTGAATACCGAAAAACCAAACAGCTTGTGATTTCAGTCTAGTTTTTTAATTTTCAGTAATTTTTGTACACCCCTAGTGGTCACATTACTCTCATTAGTGCTGTCCTTTCTAATATCCCACTTGATTTCCATTTCACATTAGTTTTTAGTATTCCGGTGGGGGTGGCTGCTGCCTTGGAGAGGATATTGAGAGATTTATTCTTGTTGGGTATAGGGGAAGAGAGGAGAGATCGTCTTAATAGTTGGGAGAAGGTTAGATGACATCAGTTTGAAGGCAGGTTGGCCTAGGGAATTTGGTATCTAAAAACATCTTCCTAGTTGGAAAGTGGTTGTTGAGGTTCTCCTTGGAGGTTGGTTCTGTTTGGCACATGGTTATTAAGCACGAGCATGGATTGCATCGGAATGTTTGGGATAATAAAGGGAGTGGCAATGTGTCTTATGCAAGCCCTTGGAAGTTCCACTTTTTTTACCCGGTTACCTGTTTTTGTGTTGGGAATCAGAATTTTACTCGGTTTTGGAGGATGTTTGGGTTGGTGAGGTTCCGTTGGAGTCTTTGGTCCCTCACCTTTTTAGACTTTCCACCATGTATAATGCATTGATTAGTGGTTTCTTTTCTTTTGAGGGGTTTCTCTCTCTTGGGGTTTTCATTTGTTAGGAATCTCAATTAGAAAGAGATTGATGATTTAATTGTTTTGATGAAAGTGTTGGAATTCTTTGTACCCCAATCGGGAATGCTCGAGGTTTTTATTTGGGAGTCCTTCTAGCTCTTTCTCCACGAAATCCTTTCTTTCCCAATTGTTGAAAATTCCAAACCCTTCTTATTTCCCCTGAACCATTTATTTGGAAGGCTAAGATTCCTCTGAAAATCAGGCATTTATGTGGATTGTGGCTCTCAACACTCTTAATACTGATAGAAAAAATAAAAAATAAAGAAAATCCACATGACTTTATTTATTGGAAATAGAAAATTTAAGAATGGTGAGTCTAGATTAAAAAAGAAATGAAAATCATCACAATTACATAGCAAATTCTATGTATTTCATACTGGCATGATGTCAAAATCATCAACCTTGATCTCCTTGTATAGTCAAAACAGTTTCTTCAAGCAATTGGCTTGCCCTAGGCTGGGATTCTTAGCATGCGGCATTTTTAGATATTTAGACTTAGTAATATATCTCAAGATTTTCTCAATCATGAAATTTATAAGCCTAGTTAATATCAAGTAAAAGGATAACAAAGATGGCGGTAATAAATTCCAAAAGTCAAAACCACCCCAGTAACACAACTGAAATTAAAAATATAAACAAGGACCAAAAGGATAAAATATGCGATTTTTCTGGTTCACACCCTAATTACAATAAAAGAGAATTCACCTTTTGGAGTTGTAGAATTGATGTACTGGAGCTGTACATTGGGTCTTGAACTTGGTGGGGTTTGCCTCCCTTGCCCTCCTTTTCTCGTCCAAATTCCAAAGAAATCTGTCTCTCTATCGTTCAGTGGCCAAATCATCCTCCTTTCTTTTCAAAATGGATGGTATTGATGAAAAAAGTAATTTGCGATCCACGTTATCTATTTCTTCTGCAATGGACAAGATTGATATGGATGCTATGTAGTCTGCAATAAATGACAAAGCCATGCAGTCATGTTTGGGCAGTTGAAATGGAATCTTTCTGTTTTATTATTTTTTATTTTTTCCTTTTCAATTTGCATTTGATAGCATAAAAATTATGTAAATCATCTGTTGTGACTCATGATGGAAATTAAATTCATTGGCACAAATGATGCTTAATCCCAAAATTAGTCCAATACATGCAACAATTTATGAAATAGAATCATTTGGAATTTTCTAAAAAATTGAAGGACTTGTTTCAAGTTCTATTTTAAAGATCATGAAATCTTTCCATTTCTTTCATGGACAACTAAATTCATTTTTTGTGACTACCTTTTCGTCTCCTTGCAGCAAGGTTTGCATGTGGTATTCTAGAAGCTTACCTTTTTTATGCTAACATTTTTTTTTTTTTGGTTATTTCTATGATTAGTCATTGTCAAACAGCATCGAAGGAGGGACCAAGTGGTTGGTTAACAAACTCAAAGGTGTGTTCTGCACATGCTTTGTTTATTTTGTTTTAGTATTTTAATTTCATGTCTTTGCATGTGAAAACAGAAAAGAAACCTAAGAAAAATGAAGATGGTCAGTTTTCAGTATCTTTCTATATTTTCATTGTTGGAGAATTTTATTTATTTTAAATTGTCAGATGGCAAGGCTTATATCACTAGGTAGAAAAAATTAGACATTTAGAGTCAAACTATGTAAAAGGTTTACAGATTCTACCACTAGGATCAATGGCGATGATAAGATGTTTCTTGTGGCTCGAGTCTGAAAAATGTTGCTTCACCTCCAATCTTTATTTCCTTCAACCTTGTGGGAAGAGCAGTGATGTCAAAGTATTAAACAAACTCTCACATTGCCATCTTTATCTATAAATCTATAAGTCACTGAGGGGTTCATTTTTTTGTGTTTTTTCTTTTTGGCAATGCCATTAACTAATTAGGACCCTGTGCAAGTTGGTGCCCGAAAACTTGGCATTTGAAACATTTAATTGCTAGTTGCACCTTAAAAGCTGGCCCAGAGTGCTCTCATGTCTTCCATGGGCAGTAGTGTGAACACCTTCACCAATTGCTCAATTCTTGTTTTGCATAATTCCTCTAGGAATTTTCTTGAACCATATGATTGACATAGCTGTAGGAGGATTATGCTGTATATCCTGCTTGATCTGAGTAGCAACCTCAAATGCATCACAACTGTAAAAAGATAACATGCAGCAAGTTTGGTTGCAGTAGCTGGCTTCAATCCTTCCTGTATAGCAATTAACTTCTCTTCTTTCCACCCCATGTGCACAAGCAGCCAAATGATGGATTCTATGACTGTAATTGCTACTATTGTATCTTTTCCTTCAAATCAAGGAGTTCTTGACATGCTGTTTAATCCTATGTTCTGATGTCACCACATCTTATCTTTGTATCTGATCTTCTGGCATTTAGGAGGTACAAACTGCACCTTCTTTGCTTACTTCATCTCATCCCATGTTCTGGTGTCACTGTATCTTCTCATTCTATAGATCTGCTGTTTAATCTTCCAAATTTGATCAGTTCCCTTCAATTTGGATTCAATCAAATGCAATTTTCGAGCTTCATTCATGTCATACAACCAAAAATAACTCTCTAAATAATACACCTAGTCATCAAATTCATTAGGACCACTATCACCATCACCATTGAAATTAGAAACTTCCAATTTAAATTTCCTATTCAAGTGGGCTTCCCTTTTTCTTTTTTTTTAAAGTGATCATTACAGTCTTCATGCTGCTTTAAGATGTGGGAAATGACAGTTGTTGTACTTTTCTGTAGGAGAGTCAATTTGGCGGGAAAAAAGAAAAAGAAAAAGAAGTGTTAAAAGGAAATGATCTAGGTTAATTTGGGCTTAGGTGGGAAGGGATTGAATTTATTTTTTTGGGATGATGTTGGGCTGGACCCAAGAATAAAAAGGAAAGATGGATTGGGCTGTCTTTGTTGAAAAGAATTATGGATGAAAAGCTTTTTTTTTTTAAATAATTAATTTGTAGCCAGAAGTATGCAAACATAGTTCCTGGATGAATAAAAATGAAGGGACAGGAATGAAAGAGAGAAGGAACATGGGAAATCTGCTGCCGCAACAGCCACACACAGATCGCTGTTGAATGACGTGTGTGCAGTGTTTTCGGATGACTTCTGGCAACCACCAGCTTCTGGTGGCACGTGACAGCACTTGTGGTGTTTTCTAGTGATGAAATTTCAGTAAGGAGCCAATCTGTGGTTCTACTCTCGATGGCGCCGGTACTGTATGCAATTGAGGATTTAAGTGCTGAAATGAAATTAGGCAGTGATGGGTAAGAATTACTGATGATTTGTTTTGTTTACTAACTTTTAATGTAAGGATGTTTTGACAGTAGAGAGGGGAAGCTACTGATAAGCAAAGGACCTAAGATGAAGATTTTGTTTTGTTTCACTACAACACTTGTGGAGGGAAGAAATTATTACTGTTGAAGGAAGATTGGAAATTAAAACAAGAGTGAGGAAAATGAAGATTGGGGGAATAGAAGATGAATAGTTCAGGATTGGTAGAGATATCGAATTTGGGCTCCGATACCAAATGATGCAAAAACAAGAAGAGAGAAAGGAGAGTGAAGGAAGAAGAACATTTGATGGGGAAACTTTTTTCTAAATTCAAATTCGCAAAAAATTCATAAAACCCATTAATATAAAGTCAATGAAAATTAAGAAAGTTACAAACCAACTCTTAAATGCGCATATTTACAAACCAACCCCCTACATAAATGTAAGATAGCCGGCTTCCGGCCCTACATCATAGAGAAGCTCCACAATCATGTACCCATGAAGTCCCCATTGAACACATAAAATGTTACTTAACCAAAGAAAAATGTTCTTTAGCCAAAGAATTCCTTGCTTTGATGGTTTGTTTGTAGAAATATTTATACATAAATTGCAGATTATAATTGCATAGTTTTTCCAAAGCAACATTTGGATTTGCAAATAACCCGACGGATGTTCTTTTCATGCCCAAACCAAGGTACCCTGACAAAGTGCATACACTCGGCAGCCACTGTGTTGTGCGATGTGAACAGTGAGCTTCTGTAGGAGCATCACTGGTGATCCTTGCACCACAAGGGTGTGTGCCCATCTGTGCTGTTGGTACCGTTGAGTGATGACAGAGGGTAAATATTGCTTGCTTACCTTCAAGATTTGTTTGATTATAGAGAGAGTGCAGTGTGACTGACTTCTTCTCACGATTTGTTACATTCATAAGTCCATAACCTACGCCTTCTACTAGCATACTACTATTAATGGTTTTTGGGTAGGAGGTTTGATCATGATGCATATCCTTTACTATTTCATCAAGAAGGAGCAAGTTATCATCTAAAGATCTTCCACTAAGCTAGCAGAAATGTACTGCTGGAACATTTATTATTAGGCAGGATGATTCCTTTGATGGACTTAGATCATCCTTTGATGGTGGACTTGGTGCCTTCTGCTACTGGATTGATCTATTTGACCTTACTTGGAGGCCACTTCCAAAGAAGAGGGTTTGGGGTATGTTGGGGCTTAAACTGAAAGTTCATGATCATGGGTGTATTTTATTAGCAAGGCTTATGTTTTTTTGTATGGAAGTGACTTTGGTATTTTCTTAATTTTTATTGCCTATGTATATATTAATAGGTGGTTGTGAGCACCTCTTTTTTTCATTTTCCTTTTTTGCGAATTTGATCTTGTAAAATGTTTTTTCACCATCAATCATCTTCTTTCTTCTTATATCCCCCTCTTGATTTTGCATCTCTATGTTGAGGGGGTGGCATTTTTTGAGACTGTGATTGTTAGTTCTGCTATAGGACTAGCAGATGGGGGCTGGTTCACAGATGGGGCAAGAACTAAAAGCCCCTCTCAGGGTGGGGCTCTGGAAGGCCATTATGCCTGATGGGCCTCCCCATGAAACAAAACAGAAAATGACCCATTGAAATAAGTTAGTGCACTTGCATGAACTTTTACAGAAGTTAGGGGTGTCGTAAAACAGTTTTCTTTTTCCATTTTCAAAATTATCCAAATAATTACAAAACTGGCACCTTATTTTCCTGATTTTCAAGGTTCACCTAAGAAATACTGAAAAAAAAAAAAAAAAATTGTTTTCCAACTTTCCTTCACAAAATTGGAAAACTGGAAAACAAGCTGGCATTTTTGTAATTATTTAGAAAACTAGAAATGGAAAATAGAACTGTTTTCCTGAAGTAAACAGGGCCTAGGTTTTCTATCAATTTTTATTGCTTGTAAACTGTGTGCCTGTTAATGTGATCACAACTTGATTAAAATCATTTCTTGTGTTTTAGATTCATATTATCCATGATATAGTTTTTTAGATTGTTTTTAAATTTTTGCTGGTGAATGCTTTGATGCAAATGTATATGAATTAGTGAATTCCCTCCTAAACATATCTATTGAGGCAACTGTTACGTCATGTGGTTTGGACTGGCTATTTTTGGTCCTTCATTCAATGCTCCAGGTGTATTATTCATCTGATTTGGCAAACTAAATGATGTTTATACAAGCATTAATTCGGTACGTAAAGAAAAGTTTTTAAATTTTTTGAGCTCCGTTTGTACTGAATTAGATTAAAATTCGTTCTTTATAGGAAAAATGCAAAAGCCATTGCAAGAGCTGCTAAAGGAGTATGACATGGCTGTTGGTATCTTCCCTCGTGATGCCACCAACTATGAGTTCAATGAAGAGACGGGAAAGCTTACGGTCTACATACCATCTATTTGTGAAGTGGGCTACAGGGACTCGTCTGTATTGCGTTTTTCCACCATTGTAACTGGATATCTTGAGAAAGGTAAGCTGGCTGACATAGAGGGAATGAAAACGAAGGTGATGATTTGGGTAAAAGTAACATCCATCTCATCCGATGGTTCGAAGCTCCATTTCTCAGCTGGGATGAAGAAAAGCAGGAGCAGAGAGGTTTACGAGGTTCTTAGAGATGGAATAAGTGTAGATAAGTTTTAAGATGGTGAGAAACGAGAATGTTTGTGTGAATTAAAAATGAGTAAACTTGTCATCTCTGTGAAGTAGAGCTCTGTACCCTATTGCTTGTACCCTTATGCCATTGGTTATGTACTTATCTAAGTACAAGCGCTGTTTCAATTGAAAAATGCATGTTGGTTTTGACAGCGTTGGATATGCTCCTTGATTTTTCAAATTTTGGTTTGGGTTGAGGATTGCACTTAAACATAAAATTTTAAACATCACATTTTTCTATCCTTGTATGTTTTGTTGAGAATTAAAAAAATAATTATAATTGCACCAACCCAAAATCGAACCTGGGTCTGCACTTGGCAGAGTACCATGTTAGCTCTTTCAATTCATATGATTAATTAACATGGATATTGTGTTTTAAAATACATAGTTTGAGATTTGGAGATTGAAATTGTGTTTCTGGCTTGTTATTTCATAGAAAAACTCAACATAAATAAAAACAAATTATTCTTAATACTCTTGATTTGTTTTGTACGCAAAAATGGAATAGAATAGAATGGAACTAGTCTTTATAATTTCACATTTTTGTCATATGATTTTTTTTATTATATTCCATTCTCATTTTATTCTATTTTTTCCCTACATATCAAACATCAAGTCTCCACTTATTTTTGTTATTATTTTCAATTATATATGTTTTAAATTGTGTTTGGAGATAGATTTCAGATATTGAATTTGAATTTTTACAAGTTTTAATAAAATGAAGTGATGAGGCCGGTTCATATTGACTAATATTTATTACAAAAGATGAACAGAGATGTCACTAGATTGGTTGTTCATTACATACAGTTGATCTTCAAGAACAGTTTTAAGAGTTCCCATCCTCAAGGAGTACCACTTGCAGCTTGCTGGTTAAACAGGCTAATCATCTTCATTGATTTATAATGTTAATGGGTGAAACAGATCAACCATACTGATTGATTTCTCATTGACATCATTATTTGATCTGAGCACAAGGAGTTGACCAATACACATAAATTCCATTCCTACATGTGATTTAAGCAGCCTCGTTTACATAAACAAACGAGACACCTGAGAGGATGTGGTAACATGTAATTATGGTGAAGCAACTTCTTTGAACCTGGCCAACTGACAAAAAAAGATCTGCAGATGCAACAAAAAGACATTGAATTTTTCTAGTCGCCCGGGCTGCCGCTGCTGTTGTTGAATTCTTCAAAGAAGGTTTTTGATGCTTCATAGGTAGACCAGCAGATCGCAGCAGCAGGTGCATGGAAGAGCATCCTCGGGACCGATCCCCTCATAAGCCCCCTATATCCATCATTCTTCACGATGGTTTGAATAACATCCCCAATCGAACTACTTGAAAATCGGTGACATCCACAGACACCCTGCGATGACCCAAAATCGAATTTTAAAAAATAAACAATAGCATGATTTATAAACAAAAGAAATACCCTGACTAGCATACAACTTAAAAAGCCACAAGCTGCGGCAGGACAATGTACAGGGCAGGATTGAATCATAAGTTGGTGACGAAGACTGTATACCGTCCAAGTGTCCCTTTTCACCCAGAGCCCATCTATGATATAACATAGATAGGTTTGAGCTGATCAATGCCCAGGAGAAAAGCATCATGAAAGCAGCCAGTCCAATAGGGCTGCCCCTGTTTCAGTTTTACAAGACCGTATTGTACTGAAAAAATCTACACTAGGCAAGCGCATTGCAACCAAAAGAAAAGGAAATTTGGGAGCTATCCAACATCTACTAACACTACCAAAAAAATTTATAACCATAGAATCAGCACTAAAATTAAGCCTAATACGAGTACACAGGATGGTTCTTTTCAGTCATTAATCATTTCCAAATGTTCTCCCTCCCAGGAAAAATGCTAAAATGAAGCCAAAGAACAAAGACAAGAAATAAATTTCTAGGAGACACCCCCTATTTTTGTAAGCCAAAGAACAGCGCTAGAGTTCAACATCATAGGTGGAGCAATTTGGATAAATTTTGTAAACCACCCCCTATGACATGGCATTAAAAAAGTAACAAAAAGGAATCTTGCTTCTCAGTTCTGACATTTCTTGGTGGATTCGATTGGTTCAAATATTAAGACACAGTGTGCTGTCCTCTCAAAGACAGCAATAATACATGCAAAAGGATACAATCAACTTCACAAAAGCCTTATCCTTGCAACTTGAAATGGACTACATAGACAGGGATACCTTACATTCGACATATGGAATGTCAAGGATTGATAATTTATTGGTTTTGGCCCAAAGTTTCCACTACTATCAGCCCAATACGGCAGTGTTAAAAATATCAGATGTGAAGTTACCAGACCAATTTTGGAGGTTCTTGTAATTTCTATAATCTTTATCATAATTTATTTCAATGTTCACAGAGGAAAAAAAATTTGAACATTTGAATCTGACTGAAGAACCCAAGCAGCATTCCCTTGGCAAGAAAGTCAATATATTTAATAAATGCATATTCAAATCAATGATTATATAGGCACTCAATGCCTCTATCCATGTTTCTTTTTGGGCATCTTTCCCTTGATCCACTCTTGCTTCATCCTCAACTGGTCCCACCTCTAATTTCCCAATTTCAATAAATTCATGCAGAGTCCTTTCTTGTCCTGCTAGGCACCTTTGTCAGTCCCTTCTGTTGATCCCATGACTCCTAGGTGACTTCTTACCTCATCCTCAACTGGTCCTATCTCTAATTTCCTAATTTCAATGTTCATTCCAATTTGTCCTGATAGCACTGTTTATGCTTGATTTTAAATGTTGGGCCAGACAAGCTCAACATTGTTAAAAACTCAAAGCATCCTTAAGGTTCCAAGACCTCCTACTGTGCGAGGTATTATTAAACAAAGACTGTCACTAAAATATTAGTCCCAAGCCATTAAAACAAAACATACCATTTTCAAAATATAAGCCCCATATGATCAAGTAAAGACTCACCAGGAAAACCAAGAAAAAGAAAAGGAAAATGTTTCAAAGATAGTTATTTATATTATCATCAATAAATCCTAAAGATGCTCAAAGTTCAATAGCCATCACTGCAAAAACAAACAAAAAAGACAAAAAAAAAAAAAAAGGCAAAACAAAAAGAAAAAAGGCAACAAAAAAACCACAAAGAAAAAAAAAAACTTCAAAAAAAAAAAGGAAAAAAATTCCTAGGCAATGGGCAAAAAATACTTACACCCACTGGCTTTCTTACTACTTCATGCTTCATCTCCACTTTTGATATCGACTATTTACCCAAGAAAATTCAGTTCTTGTACTTCATCTTCTCCATCCACATCATCATTAGAGCCTAAAAGTTTAGAATGGAGAATAGCAAAATGCAGTCTAGCCTTTTCTGAAAAAGGACTAAAAGAAAATACATTAGGATTTTTTCCCTGAAAAAAAATAGAGGCTAGAACAAAATCTTTTCTAAACTCATGCCAGTGCCAAGTCTCTGAGCACCTTTGCACCTAGACTGAAGCAAGTGTCTAGCCAGTACTTGAACAACACTACGTACAATCGAGTCAATCTTTGAGTGCCTCACCTTGCCTGGGTATAAACCATCCACATGAATGCTTTTGAACACTGCTTTCTAGTTTGTCACAACATCCTCATATTGAACAAGGATACATTGGTGCAAATTGAATTGAGCTGACAATAGTGAGCTTGCATGATGCATCATTTTTGAGAAACTGTTTCTTTTCCTTGTGTGGGAGGGGAGCGGGGTCTAGGGGTTTCTAGGTAACTTCAAAGCTAGACCAGCAGCTCCTAACCTGCCCAATCACAAAAAAAAAAAGGCATAGAAGGACCCAAGTAGGAAACTTGGCAGAGAAAGCACTGATACAACCACCACTTTCACATGATTAAGTGCTAAAAACTGCTTAGTAATACTACTGCAATTTAATAGCTTTCCAAATTTATTGAATGATGCCACCAGTTTGTATTGAACTGTCTTCATAAAATTGGCAAATTTCTCTAATACATTCAGAAGGGAAATGGGAATTGTTTTTAAGGTAGAAGAATCAGAGAAATTAAAATTATTTAGTATTTGTATTTTGAAGGGAAAAAAATAATAATAATAACAATAACAAAGAAGTTGCCACCCAATTTTGGTGTTCAAGCCCGCCACTTCAAATGGCAACGCTCTTTTCCAGATTTCCTTTCCTGTGTTTCACTCGACTATTCCTTTTTTTTTTTCCTGCTATTTTTTTGTTTTTTTTTCAGTAAGTCTTAAACACTGAAATAATCCACCAATATAAAGGGCCCACTCCTCTTCCCTCTCTTTTTAAGAAATATTTAATCTCAATTAGAAAGTTACAACTCTAAAAACTTAAACCTGAATTCTATTCAAGAAATCCTCGAGTTTAAAGCAACCATGGTAGCATCAAACTCTACTATCTAACAGCATGCATAGTTGTGTTCTTTCCTGTTACCTTAAAAACACACACAAAAACAAGTAACGAACAAAAAAGTAGCATGGTCAACAATAGCACAAAGAAATTAACAACAGAATACCAATCAAAACTGTAAGGTCTTGACTCTTGAATCTTCACAGCTATATTCTTTTTTACCTGGCACTGCAATTGAGTCTTCACAACATCAAGTGGGGTTGTCACCACAGAGGCCAAAGCCCCGGCCGCCGCACCAGCTGTGGCATGAACAACTAGCGTCTCATCGTTTGCACTCTCTGGCGAAACCTCCATTAAACCCCTCTTTGCAGCCTCATAGGTCGCAAAATGAACTGCGGTGAAGGGGGCATTCATAATAACTGTAGTACGATAAGATGCGTAGAAAGCTTGGAAGCCCTCTTCCATCAACACTCTCTTCACACAGTCCATCACACCTCTATAAGGACTGCTCCTCAACTGCAGCCTCTGCTTTACCATATCCATCGGAGTGAACACGGCATCGCTCGCAACGGTGGCAAACACTCCCGAAGCAGCGTGAGCTGCCGAATTGCTTGAATTTCCCGCAGACAATGCGCTCTTACAAAACTCGTAAACTGAGAAGTAGACAGCGTGGGCAGGGCCGGCGCCGAGAGCCATGGCGGCGATGCCGCGATAGAGACCGGCGGGACCCTCGAGCTTCAAAATTGAGGAGACGGCTTGCCGGAGGCCGGCGGGCTGAGGAGGGCAGGAGGCGCCGAGAGCCTGCATACGAGTCTTGAGGGTATCGACAGGGAACATGGCCATGTGCTCGACGCAGCCGGCGATGGAGCCGGCGATCATGAATTGCCAGAACAGAAGGCCGTTGTGGGTGGACTGTGATTGCTTGGGACGGAGTTCGGGGGACTGGGAGAGGTGCCGGAAATCAGGGTTTTGGAATTTAGGGGAATCGGTGGCGGCAGTGGTGGTGGTGTTCATAGTGATGGAAGGGTTGGGGATGGCGAGGCGCTAAATCAGGGCTGGGGTTTAAATGGGGGTGCGAATAATTGGGGTTTGCAGATCGCTTTCGGGAGGAATGGAAATGGGTTGTCGCCATTCACAATTATTCTTGCAGAATTTTGAGACGGAGGGAGAGAGTTGCAGATACCAGAGAGAAATCCGATTGCAAAAAGAAGGGAGCTTTCATCGATCTTTTTTAGCAGCTCGTTTGATGGTCTCCCTTAAAAAAAAAGAAAAAAAAATTAAATAAATAAATAAAGGCGGTCCCTACGGACTTAGGATGAGGCTGTGATTTGAGTAGAGAATAATTTTTTTGATTAGACTCTGATGTATGATTTATAAAGGGAATTTCTTCTTTTGGCTTTATTCATTTTTATGCTTTTAATTTCTGTACGCAGGTTGAGAACAATAATACTAATAAAAAAGGTCAAAATAATAATAATAATTATTATTTTAAGGATAATAATTGCTATAAAAATATTTAAAATAATAATAACAAAAATAAAAAATAATAATTACGCTAATAATAATAATCAGATAATGAATTATTATTATTATTATTATTACAAACAATAATAATCAATAATATACAATAATGCTAATATTTATTATTAAAAATAATAATTAAATCAATAACTAAAATAATAAAAAGGCAATTATTACTATAATAATAACAACAAGAAGAATAAGAATAATAAAAAGAAAAAGCAATAATTATTATTTTATGGATAACAGTCAATATAAAAATTAAAAAAGATAATAGTAGCAAGAATAAACAATAATAATAACACTAAAAAAATCACTAATATGAAATAAAAATACTAGTATAAAATTACATAATTGAGAACTAGGGTTTCTTTAATAAAAAAAAATAACTTATTTTTTATTCCATTATAAAAATCATTAAAGAAAACCAAATATTGGAAAGAAATCAAAATTAGATTCCTACAATCCATACTATTTAGCAAATGTTATTTCAAAAGCAATTTCATTCCTGTTTTAATTTTATTCTTTGAAATTAGGATGTATTTCCAAGAGAGGGGTAACTTGGGTTATTTAAAATTTATTCGCGGAATTCCTATTTACTTTAACCCTTCATTATTTTAAACTTCAACAATTTACATATACAATATATCTATGCAGCGACCGTACTATACCAATCGAAAGTCCTTGAAATGACTATGAATGTGTATATGAAATCCAAACTTAAAATATAAAGTCAAACTTCAAAAGATTCAGTTAATCAATTTGGTAGAGATTGATTTTCAATAATTTTTAATGATGTATTCAAGAAAAACAAATTTAGTGATTCAACTAATGCTTCAATAGTATAATCAAGATCAGATTTTCAGCAATGGATAATATTTTTCTTCAAAAACAATTTCTATAAAACCACTTGTTTTATTTCAACACTTAAACTTTAATCTGAAAATCAATTTACAACTAGTTAACCTTAGATTATTTACTCACGAATTCAGAGTTGTAAGCTTGTCTAAATTTTCAAGTTAACAAATTAATCATGCAACTGATATATATTTGATCACAACAAAAAAACTATGTCCAACAAGTTCACAATATTTAGCAAGATTCTTCTTTTCAGCAAGTACTCAATTATTCAACACGTCAGTAATTATTCAATAAGTACTCAATAAAATTAAAACATACACGCAGGTTATATTTGTTAGAGATTTATACTGAAAGACATGTTTATGTAATCAGTTTTATTATTTACTAATAACTTCAGTTATTTCATTTTAATGAGAATCTATGTGAGCAATGTTTGCATGACATTATCTATTTAATGATTATGCATGTGTGTCTTTTTTTCTATATAGTAGATGATCTAGTGTGTAGAGTACAACTTACACACAGAAGATTAGATCATCAATTCTTATAGAATATAAGTTTATTGTTCATAGTCTTAAATGGAATTGGATACACCATTAGTAGGACTGTAACATAAGGTTTTAATAGGTCTGTCTTGACTATGAGGAATGGTATAATTCCAACTCCTTGTACTTGTACACTTTGTGTGTATTGTACAAGACCATCTTGTGGTAATTGTTTTTAAGATGACTTTATAAAATAATTAATACCTCATGATTATTATGAGTGCTTTTGCTCTTAATCATGATATGATTATTGGACACGTGTATGTAGTGTTTATTACTTTGATTCATAAAAAAGTGAGATTCTTTATGGGTCAATAAACTCAATGAGTTGGGTAATGACATTAAGTGTATGGTGAACATTAATTATTGATGGAATCCACGTCCCGGTATCGGGATTGATGATACCCTCTTGAGGAAGCTTATAAGTTTTGATTATGTCAAACCCTCCAGGTGGATTTTAAATCTGATACATCAAATAAGTTAAATGAAAGGTTTCAAGGAATTAATATGTCTATTAATTAAATTGTCAATAATTTAATTTAATTGATGGGTATCTGTAATCTTTACGTAGGGAGATAAATAAGTATTTAATAATAGGAGCTCAAAATTTAATTTCGAATATGACAGGGAGTGCAATTATAATTCTTTAGTGGTATGAATTGTAATTAACGTAATTAATGATTAATCCGGTTATGATTAGAAATTATAAATTACGTTGGAAGCCCTAATCATACTTGCCTAGAGGTCCCTGTTGTAGCCTATATACACGCGCTCCATTCAACGGTGAGGGTTAGATGAAAACATACACAGAGGCAGACGTCTTTGTGAGAAGCAAACCCTAACCACCGCTAACAAACCCATTCTCTAAGGAGCAAGGCGGGTTCAAGGAATACAGTTGAAGATCTATGGTCATGATCAAAAGTTCTTCTTCGATCTTGCAGATCTGGGAGTTCCTCTTCGTGCTTGCACATTCAGGAGTTATTCTTTGTGCTTGTAGATTCGAGACCAAACCAGAGAGATCTCGTAGGTATGATCCTAATCACGTAATTAGGATTTGCAAGATCGAATTTTTATTATGATCCGGGTTTGAAAGATCGAATTTTTGTTTAACTTGGGTATGCAAGATTGTTTTTTTTTTTTTTTAGTTATCCGTATACACTATAGCCAAATCTTAGGGTTATTCTACAGCAGGTCCCTTCTTGAAAGTCAAGGTGTAATCTTAAGAAGAGAGGTGAATTGAGTTATTAAATTTTTTTTTTTAATTCTTTTGAAGAATTCTCAAGCTCTTGTTAATTTAGCAATTACACAACAAAAGCTTAGTTGTTTAATCAATCCACAAACCAACATTTAATCTCTACACAAGTAAACAATACACAAACAATCCACTAAAACATAATATACTCAATCAAGATTGAAATGTAGCACTTTTTAGGTTCAACAAGAACTCAAAGGAGAATTTGTAGCCCTATGTATATGAAGTTTATTTAAGCCTTGTTATGAATGAAATTTGCTTGCTCTCTCTCAACTAAGATTTCTGTAAACGATTAAATAGTGTACTCCCTTTTGGGTTTTCGCAAAAGTTTAATCAAATGTACTTTCTTAAGTTAAGAGTCTTTTTAATCTCGATTTTTAATTTCAGCAACGTGCACTTTGCATACACACCACACAATATATATAAATGTTGAAAGTAAAGAGAAGTGTTGGCCTTACAAGGCTTAAAATATTGTTATCTTGTTTTGATACTAACAAAAAAGTGGAATTTAACATATTTGTGTGAATAATGTTATTTCAGGGCTCACATATGAGAAAGTAAGGTCAAAGTGCTCACAAGGATCAAATGAAGCTTAAATAAGTCAAAGCATGGATTTAAAGATGATATATTAAACCTTGAAGAATATGAGGTCATGCATGATTTGTTGAAAACCAAGGAATGTTTAAAGTCAAAAGAGCCAAAGAAAAGCAAAGTGAGAGAGTTAAAAGAATATTAAAGCTTGAAGACCAAGAAAGAGCCAAAGCGAGCATGAAGACTTGAGCGTTTAGAATGTTAATGTCCTACAAGTCTCATGTAAGTGCTTTAATGTTTAAAATATCGTTTGAAATATGTTTTGAAGCTTTTCCAAGAGATTATGAGGACCTAAAGACCTATTTAGGATTATTGAAACAAGTTTTGTAAAAATCAGAATAAGAGAGCAAATCATTTTTAATGGAAAATATTTTTTAAAACAACTTTTTGTCTGTTCAAATGACTGAACTCACTGTTCAGATGTCTGAAGAATTACTTCAGACATTTAAAGAATAAGCTCAGACGTCTGAAGATTTTCTGGGACAAAACTAAAATAGGCAGTAGCTGTTCAGACGTCTGAACTCGACACTTCAGACATCTGAACTCAACATTTCAAACATCTGAACCCACTCTTCAGTCATCTGACCCTGTGTCCAGTTCATTTTTTAAAGGGTTTCAGGAACTTCAGATGATTGAACTCGACTCTTTAGTCATCTGAACACTGTTCAATGGGCAAATTTTTTAAAATCTAATATTTTAAATTATAGCTGTTTGAGCTCCAAATTTTCTAACAACTTGGGAAATTCTCTAAGGAAACTTTAGTAACAAGGAAACTTGTTTGAAAGCCTATAAATACATGGTTTTGCAAATAAAAACACACCAAGAATTGAAAATCCTGTTTGTGAAGCTGAAAGCACTCTTGTTCTTTCAAGTTCTCTTGCTCACTCATTGCAAAACTCTTTTGCTGAGATATTCTGAAGTTTTAATCCTTCCTTCTCTGAATTCCTACTGCTAATCCTCATCTAAGACGGATATTGGTGAATTCTACACTTGAGCTTCATTCTATTTCATATTGATATTTTACATTGAAGTATATAGTGCTGAAATTGTACTAACTTGCTCTTTGAGAGAGTATACTTGTATGCAGATCTTATCTTGTGTTTCTTGTAGTTCTTTGAAATTCCAAGGATTGTTTGAATCATTGGCTAAGTAAGGGGATATTGCTTCGAGAGGCGGGCTCTAGCCTAGAGAAGTGACCGAATGAGGGGACATTGTTTGGAAAGGCGAGCTCTAGCCTAAGTGAAGGAATGTTTGAGCGTGGGGTATCGCTTATAATCAGGTTTTGTTCCACCCGTCAATGGAACAGGTTTAGTGAATCCTTTGGTAGTTTGCTAAAGGCGAAGACGTAGGCTGGATATAAGCCGAACCTTGTAAAAATCTCCGTCTCACTCTCTCTTTCCCTATTCTTTATTTTCAGTACATATTTAAATTGCGCGGATGGTTTAAATTTGAAAATCATATAAACTACATATATTTGGAAATCAAGTAAACCTTAAATTTTGATTTTGATTTGAGTTGCAGAAACCGAAAGGGAGTACGTTGGTTGAACCATTCTTTGCAGAAACCTTACAGGAGTACGTTACTTGGCTAAACATCCCAAAGATAAACTAACTTAAGAGTTTATTTGAATTCTGAAGTTTGGAAAGAGCAATTGGATCTTATATTGAACATCACATTGAAGAAGCATTTTCATATATACAGGGCTTTGTTCAAACTAGCATTTACTATAGGGCTGAACACAATACAAAAGTTGAAAGTTACATATACCATTAATATATTGTGATTGTATGGTATAAAGCTTGAGATTGAGTGAACTATGTTTACATTTCATAAAGTGCTAAATCTTGAATGATTTCATCAATCTAATAGTGCTGAAGTGAATTTATATTTGGCAATCAAATTGGTTGTTGGTTTGAGCATTGTGGTTGATAGGCTTGACTAGTTTAATTATTTGTGTGGTTGAAGATTGAATGTTTTATTAGTTGTCTTGTTTATTGTTTAAGAGAAACCAAGTTATTGTTTGATTGAAAAAATAGATAAACAAGTCAAAGAATTGGTTAAATATTAAAAGAAGTTAGGGTTTTTAAAAAAGAACTAAAAAGAAAGTTTTAAAAGCCAATTCACCCCCCCCCATCTTGGGAAGCTATTCCTAATTTCAAGAAGGGTAAAAGAGACGAAGATTTTTATGAGGTTTGGCTTATCCCCAGCCTATGTCCTCGGCTTAGGCCAATACCACCTAAGGATTCCACTATAGCACTCCTTTCCAAGTGGAGCAAACCTTTACAATCCCCACGCTTGCTCCAACGACCCAAACAATCCTTGAATCTTCAAAGAACTACAAAATAAGCACAAGTATTGGTGTACAAAGACACTTTTATAACAAAACTGATTAGTACAAGTTAGAACACTAATATACATCAAATCAAATATCAAATAGATAATATGAAGCTCAAGAATGAATATCACCATAGGTTCTTTCAAGAATTTGAGAAACTTAATAGAAAATTAAGAACCATAGGCTTTTGATAAGCAGAATATCAGTAGTATTCTTCAGCAAGAGTTTGAGCAAGAGAGAGCTTTAGAAGAGTTTGGAATTTCAATGCTAGAATGCTGATTGTAATGCTTGGTGTGTCAAATTCCTTGGGTTTAGGGAGTATTTATAGAGTTTTAGAAAGTGATTCCTTGTTTCCCACTTTACTTGGAGTGTCCCCCAAGTTTTTACAGCGTTTAGATTTGAAAAACTTATTTTCAGAATTTTCCCGTTGCTGTTTAAAATTTAAATTCTCCACAGGTCAGTCAATTAGGTCACTTGTGAAATTGGAATAGCTTTCCCAAGAGGGGGGGGGGGGTGAATTGGGTTTTTAAAAATTTTATTTTCCTTTTTCTTAATACTTCTGTGTTATAATAACAAGCACACCTCAAACACAATCACAAAATTAATTCAAATCAATCACAACCAAAACAAAATAACCAATCACTTGATTCTTGTAACAATAACCTTATAACAATATGTAATGCTTGCTGAATATGTATAAGCCCTGTGTTACAATCACACTTCTTCCCAATGTTCATCTTTTAAATAAACTTTCAGTTTAATAAGTTAAGGATGATCAACCAACGTAGTCCCTTTCGGTTTCCGCAATCAATGTTGATCAAACAAAAACAAATTATCTTCCAGTCTATTTAACAACTAAACAATTAGAATTCAGAGTTTTATAAAGCACCCACGCAGTTTTAAATTTTGCTAAAAAGTAAAGAGTAGGGAAGAGAGAGAGAAACACAAGGTTTTACGAGGTTCGGTTTCAACACAGCCTACGTCCTCGCCCTTGGCAAACCACCAAAGGTTCCACTATCATAGTTCCTTTACCAGGCGGAACAACACCGATTACAACACTCCTTTGTTAAGGCTAGAGCATGCCTTCTCCAAACAATATTCCTTTGTTTGGTCCAATGATTCAACACTCGAACCGTCAATCAATCTGCTAAAAAGATTTGAAATAAGACGTACAAGAATTGCTCCTCAAAGAGTTGATTACTACAGTTCAAAAACTATATACTTCAATAAAATTCACAATATGAAATTCAAATTGATACTTTAGAAGTTTTTAACCGTATGATTCTTTCAATTGATGAAAGAATTAGTAGTTGTAGCACAATATTAGTGAGAAAATCAGCAAAACTTTAGTGAACTTCGTGCAAGTTGTGAACAAAAGAGAGTTTTGAGAATTTCAGAATACTTGAGAGAGATTTTGAATGCTGTATTGAATTCTTAGTATAGAATCAATTTATCTTGGGTGTATTTATAGATGTAGAAGTGTATCTAACTTGTTCCCCAAGTTTACTTGGAATAGTGTCCAAGATTTAAATAAGTTTGAGCCCCAAGCAAATTAAAATTTCAAAATGTCCATTGTGTTTTTAAATTTTTACCGTGTGATAATTGATTGTGAGAACTCTGGCAGTCCGCCGTCACTGTTTTTCATGTTTAAAAAGAAAAACCAAAAATGTGGCAGTCGCCTATCAATAGGCAGTCAAGCGCCTGTCACTGCACAATTGGGCTTTTTTTTTTTTAAAAAAAAAAAAAAAACAACCAGAAGGGTGACATACGACTAACAAAACACAAGTAATCGTCTCAATTTACACTGGCAGTCACCTGTCAACACTAGATAGTTGACTGTCATGCTTCTATATTCTTACTTTCGGTTCTTTAACATGGAAGTTGACTGTCCATTGTTAGTCAGTTGCCTGCCAAACAATTGTTTCTTATTTTAAAACATTTTTTATCTCTCTCTTTTTTTCTTATTTAATCTTGGAATATAAATTTGTTTTTCTTTGAAAAATAAATTCCAAGACTTAAAACTATGGTCTCTAAGTCTCATTTGCCTAATGAGCTTCAAAATGAAAAGTCATACTTGAATCACTTGAAGTAGTTACAAAGCTTGTTCTAAAAACTGATTTGACTCCTCTTTGCTTTGAGTTCTCTTTGTCGCCGATTTTGATCTTTCAAACTTTTTTGAGCTTTCATTATGGATTATTTATTTGAGATAGGGCCTTCCATTTTCCTTGATCCTTGTGAGCTTTCAAGATATGTTATTTGAAGTCTAAGCTTCATTTGATCTGAATTTTGACATGAGCTTTCGGAATTGTCCCTTTTATCATCTAAAATCCTTTTTGCCTTCATTAATTGAAATAGCACTACTTTGAAGCAGATTAGATAGCCTTACTTTGTTATCATCAAAATCAAGAGTCGTTCCCCCTCTTTGATAATGACAAATAAGGAGCAAAGATAAAATAAAAAAAATACTCTACCTTTCAATAAGCATAAATCTTCAAAGTTAATGTAAAATTAGTATCACATTAAGGCACAATTTCTGCAGGCACAAGTTCAGATACTTCATATTTATGCAATAACATAAAAACATAGAAACATAGTTCAAACATAACATAATACTTTACGTACACACATACTCCCCTTTTGACATCAACAAAAAGGCATAATACAACCATAAGCGAAGCATGTGTAGCATACAAACATAAAAAAGTTAAACATCATAAAAGAAACTCAGTCAAGCATCAGAGGCTGTATCACTATCTGTAGCAACTGCTTCTTCTTCTTCTTCTTCTTCTTTTAGCCTTCATTTGATGAGCTATCATCATTTGCGTCACTCTCGTTATTGGAATCAGTATCATTTGGTGCTGAACTAGTGACACATTGCTCTATTTTGTCAAGAAGTGTATCCAGTGAAGAGTACATAGCATCAATATTCGAGATTTTGTCCTGAAGAGAAGTAAAGCCAACCCTCATGTCAGAACTGAAACTGGAATAATGCTGATAGAATGGAAGGAACCATGTAGGCATATCAGCTTCTTCAGGAGCTAGATTAGGTTCTTCTGACTCTGGTCGTACATGCCTATTTTCTCTATACATCCATCCCTCAGTGTATTTCTTGTAACCCATCCTTTTTAGAGTAGTGGAGGAAAATACATTATAATGGGTTCGTTTCACTATCTTGGAAGATGGAGTGAGAACATGGAAGTGACTAAAGACTAAAGAAAGTATGCCACCATATGGAAGTCCAATTCTAGGAGATTCTAGTTTCATGACCATCCACGTAAGTATGAGGCTTGCTAAATCCAATTTCTTGCCTTTGAGTATACACCACATAACAAAACAATTGAAGAAGGAAATATGATCATAGGGTCCTGCTCTAGGAAGAATGTTATAAGCAACAATTTTGTGAAGGATTTGAGCTTGCAAATTGAGTTGCTTATATTGTGGAGGATTTCCAAAATAAATAGGTGCATCATTCATCACAATAGGCAGAAATTCTTGTGGAGTAAATCCCTGCTCCATTGTCCATTGTTTTTCAATAGGATTTCACTCAAAATCACCATGTTTGATATGAAGGATTTTTCTTTGCAAAGATGGAGTAAGGGTAATCTTTTGGCCTAACACTTTGGTAGAAAAACCAATATCTTTCTTTACCAAGTTGGAGTAAAAGAGTTTGATCAAATTAGGATAGCATCGTTTGACTTGGTGTAGGATAAAATTGTCCCATCCTATGTTTTTAAATAACTCAAGAATCTTAGGAAAATAGATTCAGAGAAAGCAATATCTAGTACCTTTCCAAAAATTGGATTGATAGTGGACATGTGATTTCGGTACAAAGTTTTTGCTTGTGCTAAGACCAACCATTTTTCTATTTTGTCTTTGCTAACTAGTTGTGAAGAAGATGCCTTGTCTTTGTTCCCTGCTGATTTTGTTCTTGGCATGTTGATTGAAGTAGAAATTCGAGGAACCTTAGGTGAGGAGGATTTAGAGTTTGATGGAACGAAGTTGGAAGAGGTTTGGAGAAGTAAAGCTTAGTGGAGAGATGGAGAGAAACTATTTTAGTGAAGGTTAGACAAGTGGGCAGGCGTCTAAGACTTAAAAAAGAATGTTTTTTTGTTAAGTGTGCTTGAACCACTGTGAGACAGTCGTTTGTCTTCAAGATGACAGTCGGCTATCAATTGACTTTCCAAATAGACAGTAGCCTGTCATGCGCCTGCCTGGTATCTTGTCAATTGTCTGCCCTATAGGGAAGTTCTTTTCTCTTTTAGTTGACTTCTCATATATGTAACATTCCCAATTCTCGTCTGATAAATACAAATCGATCTTTTGCGAGTGGTTTTGTAAATATATCAGCTAATTGATCATGTGTGTTAATGAATTCAAGAACTATTTCTTTCTTATCTACATTATCTCTTAAGAAGTGATGTCGTATATCAATATGTTTTGTTCTTGAGTGTGATATTGGATTTTTTGAAATATTTATAGTACTTGTGTTGTCACACTTTATTGGAATTGTTTGATATTGAATTTTGAAATCCCTTAATTGTTGTTTCATATATAATGTTTGAGCACAACAACTCCTAGCTACTATGTTTTTTGCTTCAGCTGTAGATAATGCCACGAAAGTTTGTTTCTTTGAAAACCATGAGACTAGTGAGTGTCCTAGAAAGTGACAAGTCCCACTAGTGCTCTTTCTATTTATTTTACACCCTGTGTAATCCGCATCTGAATAACTTATCATTTCAAAATCAGTTCCGTTTGGATACCATAAGCCTAGATTGAGTGTGCCTACCAAGAATCTAAGTATTCGTTTAACTGCGATTTGATATGATTCCTTTGGAACTGATTGAAACCTAGCACAGATACACACACTAAACATGATATCCGGTTTACTTGCTGTTAGATATAGTAGACTTCCTATCATTCCTCGGTAATGTTTAGTGTCTACTAGTTTTCCTTTTTCATCTTTGTCAAGACTTGTTGAGGTGCTCATAGGAGTTCCTATAGGTTTGCTTTCTTCCATATCAAACTTTTTCAACATATCCTTAATATATTTAGTTTGATTTATAAATGTTCCATTTTTAACTTGTTTAATTTGTAACCCTAGGAAGTAATTCAATTCTCCCATAATACTCATTTCAAATTCTCTTTGCATAGATGTAGCAAATTCATTACATAGATCTTCATGAGTTGCTCCAAACATGATATAATCAACATAAATTTGTACTATTAGCATATCATAATTTTTAGTTTTTATGAATAAAGTGTTATCTATCTTTCCTCTTGAAAAATTATTTTTGAGTAAAAACATGCTTAGTCTTTCATACCAAGTTCTAGGAGCTTGTTTTAATCCATAGAAGGCTTTTGTTAACTTGAATACATGATTTGTATTTTTAGTGTCTTCAAAACTTGGAGGTTGTTTAACATACACTTCTTCATTTGTACAACCATTTAAGAATGCACTCTTTACATCCATTTGGTATAATTTAAAATCCTTATGGGTTGCATAGGCTAGGAGCATTCTAATTGCTTCCATTCTAGCTACGGGAGCAAAGGTTTCATCATAGTCAATGCCTTCTTCTTGATTATAACCTTGTGCTACTAGCCTAACTTTATTTCTAACAACTACCCAATTTTCATCCTTTTTATTTCTAAACACCCATTTGGTTCCTATGATTGATTGTTCTTTAGGTTTAGGAACAAGTTACCATACTTGACTCCTTTCAAACTGATTTAGTTCTTCCTGCATAGCTATAATCCAAGAATCGTCTTTTAAGGCTTCTTCAATATTCTTGGGTTTATCTTGAGATAAAAAGGCATAATGGTTGCATATATTTTTTAATGAAGCTCTAGTGGTTACTCCTTTGATGGTTCTCCAAGAATTTGATCTTTTGGGTGACTTTTAACATGTTTCCACTCTTTAGGAAGTTCTTGATTTTCTATGGAGTCTTCATTTGAGATTTCATCATTGTTTTCTTCTTTTATTTCAAGATTATCTTCTTTTTGTGAGATGTCTTCTTTTTCATCGTTCTTTATTTTGTTCTTTCAAAGTTATGTTTCTTTTGGAGACTTTTATGAATCTTTTATCTAAAGAAAATAACTCAGCTTGTAGTTCTTTATAGGAGGGCAAACTATCACAAGACTCATTGCTAGATTCCGTTGAGTAGTAGTAAGAATTTACCTCTTCTTTGTTTGCCATGAAACACATATTTGCTATCTCTTGTCCACTTGACTTGTTCTCCATTTTGCAAGAGCTTGAATCATCCCAAGTAGCCTTCATGGCTTCCTTTTTCTTCCTTTTTTCCTTCTTGAGTAACGGGCAGTCCGACTTGATGTGCCCTGGTTTCTTGCAATGATAACATATGGTAGGGTCATTTTTACTTTTTTTTTTCTTTTCTACTTGTTTCCCCTTTTTCAGATTTCTTTTTATTAAACTTTCTAGGGAACCTTTTATTTCTCCTATAAAACTTACCTAGTCTTTTAGTGATGAATGCTAATTCATCTTGGTCTAAGTCGTTTGATTCACTTTCATCTTCACTTGTGCTGTTACTAGAAACTTTTAATGCAATGGACTTTTTATGCTTGGGTTCGGGATTTCTTTTCTTTAAAGCCATTTCATAGGTAAGTAGTGAACCTATAAGTTCATCTAGTGAGGTGGTCTTCAGATTTCTACCTTCTGTGATAGTAGTAGCCTTTGGTTCCCATATGGAGGGAAGTCCTCTTAGTATTTTCCTAATCATTTCGTAGGTAGTGTAGGTCTTTCCTGCGGCACTTAAAGAATTGATTATATGGGTAAATATGGTATACATACTAGAGATTGTTTCATCTGAATTCATTTTGAATGCTTCATACTCACTTGTTAACATATCTATCCTATTGTCTCTAACAACTATTGTTCCTTCATACATTACTTCTAATTTGTCCCATATCTCTTTAGCCGTTTTGCAGGTCATGACCCTATTGAATTCATTAGCATCTAAAGCATAATATAAGACATTTATAGCACCTGAATTTATTTGGAGCATCTTATAGTCTATATCGGTCATATCCTTTTTCTCTTTAGGAATTTGTTTTCCATCTACTATCTTAGTAGGAATTAGATCTCCATCCATAACTACTTCCCAAGCTTTCCAATCCATGTATTGGAGATAGATTTGCATTCTCTTTTTCCAAAAGGTATAGTTATGTCCACAAAAGATTGGTGGACGGGTTAAGGATTGGTCCTCATCGAAGGGAGCTACTCCTATATGTGCCATTAGATCTTTTTATAGTTTCTTGTTAAGAATTACTATAGCTAGGCTCTGATACCAATTGAAATTGGAATAGCTTTCCCAAGAGGGGGGTGAATTGCATTTTTAAAAATTTTATTTTCCTTTTTTTAATACTTCTGTGTTATAATAACAAGCACACCTCAAACACAATCACAAAATTAATTCAAATCAACCACAACCAAAACAAAATAACTAATCACTTGATTCTTGTAACAATAGCCCTGTAGCAATATGTAACGCTTGCTGAATATGTATAAGCCCTGTGTTACAATCACACTTCTTCCCAATGTTCAGCTTTTAAATAAACTTTTAGTTTAATAAGTTAAAGATGATCAACCAACGTTGTCTCTTTCGGTTTCCGCGTTCAATGCTGATCAAACTAAAAAAATTATCTTCTAGTCTTTTTAACAACCAAACACTTAGAATTCAAAGTTTTATAAAGCATTCACGCAGTTTCTAAATTTTTTTGAAAAGTAAAGAGAAGGGAAGAGAGAGAGAGAAACACAAGGTTTTATGAGATTCGGCTTCAACACAGCCTACGTCCTCGCCCTTGGCAAACCACCAAAGGGTTCCACTATCGTAGTTCCTTTACCGAGCGGAACAACATTGATTACAACACTCCTTTGTTAAGGCTAGAGCCCGCCTTTTCCAAAAAATATTCCCTTGTTTGGTCAAATGATTCAACACTCGAACCGTCAATCAATCTACTAAAAAGATTTGAAATAAGATGTACAAGAATTGCTCCTCAAAGAGTTGATTAGTACAGATCAAAAACTATATACTTCAATAAAATTCACAATATGAAATTTAGATTGAAGCTCTAGAAGTGTTTCACCATATGATTCTTTCAATTGATGAAAGAATTTGTAGTTGTAGCACAATATCAGTGAGAAAATCAGCAAAACTTCAGTAAACTTCGTGCAAGTTATGAACAAGAGAGAGCTTTGAGAATTTTAGAATACTTGAGAGAGATTTTGAATGCTGTATTGAATTCTTGATATAGAATCAATTTATCTTGGGTATATTTATAGATATAGAAGTGTATCTAACTCGTTCCCCAAGTTTACTTGGAGTAGGGTCCAAGATTTAAATAAGTTTGAGCCCCAAGCAATTTAAATTTTCAAAATATGTCCATTGTGCTTTTAAATTTTTATCGCATGACAATTGACTGTGAGAACTCTGGTAGTCGGCTGTCAGTGTTTTTCACGTATAAAAAGCACAACAAGAAAGGTGGCAATCGCCTGTCAATAGGCAGTCAAGTGCCTGTCACTGAACGAACTGGGTTTTTTTTTTTTTTTTTTTCAAAAAAAACAACCGGAAGGGTGACAGACGACTGACAAAACACAAGCAGTCGTCTCAATTTACACTGTCACGTGTCAACACTAGACAGTTGACTGTCATGCTTCTGTCTTCTTACTTATGACCCTTTAGCATGGTAGTTGACTGTCCATTGTTAGTCAGTCGCCTGCCAAACAATTATTTCTTATTTTAAAACAATTTTTATCTTTCTCTTCTTTGCTTATTTAATCTTGGAATATCAATTTGTTTTTCTTTGAAAAATAAGTTCCAAGACTTAAAACTAAGGTCTCTAAGTCTTGTTTGCCTAATGAGCTTCAAAATGAAAAGTCATACTTGAATCATACTTGAAGTAGTTACAAAGCTTGTTCTAAAAATTGATTTAACTCCTCTTTGCTTTGAGTTCTCTTTGTCGCTTATCTTTGATCTTTCAAACTTTTTTAAGCTTTCATTATGGATCATTTTTTTTTTTGGAGATAGGGCCTTCCATGTTCCTTGATCCTTGTAAGCATTCAAGATATGTCATTTGAAGTCTAAGCTTCATTTGATATGAATTTTGACATGAGCTTTCGGAATTGTCCCTTTTATCATCTAAAATCCTTTTTGCCTTCATTAATTGAAATAACACTACTTTGAAGTAGATTAGATAGTCTTACTTTGTTATCATCAAAATCAAGAGTTGTAAGCCTAGCTAGGTGAACAACTCGACCGGCCTGTTCTGTATGAGGTCAGTCAACTGGATCCATTATATCTATCTAGAAATTAAATGAAATAATTGTCAGTCGACTGGGCTTTCTAGTCAGTTGGCTGGATAGTCAAATTTTCACAACTTTCATATTTTCAATACTTTGAACCCTTGATTTTTGAAAAGCTCAAATGTGACTTTAAAAATCATTTTCTAGGGTTTTCAAAAATGGGTCTGTAAGTCTATATTGTGTCCTAAAAAGCTTCATATATCTATATTAATATTGAATGAAGTACTTGCATATGACTTCTTAAACATAGACACTTTAAGTACTAAGTCTTCATGCTTTTTCCACTTCTTGAAGTCCATCTTGACATCATGTCTTTCTTTGAAACCAATCTTCAATGTCCATTGCTCTCCAATGCTTCAATATCCGAAAAGCTTTCATTTGATTGACTTTAAGTGTAAGCTTTCTCCTTTGATAAGGCTTGTGAGCATTTTGAATATCTAATCCTGAAACATTATCACTTTAACTAATACATGTTAAATTCCCTTGATTTGTTATCATCAAAATTAGATTTGTAAGCCTTGTTAGGCCAACATGGAATTTAACATGTTTTGGTTAAAGTGATGACATTTCAGGAAACATACATTAGAGATCAAGATCAATAGTGCATTGATAGCATACATTCAAAACAAGTGATCAAAAGAAAGCTTTACAGATCAAAGTTTGAGAAATATTATGAAAGCTTAAAGAATATTGAAGCTCAAGGTCAAGATGGACTCAAAGAAGGATATTTATGAAGACTTCACACTTAGAGAGGTTTTAGTCTTAACGAAGTTTTGTGTAAGTACTTCAATTTAAAATCAATACGGATGCTTTGAAGCTTTTTAGGAATGTTTATGGACTTAGAGACCCATTTCTAAAACCTTGGGAAATACATTTTTCAAATTTCAAATCAAAGTTTCCAAGATCAAAAGCCAAAAGTGTTTTCGGAAACAAAACCTTAAAACAGTGAAATTGCACTCTCAAGTGGCTAACAACTTATATGTTTTTAAGAGAGGAAAACAGAACTGTGACAGGCGCCTCACAAATCTTTCTCAGGCGACTGACAGAGCACTGATTTGAAATAAGCTGGTTCTTAACGTGATAGGCGACTGACACTTTTTGTCAGGCAACTAACGTTCGTAATCTTTGAAATAAAGCAGTGTTGAAAAGTCTTCAAAAATGTTTGTTTGGGCTCTAAACTTTGTATAAATTTGGGAAATACTCCAAGTAAACTTGGGCAACAAGGTATTACTTTTAGAACTCTATAAATACATGGAAAACTAAATTATTTTTAAAACAACAATTACTTACAATCAAGCATTAAATGTCTCTAATTCTCAAAGCTCTCTTGTTTACACATTCTTACTGAAGTTATACTGAATTCCTTCTAATACAACCACTCGAGTCTTGTGTTGACTTTTTGTGTCTGATCCCTGTTTTGATATTTACAAAGCACATGTTTCTTATGTGTGTATTTAGTAATTAAATAGGTAATAATTCAACGCACACATAAGGAGACTGGCAAAGGAAGCCTTGAAGGATGTAAATACTATACACTCAGGCGCATTCTAGGATGTTAGAAGAGCGAAAAAGAAGACATATTTGTTTTATTTGTATATGCATTTAGTTTCTCTATTTTGGTCTGTAATAACTACATACATCTTGCATGATATGTCTTAGTGCTCAGACAGAACCATAGATTGACCGTAGGGAAATCAAATGACCATACACAGACTTCGGTCGACCTTCGATCGACTGACGCCTAGTTTTTGGGCTTAATTGAAAAGCCTTGGCCATAGACTGACCATAGGTCCCCATGTATCACACTTACAATTATAGGGACAAATCTTATGAGGCCAATCTGAACTTCACTTGAATTTTGAAAGGGGTTCAGGCAACCGAATTCTTAAGTTCAAAATAGGTTCGGGTGACCGAATGTGTAGAGAGTCAACATGTTGACTTGGTCCAAGCGATCGAACAAAAAATGAACTAATTGTCCACGGTCAACCGAACGCTTAAAGTAACTTTTCCCACTGTCTATGGGCGACCAAACTCTCAGTTCAAAATAGGCTCAAGCACTCGAACCATGAAGTTTGGTAGACCGAACTTTTTATCAGGCGACATAACCTCAATCTTTTGGAAAATCGCCTTAACTTCAGCCAACCGAACGTACCCTCGGGCACCTGAACCCAAAGCTTACCTTTTCTCTTTGTGAGTATTCAAGTGACCGACCCTAAGGTTCGGGCAACCGAACCTCTCGGGTTGCCAATTTTTTACCAGAGTAATTAAGGTTAAAACTCAATTAAAACATTTCCAAAATTTTCAATAGGTCCCCAATGGTCATATTTTTCAGAAAAATTATAAATGCCCTTTCATTTGTTTAATTAGCAACTTTGATTAATTCCCAAATCCTCTCAAATTATTTTGTTAATCAAAGTTCCCCCAAATCATTTTTAATGCAAAATCTTTTTCTTTGGGGCAAAATGTTTTAATCTCTCCTACTCTCTTTCACTCTCTATCTTTGAAAAATAATTTTTGAAAGAGAGCACTTATCTTTTTGGGAAATTGTTTATGATCTCTTTATTGCACAAATCCATGCTTGAGCTAATCTTCAAAATCTCCCATACTCTATTTTGAAATATAATTTTTGGAGATTTCATTTGTGGAACTGAAGATCTTTGAAGTTCATCTCTTCATTTTTTTTTCAAAGGTCATATTTGTGCATAAATATTTTTGAAAATCCAAAACCCTAGGTTCTCCTATATTTCATTGAAAAATATTTTTGGGAGAGTATTTTATTAGGGTTCAAATATTTGATGCATTTTATCATATATATCTTTCATCAAAGATTGGAATATTTTATTTACACCCTACTCTACTGAGCATTAATTTCATATCATATTAGAGAGTGCATGATTTATTGAGCTTAATGTGTACATCTCTACTTATATTTTCAGAAGCATATTTGATGTATAAAAATATTTTTAAATGTATCAGTTGAGTTTAGCCAAAATTGAATTGGGGAGTCTCAGCCCCATAAGTGAGACTGGTTCGGTTTAGCTCAGAAATTGAACTGGAGAGTCTCAGCCCTGTAAGTGAGACTGGTTTGGTTCAACCCAAAAATTGAACTGGAGTTTCCCTCGCCCTGTAAGGAGAAGATGTAAACGGCTTCTGCTCTACCCATTTAAGTGAGTAGGGTTAGTATAATCCTTGGGGTGTATGCTCAAGGCAGGGACGTAGGCTGGTTTGGCCGAACCTCGATAACAAATATCATGTGTCACTCTCTCCTTATCTCATTTAATATATGCACTTTAAATTCAGCATGTGTATACATGTTTATTCATAGGTTTAACTACTTGCATGCACACTTTTATTTAAATGAGATATGCTGCACATGTATGTCAACACTTATTATTTTAGTAACTTACATACACATTTTGTATTTGTTGTTTTTGTCCCACATTGGTAGAATACTTCCACCTTAGTATAAAAGGTTGTTTTGAATTTTTTATATTATTTGTCCCACATTGGAGAGAAGTGTTTTTTAGACTTGAAGTTGAAGGTATATAAAGAGCTCAACTCTTCATTTGTAAAACACACCTCAAAGTTGTACTTTGTCAAGAAGTAGTGGATTGATCATCGGCGCCCGAGGACGTAGGTAATTCTATACCGAATCTCGTAAATTTCTTGTCTTGTTCTTTTTATTACTTTATTATTAGTTTCTGCATTACTTTAATTTCTTATATATTCGATAGCAATGGTTGTAGTATTGGTGTTTGGCACAAGTGGGGTGCCCAACATAACAATTGGTATCAGAGCAAGGTTGAATAGTGTTGATACGGAGGTGTTCCTCTATTAGGATCCTTGATTCCATGTTTGATGCCTAAGAAAGACCTTGTCTAAGTGAGTGCTCGAAGACCATTGCGGCTCAGTCGCTCCCTGGAGGTCGGCCTGGTCAAAGTGGAATTTCATAGGATAAAACAGAGTAGACATAGTTGGTACGTACTATTCATCCTAGGCCTTTTGCTTTGTTGGTTGCTATTGAATATATAGAAGATGACAGAAACTATTGCAGCAGTAGAAGAAACTCTGTCCACACGAACTCCAACCCCTTCTGCTTTGACATCATCATCGAAGACGATAGCTAATGCTCGGTTTTAGGTGGAGAAATTTGATGGTACCAATAATTTTGGTATGTGGCAATGTGAGGTGATGGACATCTTGTATCAACAAGAACTAGATATTTCTTTGGATGATAAACTGGTAGATATGGGTGACGGAGATTGGGAAAAGATCAATCATCAGGCATGTGGTACGATTCGTCTGTGTCTCGCCAAAAATCAGAAATATTATGTTATGAGGGAGACATCTGCAAAGAAATTGTGGAAGACATTGGAAGATACATTTATGACCAAGAGTTTGGAAAATCGGCTCTATTTGAAAAGGAAATTGCTTCGCTTCCAGTATCAACCAGGTATTTCGATTAATGACCACATAAATGCTTTCAATAAAATTTTGGTCGATTTGTTAAATTTGGATGAAAAGGTGAAAGATGTGGATAAAGCCATATTGTTACTGAATTCTCTCCCTGATGAGTATGAACATTTGACCACCACTTTATTGTATGGGAAAAATAAAGTTACTTATGATGCTGTTTGTACTGCATTGATTAGTACTGAATGCAGAAAGAAGGATCAGATGGTCCATAAGGAAACAGCAGAAGCACTAACAATAAGGGGACGTTCTCAGAGTCGTATACCTGGAAGGAAGAGTAAATCTCATGGGAGGAGTAAATCTCATGGGAGACCTACTAAAGATGAATGCACCTTTTGTCGTGAGATAGGGCATTGAAAGAAAGATTGCCCTAAATTACAGCAGAAGAATAAGGGAAAAGCACATTCTAATGCCAATATAGCCAATGATGATGGAAGTGAGTCAGATTTTTCTCTTGTTGGAACATCTTCGTCACATTATTTTGGTGAGTGGATTTTGGATTCTGGTTGTTCCTATCACATGTGTCCCAATAGGGAATGGTTTTCTAATTTTGAAGAATTAGATGGTGGGGTTGTTTTTATAGGAAATGATAATACTTGTAAAACAACTGGAATAGGATCAATATAGTTGAAATGTGAAGATGGAACTATTAAGACCTTGACTGATGTTAGGTATGTTCCAAGCCTAAAGAAGAATCTGATTTCATTGGGTGCCTTAGAATCTAAAGGGTTCACTATCACTTTGAAAGATGGAACCTTAAAGATTAAATCAGGTGCGCTGGTAGTGATGAAAGGAATAAGGAAAAATAACTTGTATTATTTACAAGGTAGTATAGTTATTGGCTCAGCAGCCATTGTTTCTGAGAAAGATGCAGGTTCAGATACAACCAAGTTATGGCATATGCGATTAGCACATGCAAGAGAAAAATCTTTGCAACAATTAGCTAAACAAGGTTTGTTAAAGGGTGCAAAGGTGTGCAAACTTGAATTTTGTGAGCATTGCATTTTGGGAAAACAAACTAGAGTGAAATTTGGCACAACAATCCACCAAACTGAATGTATTTTAGACTACATCCATACAGATGTATGGGGGCCCACAAAAATGGCTTCGTTGGGTGGTATGCATTATTTTGTTACTTTTGTTGATGATATGTTGATAGCTTCAAAGAATAGGGAAGAAATCAACAAGTTGAAAAGTCAGTTAAATCAAGAGTTTGAGATGAAAGATCTTGGTGAAACAAAGAAGATACTTGGCATGGAGATTCGCAGAGACAGAATGAGAGGAAGAGTTAGTTTGTCTCAAAAACAGTATGTGAAGAAGGTAGTACAGAGTTTTGGCATGTTTGAGCAGTCAAAACCAATAAGCACTCCTCTTGCTCCTCATTTCAAACTTAGTGTTGCTTTATCTCCTAAATCAGATGAGGAACGTAAGTATATGTCATAGGTTCCCTATGCAAGTGCTGTTGGTAGTCTAATGTATGCAATGGTTTGTACTAGACCTGATATTTCATAAGCTGTTAGTATGGTGAGTAGGTATATGCATGATCCGGGTAAAGGACATTGGCAAGCTGTGAAATGGATTTTGAGATATATTATGTATATAATTGATGTTGATATAGTATTTGAAAAAAATAATACTATTGATCAACGTGTTGTTGGATATGTGGATTTGGATTTTGCAGGTGATTTGGATAAACGTCGATCAACTATTGGATATATTTTTACATTTTCTAATGGTCTAGTGAGTTGGAGGTCTACCTTACAATCTACCATTGTTTTGTCTACAACAGAAGCAGAGTACATGACAGCTTCAGAGGCTGTTAAGGAAGCTATTTAGTTGCAGGGTTTACTTGAAAATTTGGGAGTTGTTTAGAAGCACATGGTTGTATTCTGTGATAGCTAGAGTGCTATTCACTTGGCAAAGAACCAAGTCTACCATGCACGAACGAAGCACATCGACGTTCGGTTTCATTTTATGTGGGATATTATTGATGGAGGCAAGATACTTCTTCAGAAGATTGCTACAACTGAAAATCCTGCAGATATCTTGACCAAGATTGTGACAACAATCAAGTTCAAATATTGTTTGGACTTGATCAATATCTTGCAAGTCTGAATAATTTTGGAAGGCGCCGATGATGTGGAACTCTAGAAAATGTTGGTGACTGAAAAATTTGTTGAATTTATCGTCAAGGTGGAGATTTGTTGTTTTTATCCCACATTGGTAGAATACTTCCACCTTAGTATAAAAGGTTGTTTTGAATTTTTTATATTATTTGTTCCACATTAGAGAAAAGTGTTTTTTAGACTTGAAGTTGAAGCTATATAAAGAGCTCAACTCTTCATTTGTAAAACACACCTCAAAGTTGTACTTTGTCAAGAAGTAGTGGATTGATCATCGGCACCCAAGGACGTAGGTAATTCTATACCAAATCTCGTAAATTTCTTGTCTTGTTCTTTTTATTGCTTTATTATTAGTTTCTGCATTACTTTAATTTCTTATATATTTAATAGCAATAGTTGTAGTATTGGTGTTTGACACAAGTGGGGTGCCCGACACAACAATATTATGAATGGGATATGAACTATAGTGAATCGAAGAAATGATTTAATTAGTCGAATAGTTTTTAAATCTCCAATTCACCCTCCCCCCTCTTAGGATCACACCATTTCCAACATCATGTGCTCTTACTAAGCTTCTTTCAATCTAAAGAAGAACCCGATGATTAATTTCTTAAGCTTCAAATTCATTCTTTATTGGTATTTAAATTTGAAGTATATTAGTACTCTAACTTGTACTAATCAGCTCTATTGTGAGAGTGTCTTCTTACACAAGAATTTGTTCTTATTTCTTGTTGTTTTTGACTGTTCAGGTTGTTGAATCGTTGTATCGAGTGTGGTGTATCACTTGGAGAAGAAGGCTCTATCCTTTTGGTGGAGTGTTGTAAAGGTTTGCTCCGCTTGTAAAGGAGTGGTATAGTTGAATCCTTAGATGTGTTGCCCAAGGCAAAGACATAGGCAGGTATAGTCGAACGTCGTAAAAACTTGATGTCATTCTCTTCCCTACTCTTTTTAAATTTTAGCACTAATAAACTGCGTGGTTGTGTACTTAATTTCATAGATATTAATTTGCCTTTGGGAATTGTGAAAACCATAAGGGAGTACATTGATTGATCAATATATTGCGGAAACCACAAGAGAGTACATTGATTGATTAATACCAATGCTTGTTAATATATTGGTTGGTTACATACTTAAATTCAGGATACTTTATTGATACCAATATTTGAACTTTGGAAGCTTTGCTGGATTTTCTATTATATTTCATATTGCAATATCAAGCTTACTTGATTGATTAGCTTGAGTGTTGGTTGTGACAAATCAATTGTACTTGTGAAGTTGATTGTTGTGATTACAAATTAACTCAAATTGAAAAAGGGGTTAATACTTAACTAAAAGAACTTGTAAAACAAGATTTTAAAAAGAAAGTTTTAAAAACCCAATTCACCCCCCTCTTGGGAGTACACCTTAGCTTTTCAATTGGTATTAGAGAGGGGTTATAGAAAATTTTAATTTAGAAGCCATATAGATCTCTAAGGCACACCTAGGCGTATCTCCCTTTGCTGAGGGTCAATTCTCAACTAGACCTCTTATCTTTTGTGGGGTTAAATAAACCTTTTGGAAACAAAGAATGAGAATTTATCTACAAACTATGGACTGGAAAGCATGAAACTTTGTCACACATGGTGACCTTATCCCAATTAAAATTGTGGATGGTAAAGAAATACCTAAAGAAGAAAAGGAGATGACCGACAATGATCATAAGATGTTGCAAGTAAACTCAAGTTCTATAAATGCATTATATTGTGCCCTTGATATAAATGAATTCAATAGGGTCATGGCATGAAAAACAACCAAAGAAATATGGGATAAATTAGAAGTAACCTATGAAGGAACGGTTGACACGAGAGAATAGAATTGACTTGCTCACTAGCGAATATGAAGCCTTTAGGATGAATCCGGATGAAACTATCACTACTATATACACTAGGTTTACTCATGTAATAAACTCCCTCAATGCTTTAGAGAAAAACTACTCTACATATGAGATGATCCGAAAAATCCTTAGTGGACTTCTACCAATTTGGGAACCCAAAGTCACAACAATTATGGAAGGAAGAAATCTCAAAAATACCACCCTAGACTAATTAATTGGATCATTTCTCACCTAAGAGATGACAATAATTGAGAGGAATTCTAAAAATAACAAACAAAAGAAATCAATAGCCCTTAAAGTTGCAAAAGAAAGTTCCAGTGAAGAAGAAGATGATATTGAACTAGACGATGATGAAATAGTATTGCTCACTAGAAGACTCAGAAAATTCTTCAAGAAAAATAAGAAATTTGTTAGAAAGTTTAGAGGTGCAAAATCCGAAAAAGGAGAAACAAGTAAAATGGAAACTAAGAATGAACCTCCTACATGTTACAATTGTAAAAAGGTTGGACATATTAAACTTGATTGTCCACAACTCAAGAAAGACAAAAAGAAGAAGAAGAAGAAGAAGAAGAAGGCTATGAAAGCAACTACATGAGACGACACAAGCTCAAGTGAATCAAAAAATGAATCAAGTGAACAAGAAGTAGCAAATATCTGCTTCATGGTAAAAAAAATGCTGAGGTAAGTTACTATTCTAGCTCATTTGAAGAATCAAGTGATGAATCATGTAGTGACTTATGTGAAAGTATGTCATCATATAAAGAAATTTTGGCTGAATTGTTTGCATTACATACTAGGTTTATAAAAGTAACAAAAAGAAACATAACTTTAAAAGAACAAAATGACACACTCAAAAATCAACTAGAAACTTCAAAATTAGCTGAAAAAGAAAATGAGTCACACATTGATGAACTCATGAAGAAGATAAACAAAATGTCTCAAGAATTGGTAAAACTTCAAGTAAATAGTGAAAGTAAGAAAGAGTTAGAAATAAAAGACCTTAAAAGTAAAATTGAGGACAATGATAAAATCATTTACAATTTTGCAAAAGGAAAAGAGAATTTTGAAAAGTTAATTGGAACCCAAAGAATGTCATTAGACAAAGAAGGAATTGGATATAATGGAATTGGAAACAAAAAGAAAAAGAATCTCTATATGGGATTCTTTGTAAAGGAATCAAAGCATTATGCAAGCAGATCTTCCACAAATATTTATGAACACACTACGTGCTTCTTGTGTAAGAAAAAAGGACATGTAAAATTTGAATGCCCATTTAAAATAAAAAATGTTAAAGTCAAGAAAGTATGGAAAGTCAAAGAAAATAAATTTGAAATTAAAAGACCTAAGAAGGTTTGGGTACCTAAAAGTAACACATTGAACCCTTCTTGTAGGTTTGCTTTAGGACAACCCCATCAAAAGAAAAATGGTATTTAGACAGCGGTGTTCAAGGCACATGAACGGAGATAAATCCAAATTCACCACACTAATAGAAAAAGATGGTGATACATCACGTTCGATGATAATATTAAAGGTAAAATCATTGGAAGTGGAAAAATAGGTAAAGAACCTTCTTTGACCATTGATGATGCTTTGTTAGTAGATGGATTGAAACATAATCTCTAAGTATAAGCCAATTAAGTAATAAAGGATTTGACATAATTTTCATACAAGACAAATGCATTGTTGAAAATAGAGGAAAACATAATGTTCTATTCATCGCTAAAAGAATTGATAATGTGTATTGCATAAATTTTGAAAATCTAAAATCTCAAGATATCACATGCTTAGCACCCATGAATGAAGCAAGTTAGCTATGGCATGGAAGACTAGGACACGCTAGTATGGACCTACTATGAAAGCTAGTTAAAAAGAACTTAGTTAGAGGACTACCAAGCACTAAGCTTGTAAAGGATAATATTTGTGATGTTTGTCAATTAGGAAAGCAAACTAAGTCCAGCTTCAAGAAGAAGAAACATATTTCCACTAGCTGGCCCTTAGAGCTTATTGACTTAGATTTATTTGGCACAATTAGAACACAAAGTCTAGGAGGAAAGCAATATGCTTTCATCATCATTGATAACTACTCTAGGTTTACTTGGGTACTCTTCTTAGCTTCAAAAGATGAAACCTGCAATATGTTGATAAACTTGTGTAAAAGACTACAAAATGAAAAAGGATATGGTGTTTTAAATATTAGGAGTGATCAAGGAAGATAATTCAATAATAAAGATGTTGATAAATTTTGCAACGAACATGGAATAAAACATAATTTTTCAGCACCTAGAACTCCACAACAAAATGGAGTTGTGTTGACCTTATAGATCATACCCTATTTTGATTATGGCAAATACTTTGAAATTTAATGTCTATCAAGTTTGTGTGCAGGTTCATATTAGCAAGATCGTATGATGACACATGTTATCTTGAAGCACAAGAAGACCCAAAAGATTCACTTGTTGTAATTTTATATTAAGTTTAATTCGGGTATGTAATAGTAAAGGAGGAATGGTCTGTAATAATTGATGTGCCTTATGCATGTAGGAACTGATAAGCTTAAAGACCTTAGAAAGACCCTAGGAGCTTGCACTTGCACTTAGAATAAGTCCCCACTTTCAAATGTGCAATTAGGGGAACATAGATTTATCAGGTTCTAAAATAGTAAGGCTTCGGGTGACTGAACCTTGGTGTTCAAAACACCTCGGTCGACTAAACCGTTGAATAGTCAGTGTGTTGACCTGACTTCGGACGACTGAACATAGAATGAACTGAGCGTCCACGGTCAACCGAACTCAAACCCTAACTTTTTCCAACAACTCGGGCGCTTGAACGTTCACATTCAAATCACCCTTGGGTGACCGAACATGTGAGTTTGGCAGACCGAATCTGGACCGATCCTCGGTAGATTGGGAAATTGTCATGGTCAGCAAACCAAACCCTTATTGAGGCATCTGTACACAAAAAAAGTTACTTTTTCTGTTGTATCTGTTCGGGTGACCAAACCTATGGCTCGGTCGACCGAAACTCTCTGGTTGGCCAAATTTTACCACGGTTCATTGGGGTTAAATTGGGTTAATTTTATTAAACTCATTTAAAACAAATTTAATTATTCCGTATGTATCCCCAATGGTTAGACCTTCTCTATATATATGAGTTCATTTGCTCAAATTAGGAATTAATTAGCAATCCGATTAGCAAAATATCCTCTGTATTTTTGAGAACCCTTTTACAAAATACAAAGTCTATACTCTCTCATACACTCATTCCTTTGCTAAACCAAACTTTGTGAGAGTTATTTGAGTGATTATACATTGCTAGAAACTCTCATTGCATTGTTGTTGTTTGATTTTCATATTGAGAGTTGAGCAAAGATTTTTCCCCCGATTTTATTTAATAAATCTATGTGTGGGAAAAATCTAATAGCTAGTGAGTCTTTGCATGTTCATTGCAAGACTCATTGAGCTTGTATTTTTAAATGTGCAAAAATCTTTTCACAAGCTCATTTTTTGAATATCTCTTATGCTTGAGTATTGAGAAAATATTTTTTAAGATATTCTAATTACTCTTGGTAGAAACCTTTGAAACCCTAAACTGTGATTGAGATTTCCATCTATATATAGTTTCAAAGATTAGCTTGTTGATACATTCTTGTGCTTGATTGGATATAGCCATTACTATTGAGTGTTGATTGCACACATATAACACTGAGCTTATTGTTCTTACATTATTGGTGTGCATTGATTAGTACTGGTGCAAATTTGTTTGATTGAGAAGCAAAGATTTTGTACACAAATTGTATTGTGATTCTATTGTATTCCAGACGTGGCCTGGGGGGGCGTTGATCCAGCGCAGAAGGATTGGTTGTAAAAGGTTGAGGTTAGCCCTGTGTTAATTTGACCTGGTTATATTACAGTGTCGCTCCACCCATGAAGTGAGCCTTAGTGTAATCCTTGTGCTTGTGAGCCAAGGCGGGGATGTAGGCAGTTTGCTGAACCTCGATAACATACCTGGCGTTGTCTCTCTTTACCTGCTTTACCTTGTATGCTTAATTAGCTTACAAGAGTAATTTAATTTCAGCAAATATATCGATTTATTTAATATCTGCTCTAGATTGACCCTAGGGTTGTGTAATACTAATGTTGGTTAATCGACCTAGGGGAGAAATTTTAAAATACAAATTCACCCTCCCTCTTAGGATTACAGTAAAGCTAACAATTAGTATCGGAGCCTGGTAGCTTAGACTTAAATGTTATTCTGCAAAAGATCTAGATGACTCATAACACTGTAACCCCTTTCCTTGAGGGACCCTCTTCCACACGTTTTCCTATTTTCAATGGTGTCAGTTACACCTTCTGGAAACAAAGGATGCGTATTTACCTTCAACATATTGACTAGAAGATGTGGAGAGTTGTCTCTAAGGGAAACTATGTTCCTATGAAAACTAAAGGTGAAATTAGAGTTCCTAAGACTGAAGAGGAATATACTGATGATGATATGAAAGCTCTTAGTATAAATGCTACTGCCATGAATAATCTCTACTATGGACTTGATATTAATGAATTTAATAGAGTTATGGCATGTTCTTCTACTAAGGAGATATGAGATCAGTTAGAGGTCACCTATGAGGGTACTAAAGATGTGAAGAATAGTAGGATTGATATGTTGACTAGAGAGTATAAAGCATTTAGGATGAACACTGGCGAGTCCATACAGAGCATGTACACTAGATTCACACACATTATTAATTCACTGTATGCATTAGGTAAGACCTATCCTATGTATGAAATGATAAGAAAAATCCTTAGGGGTTTGCCTCTTGTTTGGGAAGCAAAGGCTATAGTCATATCTGAAGGTAGAGACCTTAAGGCTATGTCACTAGATGAACTGATACGTTCACTTATCACCTATGAGTTAGCTATTAATAAGAGACTGAATGAGCACAATAGAATAAGAAAAGTGACTGCATTAAAAATGTCTACTAATACATCTAGTGAGTGTAGTGAACTTGAATCTGGAGATGACATGATCATGCTAACTAGGAAATTCAGCACGTTCTTCAGAAAGAACAGTAGGTCATATAGAAAGTTTAGAGATTCTGTATTTGAAAAGAGAGAGTCTACTAAAAGAAAAGAAAAATCGAACGCTCTCACGTGCTACAATTGCAACAAGGTTAGTCATATCAAACCTGATTGCCTGTTGCTGAAAAAGGAGTCTAAGAAAAAGAAGAAAGCCATGAAAGCAGGTACCTCGTGGGATAGAAAAAATAGCAATGATTCAAATTCAGATTGCAGCGACTCTGAGATTGCTAACTTGTGCCTAATGGCATGGAATGATGAGGCATTGTCTTCTTGTTCCTTATCATCATATTATTCTGATGATGATTGTGATTCTGATAGCATGCATACTTTTAAAGAATTGCAAAATGAATATATTCGTGTATCTAAATTATTAAACAAAATAACCAAGGAGAATGATGTTCTGAAAAAGAAATGTGAAAATTAGTCAAATCTGTTTGAAATTGCAAATAATTCTCATGCCTCGATTCTTAAAGAAAAAGATTTAAAAATTGCTGAACTTGAGAACAATTTGGAGGATAGCTCCAAAATTGTTTATAAATTTACTAAGGGCCAACGTAAGTTTGAAAAACTTCTTGGGGCCCAAAGAAATTTTCTTAGCAAAGAAGGTCTTGGATTTAATGGTATTGAAAATGTAAGAGGACCTAATCTTTATTTGGGACATTTTACTCGAGAATCAAAATCCCAAATTCCACCTAAAGATCCTCGGTGTCGGATGATATGTTTTAAATGTAAACAAATTGGTCATATTCAGTTTGACTATCCACGTAGATATAGACATGTAAGAATTAAAAGGGTGTGGAGAGTCAAAGGTGATCCAAACACTAACCCCTGTGGATCCAACAAAATTTGGGGACCAGCGTTAGTTACTTAGATTTTCTTGCATGTGTGTTTGAGATTGTCCTCATCCAAGGACAAGTGGTACTTGGATAGTGGCTGCTCACCGCATATGACCGGCGACAAGGCCAAGTTTGCATCCATCACTCCCAAGGATGGAGGGTACGTGACATTTGGGGATAATGCAAAGGGCAGAATCATCGGTGTAGGTAAGGTTGGTAAGGCACCTTCCTTGGTTATTGATAATGTATTACTTGTTGATGGTTTGAAACATAATTTGTTGAGTATTAGCCAATTGTGTGATAAAGGGTATAAAGTATCTTTTGAAAATGATAAATGCATTGTTGAGAGTAAATCTGATAACAAAGTATTTTTTACTGCTGAACATCATGAAAATGTGTATACAATTAGTTTTGATAATTTAGCTTCTCTACAAGTTACATGTTTTTTTGCAATAAATGAAGCTAGTTGGTTGTGGCATAGACAGTTTGGACATGCTAGTATGGATCCTTTGTCAAAACTTGTGAAAAAGGACTTAGTTAAAGGCTTGCCGAAAACATATTTTGTGAAAGATAAAATCTGTGATGCATGTCAAATGGGTAAGCAAACAAAATCAAGTTTTAAGAAAAATAAATTCATATCTACCACTAGACCACTTGAAATGCTACACTTAGATTTATTTGGTCCTAATCAAGTTCAAAGTCTAGGTGGAAAATTGTATGCCTTTGTTATTGTGGATGATTATTCTAGGTTCACATGGGTGTTGTTTCTCTCTCATAAAGATGAATCATGTGAACAATTCACTAAACTATATAAAAGAATTCAGAATGAAAAAGTCTACAAAATCACACACATAAGAAGTGATAGGGGAACTGAATTCAAAAATGATGGCATAGAAAACTATTATGACTTAGAGGGCATTTCACATAATTTTTCTGCACCTAGGATCCCATAATGAAACGAAGTTATAGAAAGAAAGAATAGGTCCTTGCAAGAAATGGTTAAGACAATGCTAAATGAACATAAATTACCTAGATATTTCTAGGCAAAAGCTGTGAGTACTACATGTTATGTCATGAATAGAGTGTTAATCAGGCCTTCACTTAATAGGACTCTATATGAATTGTGGAACAGCCTTAGACCTAACGTTTCCTATTTTCATGTCTTTGGTTGTAAGTGCTTTGTCTTAGAGATAATGAACACCTAGGAAAATTTGACTCTAAATCTGATGAAGGTATTTTCCTAGGTTACTCACTTAATAGTAAAACATATAGAGTTTTTAATAAAAGAACATTAACTGTTATTGAATCTATTCTTGTTGTGTTTGATGAATCTAATCCGTTTTCTAAAAGAGATGATGAAGATGATATTGATATAAGAAAAGGATTAGATAAGCTATCTATTGAAAGTAATGTGGATATCTATTCAAAAGCAAATGATAAATCAATTTAAAACGATAAAGTTGAAAGTCAAGTTTATGAACTGCCTAGGGATTGGAAATTCATTAGGAACCACCCTTTAGTTCAAATTATAGGTGAACCTTCATGTGGTGTAGCCATCCGATCTTCCTTAATAAATTTAGTTATTCATTTTGCATTCTTATCTCAGGAAGAGCCCAAAAATATTAAGTCATAGAGGATGAGTCTTGGGTAATGTTTATATAGGAAAAGCTTGACCAATTTGAAAGAAGCAAAGTTTGGACACTAGTTCCTAGGACTAACTATCATACTATTATTAGAACTAAATGGGTATATAGAAATAAAAAGGATGAAAATGGGGTAGTAACTAGAAATAAATCTAGACTAGTTGCCCAAGAATATAATCAGGAAGAATGGATAGATTTTGAGGAAACCTATGCTCTCATAGCTAGGATGGAGGCCATCTGTATGTTTCTTGCTTATGTCGCTTTTTAGAACTTTAAATTGTACCAAATGCATGTTAAAAGCACCTTCTTAAATGACTATATAAATGAAGAAGTGTATGTAGAATAACCTCCCGATTTTGAAAATCATAGGTATCCTAATCATGTATGCCGGTTGTCCAAAGCCTTGTACGGATTGAAACAAGCTCCTAGAGCTTGGTATGAGAGGTTTAGTGGTTTTCTATTAGAAAATGGGTTTACCTGGAGCAAAATTGACGCTACACTATTCATCAAATCTAAAAATGATGATATGCTCCTTGTTCAAATTTATGTTGATAATATTATTTTTGGAGCAACAAATGATGATTTGTGTAATGAGTTTTCCAAATTCATGCAAAGTGAATTCTAAATGAGCATGATGAGTGAACTGAGTTTCTTCTTAGGACTTCAGATCAAACAGGCTAAACATGGAACCTTTATATGCCAATCTAAATGTATTAGGGTCTTGCTAAAGAAATTTAATATGGAAGATGATAAAATTCTTGGTACTCCCATGAGTTCTTCCACAAAACTTGATAAAGATAAGCAAGACATCCCTGTTGATGTGAAATTATATTGTGGCATGATTGGTAGCCTCCTATACCTTACAACTAGTCGACCTGATTTCATGTTTAGTGTGTGCATGTGTGCTAGGTTTCAGGCCACTCCTAAGGAGTCTCATCTGTTAGGTACCTAGTTGGAACTGTTGAGTTAGGTTTATGGTACCTTAAGCATACGACATTTGATATTGTTAGTTACACCGATGCTAACTTTGTCGATAGTAAGGTAGATAGAAAGAGTACTAGAGGAACTTGTCATTATTTAGGACAATCTCTGGTTTCTGGGTTCTCCAAGAAACAAAACTTTGTTGCCTTATCTATAGCCGAAGCTAAATTTATTGTGGCTGGAAGTTGTTATGCTTAAATGCTTTATATGAAACAACAACTTATGGATTTTAGATTGCACTATGATACGGTTCCGATTAAATGTGATAATACTAGAGCAATTAAAATTTCAAAGAATCCTATCTCACATTCACGAACCAAAAATATTGAGATTGGACATCATTTCATTCGTGATCATGTGGAGAAAGGGGATGTGGCACTTGAGTTTGTGTGCAAAAAAGAGCAGTGGCCTGATATTTTCACCAAACCTCTTCAGGAAGATAGGTTTATACAGATTAGACAATAGCTAGGTCTAATGCATAGTAGAGAGGTCACATAGAAAACTGATAGAGTGCACAAAATTAGAGGGAGCTTCTTAACATAGAAAATATATGGCTCTAAATAATTTAAATCTATCATTACTTTACACTTTATGAATATGTTTGTGGTTTGCAATGCATGGCTATCATATCTCTTGCATGTTGATAGTTATATTTATGTCTTTTGTTTTGATCATTCTGGACTGTTTGAATTGTTAGTTGTGGATAAATTGTAAATTTGAACTCAATCAAGTCATTTCTATACAGATATTTTTAGGAAATGCTCTATTTTCAAATGGAATGCTACTGAAATTTCTAAAAATCTTGGCAACCATATCTTGTATTTAAATTATTCATACTCAATGCCTTGTTTATATGCTTTAAATTTATCATGACCCTTTTTCTTGTTGCCAAAAGGGGGAGAAGAGGCAAAATTGGGTACTTGGGATATGTGTTTAAAATTTTAAAACTTTAAACTTCGCATTATGCATACTGTTATGGGGGAGCCTTTCTTGGTTGTACCCACTTTTGCATGATGTATTTGTCATCATTAAAAAGGGGGAGAATGTTGACCTTATAGGTCATACCCTATTTTGATTATGACAAACACTCCGGAATTTTTTGTCTATCAAGTTTGTGTGTAGGTTCATATTAGAAAGATCGTATGATGGCACATGTTATCTTGAAGCAAAAGAAGACCTAGACGATTCACTTGTTGTAATTTTATATTAAGTTTAATTCGAGTATGTAATAGTAAAGTAGGAATGGTTTGTCATAATTGATGTGCATCATGCATGTAGGAACTGATAAGCTCAAAGACCTTAGAAAGACCCTAGGATGTTGCACTTGCACTTAGAATAAGTCCCCACTTTCAAATGTGCAATTAAGGGAACATTCATTTATCGGGTCCTAAAATAGTAAGACTTCGGGCGACTGAACCTTGGTGTTCAAAACACCTCAGTCAATCGAACCATTGAATAATCAGCGTGTTGACTTGACTTTGGTCGACCGAACTCAGAATGAACTGAGCATCCATGATCAATCGAACTTAAACCCTAAATTTTTCCAACAACTCAGGTGCTTGAATGTTCACATTTAAATCACCCTCGGGCAACTACACGTCAGCATTCAAATCACCCTCGGGCGACCGAATATGTGAGTTTGCCAGACCGAACCTAAGACCAGGTGACCGAACCTCGGACTGATTGTAAAATCACTTTGGTCAGCAAACCAAACCCTCATTGAGGCACCCAAACATGGAAAAGTTACTTTTTCTATTGTGTCTGTTCAGGCGACCGAACCTATAGCTTGGTCGACTGAAACTCTCGGGTTGGCCAAATTTAATCGCGGTTAATTGGGGCTAAATTGGGTTAATTTTCCTAAACTCATTTAAAACAAATTTTATTATTCTTTATGTATACCCAACGGTTATAATTTAGGCCTTCTCTATATATATGAGTTCATTTGCTCATATTAGGAATTAATTGGCAATCTGATTAGCAAAATATTCTTTGTATTTTTTAGTACCCTTTTGCAAAATAGAAAGTCTATACTCTCTCATATACTCATTCCTTTGCTAAACCAAACCGTGTGAGAGTTATTTGAGTGATTATACATTGTTAGAAACTCTCATTGCATTGTTGTTGTTTGATTTTCATATTGAGAGTCAAGCAAAGATTTTTCCCCTAATTTTATTTAATAAATCTGTGTGCGAGAAAAATCTAATAGCTAGTGAGTCTGTGCATCTTCATTACAAGACTCATTGAGCTTGTATTTTTGAATGTGCATAAATCTTTTGACAAGCTCATTTTTCGAATATCTCTTATGCTTGAATATTGAGAAAATATTTTTTGAGATATTCTGATTACTCTTGGTAGAAACCTTTGAAACCCTAAACTGTGATTGAGATTTACATCTATATATATAGTTTCAAAGATTAGCTTGTTGATACACACATGTGCTTGATTGGATATAGTCATTACTATTGAGTGTTGATTGCACACATATAGCACTGAGCTTATTGTTCTTACATTATTGGTGTGCATTGATTTGTATTGGTGCATATATGCTTGATTGAGAAGCAAAGATTTTGTACACAAATTGTATTGTGATTATGTTGTATTCTAGGCGTGGCCTGAGGGGGCATTGATCTAGCTTGGAAGGATTGATTGTAAAAGGTTAAGGTCAGCCTTATGTTAATTTGACCTGGTTGTATTACAGTGCCACTCCACCCATGAAGTGTGCCTTAGTGTAATCCTTGTGCTTGTGAGTTAAGGCGGGGACATAGGCAATTTTCCGAACCTCGATAACATATCTGGTGTTATCTCTTTTTACTTGCTTTACCTTGCATGCATAATTAGCTCACTTGTGTAATTTAATTTCAACATATATATCTATTTATTTTTTATCTGTACTAGATTGACCCTAGGGTTGTGTAATACTGCTGCTAGTTAATCGACCTAGAGGAGAAATTTTAAAATACCAATTCACCCCCCCCCCTCTTGGGATTACATGAAAGCTAACAAGTTGTTGAAAGAAAGAATAGATCCCTTCAAGAAATGGCTGGGACCATGTTAAATGAACACAAATTACCTAAGTACTTTTGGGCTTAAACAATTAATACCGCATGTTATGTAATGAATAGAGTTTCCATAAGATCAACCTTAAATAAAAATCCCTATGAATTATGGAAAGGAAGAAAGCCTAACATAGCTTACTTTCATGTGTTTGGATATTAGTGCTTTGTACTAAATGATAAAAATAACTTTGGGAAATTTTATGAAAAATCAGATGAAGGAATCTTTTTAGGGTATGCAATGAATAGCAAAGCATTTAGAATCTATAATAAAAGGACACTCATAATTATAGAATCAATTCATGTAACCTTTGATGAAGTAAATCCATTTAGACAAGTAATTGAAATTGAAGAAGTTAAAACTAATGCTACACAAAGACAAGAAGACTTAGAAATCATAGAAGTGAAAGAAGTGAAAAATGAAGAAATTCAAAATAATGAATCTCCTGAAAATTTTGAATTACTTAAAGAATGGAAATTTGTAAGAAATCATCCAATAGAGCAAATCATAGGAGAACCATCACGAGGAGTATCGACTAGATCCTCATTAAAAAACCTATGAAATCATTATGCATTTCTATCCCAAGACGAACCTAAGAACATTGAAGAAGCGTTAAATGATGATTCATGGATAATAGCAATGCAAGAAGAATTAAATCAGTTTGAAAGAAATAGAGTATGAAAATTAGTTCCTAAACTCGATGACCATTCAATAATTGGAACTAGATGGGTACTTAGGAATAAGAAGGATGAAAATGGTATTGTAGTAAGAAATAAGGCAAGACTCGTAGCTCAAGGATATAATCAAGAAGAAGGAATAGACTACGATGAGACCTTTGTTCTCGTAGCAAGAGGAAAGGCTGACAACACCTTGTTTATAAAATCCTTGAATAAAGATATACTTCTCATACAAATTTATGTTTATGATATCATATTTGGTGCTACAAGCGATGATTCATGTAAGGAATTTGCAAAATATATGCAAAACGAATTTGAAATGAGTATGATGGGAGAGTTAAATTACTTCCTAGTATTACAAATCAAGCAAGCTAAAAATGGTATATTTATAAATCAATCAAAATATATAAGAGATATGCTAAAGAAGTTTAACATGGAAAGTAGCAAGCCTATAGGAACACCAATGAATACTTCCATAAGCCTTGATAAAGATGAAAAAGGAAAACTAGTTGATATAAAATACTATCGAGGTATGATAGGTAGTTTGCTATACTTAACAGCTGCTAGACCGGATATAATGATTAGTGTATGCATGTGTGCCTGGTTTCAATCAGCTCCTTAGGAATCTTACCAGATAGTAGTAAAAAGAATCTCAAGATATTTAATAGGAACTATTGACTTAGGTCTATGGTATCCTAAGAACAATGGATTTGAGATGATTAGTTATGCAGATGCAGATTATGTGGGATGCAAAATTGATAGAAAAAGCACAAGTGAAACTTGTCATTTTCTAGGATGATCTCTTATGTCTTGGCTTTCCAAGAAACAAAATTCCATAGCATTATCCATTGCTAAAGTTGAGTATGTTGTAGCAGGTAGCTGTTGTGCTCAAACACTCTATATGAAACAATAATTAAAAGACTTTAATTTAGAATACTTAGCTATATCCATTAAGTGTGATAATACAAGTGCTATAAATATTTCTAAAAATCCAATATAACATTCAAGAACAAAACATATAGATATAAGACACCATTTCTTAAGAGATCATGTTCAACAAGAGGATATAATTCTTGAATTTGTGAATACAAAAGATCAATAGGCATACATGTTTACAAAACCACTTTCGGAGGATTGATTTATCTCTATTAGATGTGAACTAGGATTGTTACATATTAGAGAATTCGTTTAAAGAAGAAAACAGGAACTTTGCATGTCAAGCAACTGACTCGCTACTGCCTGACGAAATTAAGTTCTGTTGACTTTTTGAATTCGATCTCTGGTTTTGATGTTGACGAAACACAAGGATTTTATGTGTGCATCTAGTTTGTGAGCAGGTTTACAATACAACACACAGGAGTTATGGAAGCCTAAGGAACTTAAAGATCATACTCCTAGCATATTCAATGGGAAAATGAAAAGCAAAAGAAGAAGACTTGTTTGTGCTTCATTTGTAAACGAATTTATTATATTTAGGTCTGTAATATTTTCATCTACATGCATGATATGAATGAGCTCAAATGGCCATAGTTTGACCATAGGGAACCTTCTGTCGACCAACTCCGAATTTTTTGGGACTAATTATAAAGCTCAAAGACCTTAGATAGACCCTAGGTCCTTGCACAGACACTTAGAAAAATCCCCACTATCATCTATGTAATTAGGGGTAAAAATAGGACTTAAGTGCTAAAATTTAAAAGGCTTTGGGTGACCGAACTTGTGCGTTGAAAACGCCTCGGTCAATTGAATTTTTGAAAAGTCAAAATGTTGACTGAAGGTCGGGCGACCTAACTAATGAACAGAGTGTTCTTAGTCGACCAAACTTTTAATCCTGACTTTTTTAACAACTCGGGCACCTCAACTTCACAGTCATTTTGACCTCGGGCGACCGAAAGTTGAAGTTTGCCGGACCAAACTTCAACTTTTGGTCGCTCGAGGTCAAAATGACTGTGTCCAGGTGACCGAACCTCAAGCAGGTTGAAAATCGCCTTAGACTCAGCCACCCAAAGCTTTGACCAGGCATCTGAACATAAAAAATGCACTTTTCTTCATGTGTCTATTCGGGTGACCGAACCTAAGGTCCGGGCGAACGAATCTCTTGGGTTGCCTTATTTTAAATGCGATAATTAGGATAATTTTCTTATTAAATATTTCTAAAAATCCCTAATATGTCCCTAACGGTCAAAATATCTAAGGAGTCTATATATACCCCCTCCATTACTCATTTTTAACACTTAGATTAGTGAGGAAAATTCTCCCAAATTTTTTATCTTCAAAGGCTTTATGGTACATAATCTTTTATACTCTTTTATTTGAAAATCGTTTTGAAGAGAGATTTTGATTAATTCCTTTACTTCTTTCACTTGCAAGTTTTTTACATTTGAAGGATGTTGAATAGGAACATTCATTTTTGGGCATTCGGTTTTGTAAAGCATTATACTCTCACTTGTGTTTATTTGTTTAAAACCTTTTTTAAAGTGAGCTTATAAGTTTCTCCATATGTTTCCTTGGTAAATAATCTTTGGAGAAACACTTTCTGATTTGGAAACCTTTTTGCACATAGATTTCAAACTCTTATAGTTTTGTTTGTGCAAGATTATTTGAAAAGCATAAACCCTAAGTTCTCTTGTATTTTCCTTGAAAAATATTTTTGGAGAAATAGCTATCAAGGGTTTAAATCTTTGAGGTACTTATCATATGCATCTCACTTAAAGATTGAGAAATTTTTTTATTTTATTTTATTTTAACTTTTTGTGAAAATCTCACTTGAGCTTACTTCATATCATATGTCAGTGCATTAGTTGATTGTGCATAGTGGTACATATCTGCTTGTATTAGAAGAAATATGGTTGTACAAAATATTTAATTTAAATATTGGTTCTACTCCCGACGTATGATCGGAAGAGGGAGACTATCCCTGAGAATAGTCCCGGACTTGCTCAGACCCGGTTAGGAGAGCATAGGATTGGTTTAGACCCAGTTAAGAGAACTAGGTGCACCATCCTGGTAAGGTGTTGTAAACGGTGTCTCTGCACACGCAAGTGAGCAACCATAGTGGAATCCTCTTACTTGTTAGCTTGAGGCAGGGACGTAGGCAGTATTGGTCAAACCCCGATAACAATCTCGTGTCAGTTTTATTTTTTGCAATTAACTTTGTGCACTTGTATGTTAATATTTATTGCTTTGAATGTTTGATATACTGAGATTGCTTTAATTGCTTACATATCCGCTCAGTAGTTTATCTGTTTTACTATTGTGAATGATTAGGAAATACTTAGACGGACCCTAGGTTGTGTATTGCTGCTACTGTTTAAATTGAATATAGGAGAGAAATTTTAAAATACCTAATTCACCCCCCTCTTGGGAATACATCAATTCCAACAAGTTCATCAAGCGCCCGACTCTTCGATTGTCAAGTGACTGACACGTGGTGGGTTGTATACTTATATATGAAAAACCCTTATTTTTTTTGAAACCCTTAGCCACCCGACTCTGCTTCCTTACTCTTCTAACATTCCCTCTCCTTCAATTTCCAGCCTCTCACTTCTCATAAACCTTCAATTCTCACTTGAAGCATATACTCCTACTTCATTTTCATTCAAATACCTAGGGTTTCCATTGAATCATCATGCAACGAATGAACACCACCGGGAACAAAGCTTCATCCTCCACTTCTGTTGAAGATGATGAAGTTGAAAAATGGCTGACCTCTTCACATGCCAAGCAACTATATAGGAATCATCTTCGCTCCACGGATCCTATATTTGGTAAAGTTCTTGATACACCTTTCTCTAAAATTGATTTTCCTGAACTATTGCCCATGTTTGAAAGATTAGGATGGAAGAAGTTTATCACATATCAAGCTACTGGATATTACCCGACTTTGATCAAAATATTTTATGCAAATTTGGTCAAATAAAATTTGGGACTAGCCACTGAGGTCATGGGGAATTCAATTACTCTCACCCCACAATCCTTAGCTAAATTTCTCCATATAAAGCATGGTGATTTTGAATGTCCTCAAACTGAGAAATCATGGATAATTGTTCAAGACTTCACTCTAGAAGAGTTTCTGCCATTTGTTATGAAAGAAGAACTAGTTTACTTTGGTAATCCCCCACTTTACAAACAACTAAACCTCCAAGCTCTGGTCCTTCAAAAACTAATCACCTACAATATTTTTCCATGAGCTAGATCACATGACCATGTTACTTTTCTAGATTGCTTTTTAATATGGTGAATTCTTAAAGGGGAAAAGTTGGATTTAGCAAGCCTCATTCTTAAGTGGTTGATTACGAAGGAAGAAGCTCGTCGCATTGTTCTTCCGTATGGTGGGATTCTGAATTTGATATTTGCACCCTTTTATCTCACCACATCATCCTCCTCGTTTGCTAAACAGACTTACTATGACATTTTTTTTGCCACTACTCTTAGGATGATGAGATATGAAAAACATGAACAAGGGTGGTTTCCCAAAGGAGGATGGTAATGCTACCAAGCTCTTGAATCCCAACTACCTGTTCAGTATCTAGAGCAGCAGTCTGCTCCTCTGAGAAAAGATAGCTCTTCATGGTTCCTTCCTTTCTATCACCAATTCACCACCTTTAGTAGTGACATGAGGTCTAGAGTTAAATCTCTTCAAAAAAAATGTTGCATCTCTACAGATAAACTATTCCTCACTTGATTAGAGAATTGGACGTATTGAACAACATCTGGCTAGTTCCTCACACACTAGAGATCCTATGGACATCATCTCTGCACCTCCTAGTGATGATGCATCTAATGAAGAATCAGAGGAAGATGAAGAAAATACTGAGGATGATGATGCAGCTAATGATGATTGATATCTCTTTCTGTTGCTTTGTATCTTAGTTATCCATATGTATTTGCATTAAAATTTCAGTTTTCTGTTTTATACTTTAGTTTGTATCTCCAGATGTATTTGACACTATGCACACCTCTGGATGAATATGAATATCTTTTGTGTGGTACATTTGCCTTTGCCGAGTTACTTTTCTTTCTTTTTGATTGATGTCAAAAGGGGGAGAAAGTTTGAGCAAAAATGAGAGCAAAATTGAGCTAAAATGCAGACTATATAAACATATGAGATATGATACGATATATGATATGATTTTGATAATATGGTGAAATGAATTATGATGAACTAATACTTGATAAATGCACTGATACTTGATTGGGATAACGATCTTGGAAAATGAACTTACAGGGTATCTGAAGATTTTTTTTTTTCAAAACATTGTTAAAAGTATGCTTATTGTAAGGGAGAGTCTTATTGAGGTTCACTCTTCTTTGCTCCTTATTTGTCATCATCAAAAAAGGGGAGATTGTTGGCATAAAAAGGCTTACGAATCTTATTTTTATGATAACAAATCAAGGCAATTTAGCGTGCTTTGGTTAACGTGATGACATTTCAGAAAACATACATTAGAGTTCAAGACCAAGAGTGCATTGATAGCTTACATTCAAAACAAGTGATCAAAAGAAAGCCCAATAGATTAAAGTTTGACAAATCTTATGAAAGCTTAAAGAATATTGAAGCTCAAGGTCAAGATGGACTCAACGAAGGATATTCATGAAGACTTCACACTTAATGATTTTTTAGTCTTAAGGAAGTCTTATGCAAGTACTTCAATTTAAAATCAATACGGATACTTTAAAGCTCTTTAGGAATGTTTATGGACTTAGAAACCCATTTTTAAAACCTTGGGAAATACATTTTTCAAATTTCAAATCAAAGTTTCCAAGAATAAAATCCAAAAGAGTTTGCGGAAACAAAACCTTAAAAACAATGAAATTGTACTCTCAGACGACTGACTAAATTTTGTCAGGCAACTGACAACTTATATGTTTTTAAAAAACGCAAACAAAACTGTGACAAGGGCCTCACAAATCTTTCTCAGGCAACTGACAGTTGTTAGGAGACTCACAGAGCACTGACATTTGAAATACGCATATTTTTAACGTGACAGACGACTAACACTTTTTGTCAGGCAACTGATGTTCATAATTTTGGAAATAAAGCAGCATTGAAAAGTCTTCAAAATTGTTTGCTTAGGCTCCAAACTTTGTATAAACTTGGGAAATACTCCATGTAAACTTGGGCAAAGAGGAATTACTTTTAGAACTCTATAAATACATGGAAAACTAAAGGACTTTTATAACAACAATTACTTACAATCGAGCATTCAAAGTCCTACTGAATTCCTACTGATACAACAAACTAGGTCTTGTGCTCTTACTAAGCTTCTTTTAATCTAAAGAAGAACCCAATGATTAATTTCTTGAGCTTCAAATTCATTCTTTATTGATATATGAATTTGAATTATATTAGTGCTCTAACTTGTACTAATCAGCTCTATTGTGAGAGTGTCTTTGTACACAAGAATTTGTTCTTGTTTCTTATTGTTTTTAATGGTTCAGGTTGTTAAATCGTTGTACCAAGTGTGGGGTATCGCTTGGAAAGGAAGGCTTTATCCTATTAAAGGAGTGTTGTAAAGGTTTGCTCTGCCTGTAAAGGAGTGGTATAGTTGAATCCTTAGATGTGTTGCCTAAGGCGAGGACGTAGGCGGGTATAGCCGAACCTTGTAAAAACTTGGTGTCATTCCTTTCCCTACTCTCTTTAAATTTCAGCACTTATAAATTGCATGGTTGTGTACTTAATTTGAAGGTTATTAATTTGCCTTTGGGAATTGTGAAAACCATAAGGGAGTAAGTTGATTGATTAATATATTGCAGAAATCACAAGGGAGTACATTGATTGATTAATACCAAAGCTCATTAATATATTGGTTGGTTACATACTTAAATTCAATAAATTATGTTGACTTTTTGAGTCCGATCTCTATTTTGATACTGACAAATCACCAGTATCTTATGTGTGCATTTAGTGCGTGAATGGGTTTTCATTTTAGCACAGACATAAAATACCGGAAAATGGAAGCCACAAGGAACTTAAAGCTCACATCAATCTAACGCATTCCATGGAATTGGAGAGCAAGACAGAAGAAGACATACACTTTCAACTGCAACTGCATTTGATTTTATATTTGATCTGTAATAATGCATGGAATGCATGATGTGTATGATAAGCTCAACATGATCGTAGATTGACCATAGGGAACCAAATGACAGTAGGGCAGTCGACTGACACCGGTCTTTTTGGGTTAACTCTCAAAGACCATAGACTGACCTCAGGTCCAAATATATTGTGTGAAAAAATCCTCATATATCTTAAAAGTAATAATCATATAAGTAGGGGTGACTTCAAAAGGAAGTTAGAACTCAAATGCACAATTTTCATGTGTTCGGTCGACCAAACCTAAACACACATAGCACTTCGGTCGACCCAAGGGTCAAAAGTTTGACCATTTGGCCAACCGTCCTCCAAATGAGCGTCAATGCCTTGGTCAACCGAACTGGCATGTGGAAAATCCCAACGCCCGGGTCAACCAAACTCCCAGTTATAAAATTGCCCGGTTGACCGAACGTTCAACTTCGGTCAAACGAACTTAGCCCAGTCGACCGAACCTCGAAGGTTCTAAAATTTCCTGAAGTTCTGTCAAGCATCTCCTCAGCTCAAATACACCCTAGTTGACCAAACTGAGCAATCTGGTTGACCGAACCTTAAAAATGTGTCGGAATTGGTGTGATCCCAAGAGGGGGGTGAATTGGGTTTTAAAAATTTTCAGAAAATTTGAACAATTATGTCAATTCACCACATATCATATCCCATTCAATGTACATGCGTGTATATAAAATAATTTTAACAGTGAAAGCAAACATACACGTGTGCAGTATTTTATTTAAATCAAATGTGTGTATCCAAATGATTTTTACATTAAATAAACATTCATACACATGCCAACATTAAAGTGCATGAATTTAAATAAGATAGAGAGAGCGATACCAGATTTGTTATCGAGGTTCAGCCAAACCAGCCTACGTCCTCGCCTTGGGCCTACCTCCCAAGGATTCCACTATACCTGCTCACTTAACCGGGCGAAGCAGAAGCCTTTTACATCCTCTCCATACGAGGCGAGGAAAATCCCAGTTCAAATTTTGAGCTGAACCAAACCGGTCTCACTTATGGAGCTGAGACTCCCCAGTTCAATTATAGGCTGAACCGAACTGATCTCATTTACGGGGCCAAGACTCAACAATTCAATTAACTAGATGAACCTAACAATTACATGGAAAACATTTTTGTACATGAAAATGCTTCTGAAAATACAAGCAGAAATGTACACAGTAAAGCTCTAAAATGTATATACTCTCTTATGATATGATTTGAGCTCAGTAGAGTAAAGGGTGCGTTTTCTAAATAATCAATGCACAAATATATATATATATATATATATATATATATATATATATATATGAAAATATGACTATTATATTCTCTTGTAAATATTTTTGCAAATAAAGAACATTTGGAGAATCTAGGAATTTAAACTCAATAAAATATTTGTGCTGTAAATAATTTCTCCCAAAATATTAAACAAATAAATAACCGAGAGAAATGGAAGCAATACTCTCAAAAATTGATTTTCAAAAAATAAATAACAAGTGAGAGTATATGCAAGTAAATACAAATAAAATGCCCAAAATAAAATACTCTCTTTAAAAATGATTTGGAGATAAAACAAGTGAAAGAGAGCTGGAGAGATTTGTTCAAAATATTTTGCCCCAAAAGAATGATTTAAACAATGAAAAACATTTTAGGGGAACTTTGATTAACAATGGATTAGAGAGAAGATTTGGGTTAATCGAAGTTGCTAATCTGGAGTTATGAGGGGTTATTTATAGATTTGTTTAAAATTTTGAACATTGGGAACACACTCGGTATTTTGGAAAAGATTAAATTTTAATGACATTTCAAAGCTTTTAGAAAATTCCAACCCGAGAGCTCCGGTCGGCCACTTTTGTGGTTCGGTCGACCGTGGAGCCAAGTTTGGTCGACTAGGGAATTTTTGAATTATAGGTTCGGTCGACCAGACTTGAGACAATTTCCAAACCTGCGTGTTTTGGTCGACCAATATGTTTTAAACTATGAAGTTCGACCGACCGAGAGGTTGGAATCTCTCACGTGGGGGTTCGGTTGACCAGGGTGTTGCCAATATAATCTTGGTCGATCGACCGGGAGGTCAACTTATTAACTGGAGGAGGTTCGGTCGACTAGGTCGTGCCGATACACATTTGGTCGGTCGACCAAAAGGTTAACATGTTGACCTAGTGGGGGTTCGGTCGACCGAGGAACTCAATATAACTAAGTTCGGTCTACCGAACAAGCCAATTTGGGCATTTTCGGTCCTTTTTCTCTTATAAAATTTACCTTATTCATATGATGATTAATGTTAAGCCTATAGGGTACATTTTTATGAAATATTCAAGGACTTAAGGCCAGTCTAAGGACTTTGAGAAATAACCCTAAAAATTCGATGTTGATCGACCGAAGGGAGCCCTAAGGTCATTCAGTTCCCTATGGTCAAACTATGGCCATCTGAGCATATAATCCATATCATGCAGATGCATGCATTATTACAGACGAGAGATATGAAAATAAATGCAATACAAATAAAACACAAATGTCTTCTTCTTTCATCTTTGCTCTTTAACTCTATAGAATATGCCAAATATGAGCTTTGAGTCGTGTCATTTCTTTTGTGTCTTCTTGATCTTATGTGTGACTTGAATTATACTTGTTCACACACTTAAAAGCACACATAAGAACCACTTGTGTTTATCAGTATCAAAACGGAGATTGGACTCAAAAATCCAACAATATCCCCCTTTTTGATAATGACGAACACATAAGAGCAAAATGGGTATACAACCTGAAAAGACTCCCCCTAACAATATGCATAATGCAAAATATAAGCAGTAAAGCTCAAACATATTCATGAAAAAAGACACTTCAAAAGATTATGCATTCAATTTTAACATTAAAGCACATGCTTAGATATTTGCCCCTATGTTTTTGCCCCTCAAGATATTTTGCCCCTATGGTCATAAACATTTTGCTCAAGAATTTTCTCCCCCTTTTTGCATCAACAAAAAGAGATAAGTTGAGTAGAAAATAATTTTATCATTTAATTTATAAGTTGAGTAGAAAATAATTTTATCATTTAAAACAAACTCAGCAAAGAGAACTCCCCCTTTTTGAAAAACTCTCCCCTTATATGATATAACAGTTGGGCATAAAAAATTTTATAACCATTTTAAAAATTATAGCAATGAGGCACACACAATAGTTTTCATAACTGGCTATTTAAGAGATTAAAAGGCACACAACACACAAGATTAGACCAGGATTATCCACAAATCATGGCAATTTAAACATATCATAAGACTCGTGAAAGATTTGAGTTCAACACGCATGACATATGATAGAAAATGTAGGTTTGAGCATAAAAGTGGTCTAACTAGTTCATATGCATTTCATGAACAATCAATGAATTAGTTATGTAATATAACACCCTTAAAAGATTTCATGACATAAAATTTTAATACAGAGAAAGCATAAGTCATGTAGGCATTTAAGCACACAAGCAAGATCCAAGATGTATTCTATATAAGTTCAATTCTTACTTTTGAAAATGTATATATATATATATATATATATATATATATATATATATGTGGGTGTGTGTGTGTGTGTGTGTGTGTGTGTGTGTGTATAAAATATATCCCCTTAAAATTTTCAATATATACTGGGGGCTTATGTTTGCTGAAAAAGAAACTTTAATTCAAACTCAAGCAAGCATTATTTTTTTGGTTTATCATTTTAGTATAAATCATAGAGTACTAGAAAAATGCAGCCATATAGATCCAAAGATATTAAATAAATTTAAAATAGGGATCATATGGCAAAACCTAAGACACATATGGCTAAGAAGTATATTTTAAATCAAAATTTTCAATAAAATCATTTTGTTTAAGCACAAGTCACAATGAATTCAACAACAGATTAAGCCAAATATTTGGTGAGCATAAAAAGATAGAATTTTAGCCTAAGATGCTCCCCCTTTTAATTTGAATACGAGCTTAGATACTATTAGCTACTTATATTAAGAGCTCAAATAGTATAAGTACTCTTTTCAGACTTTACTAGATATATGTTAGACCAATAAATCTCACCAGTAAAATGTCCTTAAACACACATACACTAAATATCAAGCAATAGGTCTTGCATGGTGTTCATCCATACCGTGAACAATCCATGTCAAAGAATGGTTCAGTAGAGGTAGGATATGAGTTCAGGGTACCAAAATAAATTTCGGACTCAAAAAGTAGAAACAATGAAAGTATGAGTCCATAAGGTTGGTGAGTTATAATCCTTATCTAAAGGATGGGGCTTAAACTCTCCGGTATAGTCTCAAGCATAAAAAAGTGCATTAACGTTCAAGGATGAATTTCATTTAAGCATACTCAACACACGTTCATCCTTCTAAATATTACTTAGCATGCAGGGGATTATAGGCATTAAGTTCATTTTTCTTAAAAGTGGGGCTTAAACTCCCCCTGTATATTCGCATGCATACATACTTGCATTAAGTTCAGGATGAAAGTCATTTAAGAGCATTCCTAAAAAAAAAATCACCCTTTCAAAAGATTTTCAGCATGTAGCAAATATAGGCATTTAACACATACTAGCATGACATATTGCATTTCGTTTTAATACACGATAGCCAATTAAGGCTATACACCAAAGGTGATGCAATAGGGGTTCAAAAGGATAACACAACCTAAAATGCTCAATGAGTGTATACAGTATGAATGCTCCCCCTCCCCCTGAGTTATGCAAAAATTCCTAGTCACATGGACTTAAAACTTATGGTGTGATTTCTAAACATTTATGTCCAACATGAAGAACATAACCTAGGGATTAGGACCAAATGGTGTCCATGAACTAGTTCCTCCTAAGACACAAAATAAATGTGTACATGACTTCAAAATATATATCAATTTGGATTTTACATGTACAAACCTATTCAATTACTGTACATCCTAGGCAAAACATAAATACTGTGCATATTTTTCGGCTTAGCATATAACATTTAAAATTCAACATGCACCAATGGACAGTTCAGCATGCACCTATAACTAAGGTTGAAAAATAATATTCTTTTATGACTCACTCATCCTTTTAAAAATATTTTAGCATGCATTAAACTACCTATCCTGGTCTATGGTTTAACTTATAGGAAAAATTCGACTGAAATTTTGGTAGCATTTTGTTTGTAAATTGAACATTTTCCCATTTTTCTATGTACCTAAAACCTGATAGATTCACACAATCAATTTAAAATTCAGCTCAAGCATGCAAGAACCTATATCCACTACCAGCGTGCAATTCTCATCAACTGCATCTGCCATGCACGAGACATTCTAGATTAAGCATGCAATCAGGTAGTTCAATCAATATATCAAATAAAATATAAACAATCCATTAAATAATGCAAACATTTAACAAGCACAGGATAGTGGCATTCAACTCAAACAACAGATTTAAACAAAAATTCTTTGCTCCCCATGGACACAGATATGCTATATCTGAGACATTCATACTAAAGCATATATAACATTATTAAAAGAATATTGTCCATTTGAATGAGATTTATTTAATCATACTTATGAAGTTTAATTTAAGAACTGATAATGATATAAGTATGCACTAGCCAATATTATGATATATTAACCAATCATAATTATATGTATATATACTAAGCTTAGATTGGATAAGATCATTAAAACTCACATATTGGCTAGATTTTCTTAGGGTTCTCAGTATGATAATAGTGAATATTAAAATTTTAAATTTTAAGCATAGAACACTATTAAAGCATTTAAAGTGTTTTAACCCCATTTGAAATAATTACAAAAGTCTTATGAGTATTAAAAAATAATTCTTTTAAAATGCACCTCATAAGATGGTATGCAATTATCACAAAATTCACATGATAAAAACAAACATGAAGCATATAGCATGTGAATCAAACATCAAATAAAGTAGAAGGAGGAAGATATATACCTTTCCATTTTACTCCTTAATCATTTAAGCTCAGAGTGGCGTTCATCTCTCTTTCTCTCTCGGATTCTTATACCTTTTATGTTTCCCAAAAGACCTTAGCACTCAAAAGAATAAACTTTATAAGAGCATTAGTAACTAAGGCAGAGTAAAAAAAATATGCATGGTACTAGAATGATATGCATTAAGGCAATGTCATGCTTTTTCAAAATATTTTCAGATATAGGAAAACTATGCATTTTGAAATCATTTTCAATAGGATATGATAATTTTGACAAATATTTTCCAAATCCTCCAATTAATTGATTTTACAAAATCATTTTCAAATGGCCAACCGTAAAATCTACACAATAAAACTAGGGGAGGATTTGCAAATACTTGACCCTCAAAATAGGGATACACCGAAATATGATTCGTCGCAATCTTTATGCAAATAGTGGTTAAGCTTATTGCAACCCGGCTCTGATACTGATTGTTGGAATTGGTGTGATCCCAAGGGGGGGTGAATTAGGTTTTAAAACTTTTCGGCTAATTTGAACAATTACACCAATTCACCACATATCATATCTCATTCAATGTACACCCGTGTATGTAAAATAATTTTAACAATGAAAGCAAACATACACCTGTGCAGTATCTTATTTAAATCAAATGTATGTATGCAAATGATTTTAACATTAATTAAACATTCATACACATGTTGAAATTAAAGTGTAGGAATTTAAATAAGATAGAAAGAGCGACACCAGATTTGTTATCGAGGTTCGGCCAAACCAGCCTACATCCCCACCTTGGGCCTACCTCCCAAGGATTCCACTATACCTGCTCACTTAACTGGGTGGAGCAGAAACCTTTTACATCCTCTCTTTACGGGGTAAGGAAAACCCTAATTCAATTTTCGGGCTGAACCGAACTGGTATCACTTACGGGGCTGAGACTCCCCAGTTCAATTCCGAGTTGAACCGAATCGGTCTCATTTATGGGGCCAAGACTCCCTAGCTCAATTAACGGGATGAACCCAACCATTAGATGGAAAACATTTTTGTACATGAAAATACTTCTGAAAATACAAGCAGAAATGTACACAGTAAAGCTCTAAAATGTATGTACTCTCTTATGATATGATTTGAGTTCAGTAGAGTAAAGGGTGCGTTTTCTAAATAATTAATGCACAAATATATGTATGAAAATATGAGTACTATGTTCTCTTGTAAATATTTTTGCAAATAAAGAACATTTGGAGAATCTAGGAATTTAAACTCAATAAAATATTTGTGCTGTAAATAATTTCTCCCAAAATATTAAATAAATAAATAACCAGGAGAAATGGAAGTAGTACTCTCAAAAATTGATTTTCAAAAAATAAATAACAAGTGAGAGTATATGCATGTAAATACAAATAAAATGCCCTAAATAAAATAATCTCTTTAAAAATAATTTTGAGATAAAACAAGTGAAAGAGAGTTGGAGAGATTTGTTCAAAATATTTTGCCCTAAAAGAATGATTTAAACAATGAAAAACATTTTGGGGAAACTTTGATTAACAATGTATTAAAGAGAAGATATGGGTTAATCAAAGTTGCTAATCTAGAGTTATGAGAGGGTATTTATAGAATTATTGAAAATTTTGACCGTTGGGGACACGCTCGGTATTTTGGAAAAGATTAATTAAATTTTAATGACGTTTTAAAGCTTTTAGAAAATTCCAACTCGAGAGCTCAGGTCGACCACTTTTGTGGTTCGGTCGACCGTGGAGCCAAGTTTAATTGACTAGGGAATTTTTGAACTATAGGTTCGGTCGACCAGACTTTAGGCGATTTCCAAACCTGCTTGTTTTTGTCGACCAATATGTTTTGAACTATGAAGTTCGGTCGACCGGGAGGTTAGACTCTCCCACGTGGGGGTTCGGTCGACCAGGGCGTCGCCCATATAATCTTGGTTGGTCGACCAAGTCATGCCTGTATATATTTGGTCGGTCAACCGATAGGTCAACATGTTGACCCAGTGGGGGTTCGATCGACCGAAGAACTTAATATAACTGAGTTCGGTTGACCGAACATGCCAATTTGGGCATTTTCGGTCCTTTTTCTCTCATAAAATGTACCCTATTCATATGATGATTAATGTTAAGCCTATAGGGCATATTTTTATGAAATATTTAGGGACCTAAGGTCATTCTAAGGCCTTTGAAAAATAACCTTAAAAATCCGACATCGGTCGACCGAAGGGAGCCCTAAGGTCATTTGCTTCCCTATGGTCAAACTACAACCATATGAGCATATATAATTCATATCATGCATGTAACGACCTCCTAAAATTCTATAAATATATTATAATTTTCCAATAATAAATACTATGAAGTTCCACCACTCTGATACCATCTACTATAAATAACCATCAACCTAAGTAGCGAGAAACTGAGTTCATATAATCATAATCACAATTACACAATAACAGAGTGCTAAAGTGCTCTCAAAATATACATATACAAATGAACTAGGACTATACAAAAGTACTCCCCTCCTCAAAAAGACTCACCCTATTGACAGGCCTGCACTGTAACCCCCTTCTATCTGCGAGTCTGATCTACTCGCCTAGTTGGATCACTTGAAAAATGTAAATTTATTAGGATGAGACAATGCTTAGTAAGACGAAACATGTTATTGCTAGTGTGTGGAAAATGAGTTACAATTCTATAAAAGTTTGATTATATATAATCATGTATAGTTGAATCTGTAAATACGATACAAATAATATAAAATACCACCTTGTTCACGTTGCTTAACATAACTGTCTTTATACGTTTTCTATTCATAATACTTCTACTATACATAAGTACATCCTCTATTTGTGTAAACTGTATATACATATATTTAACCCCTCATGACAAGGTTGTGCAGCCCGTAGGCGGGATCTATCACTGGCTGGCCTACCAAGATAAATCACTATACTCTGTCCGTTAGATCGGCCCTCCTCAACCCATATCTTATGGGGAGCCTGTCCACAACATAGGCATAATCGACTTATCTACCACGTATTATCTAAATATATGGTTGCACTCTGAACTATATATAGCGATGGTATCGTGCTCTATAAACTGTAACTGTAATGGTCCATCAGGGTCTGATACTATATAATACATCTCTATACACAATTATTTGTTTTACTATGATTCTGTAATAACTGTATCAACCATGACACTATAGTAAACTATAACTATATTAATTGTATTTTTGAGATTAACTGTAAATCTGTATGTCATGGTACTGTAAAACTGTGTAATCATGGTATACTGTAAAGCATATTCCCTGTTTGTATATTCTATAAAACATAATCCTGGAAATTACTGTAAAACATGTTTCTGTACTATATCTATATTCTCAAGCCACATAGTAATTTAAAACATAATAAACATAGTTGATAAACTGTATAAATTTCTGCTGCAAATAATAATCTGGTAAAAATGTATACTTTATACTGAAAACATACTAGAATTGCCTAGTATAGCATATTTCCCTTACCTGATTCCTACTAAAATCCCCTATTGTAATGGGTTTTACACCCGTAGGGCTCCCCACTCAGTACCCTGAAAACAATATTTTGCAAAACAGAATATTACTATTTTTTCGCCTACTACATTTCCTACAACTGCTAGAAAACCAAATTTTGACAAAAAGACCTTACCCTGAATCTGAGATGAAATCCAACTTCATCCCACCAACGATCCACTCCGACAAACTTAGGGAAAACTTTCCCAAGAACTTCGTGGTGGCCTCAAATCATCAATCCGGCAACTAATGGAGCCAGAATTGAAAAGAGAAGGGAGAGAAACGTAGAGGAGAGAGAAAATGAGGATTTCACTAATAATTTGCGTAAAAATCCAAGTTAAAGCCTATTTATACACTGGCCCTAGTCAACGAGCCACGTCACCTCGTCGACGAGGTCAAGAAGGCAACTTGTCGACGAACTTCCCCCCTCGTCGACGAGCCCAAAGTGCAACGTCGTCGACAAAGTCTGTTGCTCCCTTTGATTCTGTTTCCATTTCCCTCCCTCTTTATTATTTCAATACCATTATTCTTCGGGTCATTACATTATGCCCTCCTTATAAAATTTCATCCTCGAAATTTACTATTCATATAACTCATCATCCTTTAAAGGCAAAATGGTCTACTTATTTTATTAAGTGCCCTCACTTATGGCGGAGGAATACCATGGTTACATGGGTAGTTCTAGGAGATTACAACTATAAAAGAAAATTCCCCCAAAACCAAAATATTACCTATCCTATACTCTACATTACAATTACACTGACTTATACCAAAATAAAATTATCACTACTTTAATTTACATATCTCTACTATAACTCACTAAATAGGTGAGGATATTTCTGTCTAATCTCATCCTCAAGCTCCCAAGAAGCTTCTTATCTCGCATGATTCTGCCATAGGACTTTCACTAGTGGTATCTTCTTATTGCACAATTCATGTTCTTTTCTATCCAAAATCTGTACTAGAGCTTCTTCGTATGATAGAGTATCATTGAGTTCCAATTCAGTGTAACTAACGATATGGGAAGGATCTGGGACATACTTCCTTAACATAGAAATATGAAATACGCCATGAATCCTGAATAGAGATGGCGGTAAAGCCAGCCGATAGGCAACTGACCCAATCTTCTCGAGTAATGGGCCCCTTTGTTTCTGTTTCCATTTCCCTCCCTCTTTATTATTTAAATACCATTATTCTTTGGGTAACTACAATGCAAATGCATGCATTATTATGAACTAGAGATATGAAAATAAATGTAATACAAATAAAACATAAATGTCTTCTTCTTTTTTCTTTGCTCTTTAACTCTATGAAATAACACATAAGAACCGCTTGTGTTTGTCAACATCAAAGCAAAGATCGAACTCAAAAAGCCAACAAAATGGTCAACCAAACCTCTCGGGTTGGTAAATTTTTTACCGTAGTAAACGAGGTTATTTTTAAACTAAACATCATTAATCTTTTTCCAAAATGACCTTCGTATCCCCAACGGTCATATTTTTCCCCAAGTTTATATATACCCCTTCATTTGTTTTAATTAGTATCAGATTTGAAAAAATCATTAAGAAAAATTCTCTAAAATTTTCATACTCCCTTTATTGCTCAAATTCTTTCAATCTTTTCAAAGCATACTACTAATACTCTCTTTTATTATTTCTTTGGTAAATCTTTCAAGAGAGCATATTTTTAAACCTTGGTTTAGGCATTCATTTTACTAATCAAAGTCGTTTTTACTCTCATCTTGTACATATCTTTTATACCTTATTTTGAGAGTATTATCTTAGTTTCTCCTTTCTCCCACATATTTCATTTGATAAATATTTTTTTGGAGGCTAATATTATTTGCTTGTGAATCTTGTACATCCATTGCAAGGTTCAAAGGCTCATTGGCTGGTGCTTGCCAAAAAATATTTTTGAGCCATAAACCCTGGATTCTCCTACACTTTATTTAGAGAAATATTTTTAGAGAAATTTCTTATTTGGGCATAAAATCTTTGAGCACTCATCATACACATATTTATTCAAAGATTATTTTTGTGAAAATCACATTTTCACATTGAGCTTATTTGCATATCATAATTGAGTGTACTTGTTCTTATTATTGTACACATCTGCTTGTATTAGAAGCAATCTGGTTGTATGAAATATTTCATTTGAATGTTTGTTGTATTCCCGACGTGCTGTCGGAAGAGGAAGACTTGCCCTGTGAAAAGTCCCGGACTGGTTCAAACTCGGTTAAGAGAACTAAGTGCACCATCTTGGTAAGATGTTGTAAACGGTGTCGCTCGACCTGTGAAGTGAGCAACTAGTGGAATCCTTGAGTTGTGGCTCAAGGCAGGGACGTAAGCAGTATTGGTCGAACCCCAATATCATACCTGGTGTCAGTTTTATTTATCTACAATTTATTTTTATCACTTGTATGATATTTTACATAACTTTGATTATACTGTTTATATATTGATTTGTTATAAGCTTAGAAAGACCCTAGGTTGTGTAATACTGATATCGGGTTTAACCTATGAGAAAAGTTTTAAATTCCAATTCACCCCCCTCTTGGGAATACACCAATTCCAACAAATTATTAAAAATTGTAATTCAAAATCAAATACAAATACACTATACAAATTCTGAATGTTTTATACATTAATCCCATATGTTGAGATAACAAACAAAAAAAAATACAAAAAAATGCAAAAAAAATAAGTAAACAAAAGTTGCATTCAACTGTAGTACATGGCATTGTGTTGATGTTGTGACAGCCGTAAACCCTACAAATTAAGAATTATATATATATAAAAAAAAATTAGTATACAATTTTTGACCATATACGTACTATAAGTATCAATGATTTGATAGAAAAATAATCAAACATTCAAACAAAGTTAAAAAAAAAATGATACTATTTTAAATAGCTAAGTTTTATCAATTTTGAGAAATTTTGGCAGCATTTCCCCTAGAAATAGAACATTTTCCATAGACATATGTTCAAAACTTGGGTGTTTACACTAAACAATTCACAATAATCCAACCAATAATTAATGAATTTTATGAGTGCACAAGATCTTCATATAATCAGCATTAAATAATGTAATGTGTTTATGCATCCCACAAACAATCTATATGAGACTATACTTCTATGAAAAAATAGATTGTGATGTTGATAATGGTTTACATGGCTTCTTTAGGACTCAAAAACAACTATAATAATAAAATAATGCAAATGAGTCCATTATTGATAGAATTTTCACTTAGCATATGCAAAAGTAAATTTAGAGATGAAATTCAAAATTCATTTGAACTTCACTCATCCTTTCAAAAACGTTTTAACATTCAGCACACTATAATCATTCTCACAAATATGGTATGTGGCTTTGATTATTTTGGGAGAAATTTAACAAATTTTCGGCAACATATCGTCTGTAAATAGAACATTTCCCAAACCTGAAAGTAAAAAAAAAAACATGCAATTCAGAAGATTTTTGCATTATATAGATGCTTAATGTGCTCAAGACAACCTTATGACTCAAAAATAAAGACAATGATATGCATGAAAGTCCATAGGATTATGTTTTCCAATTATAGAAGTTTTGAAAAATTTTGGCATCATTTCCCATCTAAATATGACATTTTCCATAGTGGTATGTTCCAAACCTGGGTGCTTACATTAAACAATTCAGAATAATTCAATCAGTAATGACTGCATCTTATAGGTGGTACAAAAAAAAAAGAGTAAGCTTTAAAACACTATGATCTATTTAAATTTATATACACATGCTCACACACATACATACATACATACATACATACATACACAATTCACAATTCAGCATATGAATAGAATTAAACAAGCAACAGAACTACCAACATGCAGTTCAAACTATGTTTTACATACCTTCTAATCAGAGGAGCCACCTTCTTCTAAATCAATGGACCTACTTGTTATGGAGATAGATCTTTATTTTGACTAGATTTTATATATGCTCTTGATCTTCGTTTCCCTATTTGGGTCTTAAGTTGGGAGTTTAATGTTGTTAGATCTTTAGTTAAGGAGTTAGGAGGCTCCTGTATTACAAATAAGTTCAATATGCTTAGGAGCCTTGATTTTGGGATAGGGCTTTCATTTTTTTCCTGCCTAATTAAACCTTTATTTTTTCCAAAATGGGGCACTCCACTAGAAACACCAGAATTGATCCTAACTGAAAATCATTCCTGTTGGTTTTCTAAAAGAATCCAGATGTATGCCATGCACTTGATGGACTTCACCTAAAGAAAACAGATAAACAAAATAAAGAAAAGGAATAGATGGCCCACTCCAAAAATATCTAGCCCCAAGCTTAGCCCTTAACAAGTTGTATTCTCTTAATTTTGGTGTACTAGGGAAACTGAGCCACCTCCCCATTTGCAATCCAACCACCTGCTTCTCACCGTTATCCAACATCATACCACCACAATTGAAATAGCAGCCACTTTTTTTTCTTTTTTTTTCTTTTTTTCTTTTTTTTTTTTTGTGGATGGTGAGTGTTGACTAATCAACTCCATCAACCACATTCTTCCACCCAACTCCCTTTCTTCAAATTTGTCAAACCCCCACCCTGCTGCACATGAGAATTCAAATTCTTAAGAACAACAATCAAATGCAATGCCTCAACAAAATATTTCCACTAGAAACCTTTTAGGCCCATGAATGAATACAAAAGCATTCAATCTCCACTATCCACCCTAATTCCAGAAGCTATTGCCAGTGCACCATCCAATACTATATTTTCCCAAATCTCTTTCAATGAGAAAATCACTTCGAATGCACAAAAGCAGAAGAAAGGACACTTAGAAAACCAACATCAACCATAATCAAATCCCTAATCCATCAATTCAATTGGTGGAACTCAATACATAATCTTATGCGTCTGGATATGATTGCTTTTAGTATCTGATGGGCCAGAATAGACTAGAATTTTCCAAACTTCCTTGGCAAAATAATAAAGACAAATTATGCATGAGAACCTTTCAAAGATCATGTACAATTTTCCATAGAAGTCATTACAAATCCGTAATATAAGAAGTTTGTTTGATTTGCAAGAGGAAAGAAACCCCCCCCCCCCAAAAATCATAAACCAAATTTGATCAATTTATAATGAAAACATTAGCATACCAGCTACAAAAACAGTTGTGAGGACATCTCCAATTTTATTGACTCCCCAAAGACTCTTCTTATGTGCTTTGAACTGCTTCAATGCTGAGTCAGCTTCCAATAGTTGCAAATTAACGAGATTAGTTTAATATATTGCATAAGGGAGCCTTGAGATACAGATACCAAGTATAGTTAGCATGAACAAATATTCAAACACAACCTTATAACATTATTTTGTTTGTGGAGACCTGAAGAATTATAGTATTAAATAAAAAAAGAGGGAGAAAATGAAATTCAAAAGGAGAAAGTGTAGGGCTCATCAACAAACCCTTCGGTCTCGTCGATGAACTCACTACTAGATTCGACGCACGCCACGTGTCTCATCGACGAGAAAGTATAGAGAGGGCTATTTCCAAGGCCTGAACTTCATCGATGAGGGCAAGTGTTCATCTACAAACTCTCTACTTAGCCTTGTCGACGAAGTGCGTGTCTCGTCGACGAACGCTGATGTATAAATAGGCTCAAATCCGATTTCTACAAGAAAATTTTATGCAAAACATTTTCTCTCTCTCTGCCATTTCGGCTCCCTCACCTTCTCTCTTCGATTCCAGTCCCATTATTTGCCGATTCAACAATCGAAAGCTGCCACGTCACTCCTGGGAAGATTCTCTACACATCTACTAAAGTGATTTGTTGGTTAGGCTAACTTGGGAACCGTCCCAAAATTTGGGTAAGTTAGTTAATTTTAGTTTTATTAGGCTCTTGGTGTTTCTAGACTGAGAATAATATGTTAGGTAAGATAATACTGAGATTTTATAGGAAAAATATCAATTTCAGGGTGTTGAGCTGGGGACCACATGGGTGTGATTTTGGAGTAATTCGTCTCTCTAGTGTTTGAACTAGGAGGGGCAGACCCATCGTACTAATAGACTTATGTTGATCTAGCGTGGTTGGCTAACCATTGCTAGGTCCCGCCTTCGGGCCACAAAACTCAGTCATGTGGGGATAAGACATGACACCAACCAGCTATCCATCCAGGGTGTTTTTCATATACAGTTATATGAAATGATTTAGATGTATCGAAATTCAGTATATTATACCATTTTATGATAAATTATGTGTTTCCCAGATATGTTACAGATAGTTTTATCAAAAATGATTACTGTACTATTATATGTATAACACTAAAATACTCATATTGTCACACACTGATATTAGTTTATTTCCCTTACTGAGAGGTATCTCACCCCAATTATATAAACATTTTAGGAGTCCTAGATAGAAGGGCGAATAGAGCTCTGCAGCGTTAGAGTTTGACTGTTCTACTCGGTCTGAAGGGTAAGTCATTTTGCTAGGGTTTGACAGATTTTTTGGGGGTGACCCTAGGGCACTTTTGGATATTTTTGGATATATGTTTGTGAAATTAGGAATAGCTTTCCAAGAGGAGCGGGGTAAATTGGCTTTTGAAAACTTTCTCTTTAGTTCTTTAAAAGTCCTTAACTTCTTTTAATGTTTAACTAATTCTTTGACTTGTTTATTTATTTTTTCAATCAAACAATAACTTGATTTCTTTACAACAATCAATCAACAATACAATTAAACACAATTAAACATTTAATCTTCAACCACACAAATAATTAAACTAGTCAATCCAATCAACCACAATGCTCAAACCAACAACCAATTTGATTGCCAAATATAAGTTCACCGCAACACTATTAGATTGATGAAATCATTCAAGATTTAGTACTCTTGGAATATAAAACAAATATTAATACCATCTAATCACAATCAATATAATATATGTAACTTTCAACTTTTGATGTTTTCAACCCTGTGGTGAATGTGAGTTTTGAACAAAGCCATGTATATATGAAATTCTTCTTCAATATGATGTTCAATATAAAATTCAATTACTCTTTCCAAACTTCAGATTCAAATAAACTCTTAACTTAATTTATCTTTGGGATATTTAGCCAAGTTAATTACAGCACAACTATTATACTTCACAATAAATCACAATATGAAATATAACTTGAAGCTCAAGGAAGTATATCACCGATTAATTTTTTCAATGATTGAAAGATTTGGAATTTGTGGCACAATTCTGGTGGAAGAAGATCAGCAACAACCCAGTTGAATTCGTGCACAATATGTGAGCTTGAGAGCAAGAGAGATCCTTGAGAATTTGAGAGCAATTTAAGAGAGACTTTGAATTTTTTTTAGAATTTGAATTCTTGGTGCCTTGATTCAATGATCTTTGAGGCTTATTTATAGACTTTAAAAAGTGTATAACTTGATCCCCAAGTGTCTTGGAGTATTCCCCAAGTTTTTATAAATTTTGAGCCCCAAGCAACCTCTTTTAAAAATTTGACCGTTATAAAAAAAATCAAAACAGCCGCGTGGCAGTAGACTATCCATTTGTGGCAGTTGTCTATCCAATTAAATTATAGACACAGCAGGGTGGCAGTCGCCTGTCTGAACACGGATAGGCATCTATTAGTGCAACATCAAGCTGTCAACTTCAAGTACCCTTCAGTATTTTGGTCATACCCTTTCTTGTATAACTCCAACGTAGATGATCTTGATGTCAAATGAAATCTAAGAGAAAATCCTAAAACTTTCATGTTAAACACATTTTAAAATAAATATTGTTTGATAGATAGAAATGTACATCAATGCAGATGTAGAAAAATTGACAGCATTTGAGAAACCTCTTTTTGGTGTTTTTCATTCCAAAACTGATTCTAACCTTTTTGAAACAATTTTTGACCTTATAAAAATATTTTCCAAGTATGTTTAAAGGTATCTAGGTCTAATAAATTTACCTAAGAGTTTCATGCATCCATATTGAAATTCGTTGAAGTTCTTACATGAAATTTGCTAGACTTTTTCAATTCTTGAATTCCTTGAGGCCTTTATACTTGTTTCATTTTTCTTTGAGCTTTCCATGTTGATCACTTGGGCTTTCTTTCTTTGAAGCTATTTCTTTAATATCAATGCTATCATGATCTTCAGGTTTTAAACTTTAAATCCATTCTTCAATCTTGATATAATCATCCTTATCTGAGGTACAAGCTCTCATGAACTCTTTAACCTTGCATTCTTCATTTAGTCCTGAAAGTACATCACTTAAACAAAACATGTTAAGTTCTACTTATTTGTTAGCATCAAAATAGGATATTAAGCCTTGTAAGGCAACAATCTCCCCCTTTTTTATGATGACAAACAAGAAGCAAAAATTTGGAGTGAGCCTTAAAAAAAAAAACTCCCCTTTTCAATAAGCATCATCTTAACAATATTTGCAAAATCAATATCAATTTCAAAACATCTTTTACAATCATGCTCATCATTATCAAATACTTCTCCTTTTCATATATATTATACTCATGATCAATTTTTGCAATTCGCAATACTATGCTCAATTTTTTATATATATATTATGTTCATGCTCAGTTTTTGCAATTTGCAATACTATGCTCAATTTTTGCTTTAAACACTTCTCCCCCTTTTAACATCCATCAAAAAGGAAAAAAAAAATGATTTAAGTTCAAGTAAAATCACATTTTGAGCATATCATTAAACATGCATATCAAACATATGTACACACTCAATTTATTTTTCAATATAGCATGTGTAGTGTGTTTTAATAGTCATATCTTTACTAACAACTTTTTCTTCCTTTGACATTATTGTTGATTTTATTCTTCCATTTTAAAATTGAATTCATGATATCTATTTAAAATTCATGATACCAATTAAGAATTGATACCAATTGAAAATTTTATTCATGATACCAATTGAAAATTGTATGAATTGATTAATAGGGAAACAATCATAATATAAACAATATGACATAACACTCCCCCTGAATTCAATATATTCAGTTTTGTTACAAATTTTGCTTTCATCATCCTATATTTCAAAACATTGATTCACATTATGTATCAAATATCACTATTATGCTCATATCATCAATGTTATACCATGCTCATAGATATAATTATTCTTGTCATGCTTAAAAAACCACTTGATCTTTTAGATTGTGATACCAAATGAGCTTTTTTTTTTAAAAAAAAAAAAATTGTGATACCAATTAAAAATTTTTAAAATGTGATACCAAAAAATATTCATGGATACCAAATACTTTATAGATACCAAAGTCATTATCATATTATACACAGCTCATGGATACCAATATAACTATTATATCTCTCATAGCTCATGGATATCAATATTAAAAAGCAATAAGTCTATCCATGTAATTCATCAATAACATGCATGGTCTTATATCAAAATTCATGTTTTTGCTCAATAATCTCATGCTCAAATTTTCAACATAGTGAACCATAAATTTTCAATATAAGTCAAGTATATCATGTAGCATAGGCATGTAAGCATGTAGCATATAGCATATCATATAGGCATGTAAGCATGGAGCATATAGCATTTCATTCTCAAATATATTTAAAAAATTTATACAGTCACCTGTCAACAGGGGGCGATCTTCTATCACTAAACAACCAGGTTTTTCAAAAATGAACAGAAGGGTGACAGTCATTTGTCGATATGGTGAGCGTCGTTTATCCATGAACAAATCAGTTTTTCAATATACATAGAAGGTTGACAGTCGTCTGGCAGAACACTCACAGACGGCTCACTGGTCACTGGCAGTTGTCTGTCCATTATTTGACAGTCGCCTGTCAGTCTTCTGACTTGTGTTAAAAACACTTCAAAAACATGCCAGTCGTCTGTCACTAGACAGACAGTCGTCTACAGCAAGATTTTCCTCATTTCAACATGTTTTTGAATTCTCTCTTCTTTGCTCATTTAGACTTAAAATCTCAATTTGTTCTTCTTTGAAAAATAAGTTCCAAGATTTAAAACTAAGGTCTTTAAGTCTCTTTGCCTAGTGAGCTTAAAAAAAATCATACTTGAATCAACTTGAAATACTTATGTAATAAGCTCAATTTGATATTTTCTTAATATTTTCTTAAGTTAAGCTTTGTAAAAAAAAAATCATCCTATGATTTTGCCAACAATGCCATTTTTGAATTTGTTATAATAAGCTCTTAAACTTATTTGTTGATCATGAATTAAGTTACTTTCTCAATTTTTAAAGGGGGATGACTTAATCCATGGAGTTTTTCATTTATGAGCTAGTCTTTCATCTTGGTACCCATACTTTCTTGTGTCCGGTTGATTTGATAAAGGATGTTTCTTTAACTCTCCATAGTTGTTTAGTTTTTACATCCTTTCTCTTGAATGGACATTCAAACTTGATATGCCCCTTTTTTTTACATTGATAGCATATAGTGTTAGTGTAAGCATTAAAGGATGTGCTTGCATTATCTTTGGAGGTTTTTGAGAAATATCCCATGTAAAGATTCTTTTTCTTTTTATTTTCAATTCCATTAAATCCAATGCCTTCTTTGTTTAGAGACATTCTTTGGGAGCCTACCATTTTGTCAAAATTTGTTTTTCCTTTTGTAAAGTTACAAATGATTTTTTCTGTCTTCAACTTGATTCTTGAGATCATTTATCTCTTTATCTTTCTTGTCATCAACCTTCTTTTGTGATTTCTCTAATTCTAGAGATAATTTTCTAATTTTATCTATATATATATCTTTCTTATATACCATAGAGGATAGAGGTCGAAGGTCTTCTATCATTTTTTCATTCTTGCTTTCTAGTTCTTTACTTTTTAAATCTTTTTCTTTTTCAGCAAGATTTTTACATTATAGTTCCTTTGTTATAGCTTCATTATTGTTTTTCAATGAGGTATTTTGTTTAGTTACTTTAATTAACATCTTATGCACCTTGAATAAGTCATTTTGAAGTTCTTCATAAGATGGCATGCTTTCATCATTGGATTCATCACTACAAGAATTATTTGAAGATTTAGATGAGGAGCTTTCCTCATCATCCCAAGCCATAAAGCACGTATAAGCAACCTCTTGGTCACTTGAATCATTTTCCAAACTACTTGTACTCATCACGTCCCAAATAGTGGCTTTCATGGTCTTTTTAGTTTTCTTTTTAGACTCTTTCTTTAGTAGTAGTGGACATTCTGGTTTTATATGTCCAATTTTATTGCAATTGTAGCACGTAGGAGTTTTATTTTTAGATTTATTTTTTCTGATTTCATCTCCTTCTTCATCTTATTTGGAGTCTTGGTTTCTTCTTTAAAATTTGTTTCTCCCTCTTAGTATCCTTGCTAGCTTTTTAGATATGAAGGCTTCTTCATCTTCATCCATTTCACTACTTGAGTTTTCTTTTAAGGCTCTAAACGCTATTGATTCTTGGGTTTTGGGTTTTCCACTCTTTTCATTCATTTCCATTTCATATTTGAGTAAACAACTTATAAGCTCATCTAAGGAAGTGTTTTTCAAATTTCTTCCTTCGGTTATGGCAGTGGCTTTTGGTTCCCATTTAGGTGGCAGTCCTCTAAGAATTTTCCTTATCATCTCATGAGTAATGTAGGTTTTTCCTAGTGCATTTAGAGAATTTATTATGTGAGTGAACCTAGTAAACATATTAGTTATGGATTCATCCGAGTTCATCTTAAAAGCTTTATATTCACTTGTAAGCATATCGATCCTATTATCCCTAACATCTATGGTGCCTTCGTAAGTGACTTCAAGCTTGTCCCATATTTCCTTAGCTGATTTATAAGCCATTACTCTATTAAATTCATTGGCATCTAAAGCACAATATAGAGCATTCATATCACTAGAATTTACTTGCAGCATCTTATAGTCTAAGTCTTTCATATCAATTTTCTCCTTAGGGAGTTGTTTTCCGTCAACTATCTAAGTGGAAATTTGGTCACCTTCCATGACAACCTCCCAAGCTTTCTAATTCATAGTTTGAAGATATATTTGCATTCTCTTTTTCCAGAAGGTATAGTTCAAACCACAAAAGATTGGTGGCCTAGTTGAAGATTGTCTCTCTTCAAAAGGAGCTACACCTAAGTTAGCCATTTAGATCTTTTTATAGCTACTATTTAATATTTGCTATAACCCCGCTCTAATACCAATTGAAATTAGGAATAGCTTCCCAAGAGGGAGGTGAATTGACTTTTGAAAACTTTCTCTTCAGTTCTTTTAAAGTTCTTAACTTCTTTTAATATTTAACCAATTCTTTGACTTGTTTATTTATTTTGTCAATCGAACAAGAACTTGATTTCTTTTGAACAATCAATCAACAATACAATTAAACACAATTAAACATTCAATCTTCAATCACACAAATAATTAAACTAGTCAAGCCAATAAACCACAATGCTCAAACCAACAACCAATTTGATTGCCAAATATAAGTTCACTGCAACACTATTTGATTGATAAAACAAATCTTTATATCATCCAGTCACAATCAATATAATATATGTAACTTTCAGTTTTTGATGTTTTCAGCCCTGTGGTGAATGTGAATTTTGAATAAAGCCCTGTATATATGAAATTTCTTCTTCAATATGATGTTCAATATAAAATCCAATTATTCTTTCCAAACTTCATAATTCAAATAAACTCTTAAGTTAATTTATCTTTGGGATGTTTAGCCAAGTAACGTACTCCCGTATAGTTTCCGCAAAGAATGGTTCAACCAACGTACTCCCTTTTAATTTCTGCAACCCAAATCAAAATCAAACTTTAAGGTTTACTTGATTTCCAAATATACGTAGTTTATATGATTTTAAATTTAAACCATCCACACAATTTAAATATGTCCTGAAAATAAAGAATAGGGAAAGAGAGAGTGAGACGGAGATTTTTACGAGGTTCGACTTATACCCAGCCTACGTCCTCACCTTTCGCAAACCACCAAAGGATTACTAAACCTGTTCCTTTAACGGGCGGAACAATACCTTTAAAACACTCCTTGGGTAAGGCTATATAAAACCTTCTCCAAATGATATCCCCTTATCCGAACACTCCTTAACTAGGCTAGAGCCTGCCTCTCCAAACGATGTACCCTCGCTTGGTCACTCCTTAACTCTGTTAGAGCCCGCCTCTCTAAGCAATATCCCCTTGCTTAGCCAATGATCTAAACAGTACTTGGATTCTTCCATCTACAAGATAAAATCAAATAGATGTGTACAACAAACTTGCTCCTCAAAGAGCTGGTTAGTACAGCAATTACAGCACAACTAATATACTTCAAAGTAAATCACAATAATAAATATAACTTGAAGCTCAAGAAAGTATATCACCAATTAATTCTTTCAATGATTGAAAGATTTAGAATTTGTAACACAATTCTGGTGGAAGAAGATCAGCAACAACTCAGTTGAATTCGTGCACAATATGTGAGCTTGAGAGCAAGAGAGAGCCTAAAGAATTTGAGAGCAATTTGAGAGATACTTTGAATTTTTTTCAAAATTTGAATTCTTGGTTCCTTGATTCAATGATCTTTGAGGCTTATTTATAGACTTTAAAAATTGTATAACTTAATCCCCAAGTGTCTTGGAGTATTCCCCAAGTTTTTACAAATTTTGAGCCCCAAGCAACCTCTTTTAAAAATTTGACCATTATAAAAACAAATCAAAATAGCCGTGTGGCAGTAGACTGTCCATTTGTGGAAATTGTCTGTCCAATTAAATTATAGACACAACAGGGTGACAGTCGCCTGTCTGAACACGGACAGGCGTTTGTCAGTGCAACACCAAGTTGTCAGCTTCGAGCACCCTTCAGTATTTTTGTCATAACATTTTCTATATAACTCCAAATTTGATGATCTTGGTGTAAAATGAAATCTAAGAGAAAATCATAAAACCTTTATGTTGAACACATTTTAAAATAAAGATTGTTTGATAGAAAAAAATGTACATCAATGCAGATGTAGAAAAATTGACAGCATTTGAGGAATCCTCTTTTTGGTTCTTCTCATTTCAAAACTGATTCTAACCTTTTTGAAACAATTTTTGACCTTATAAAAATATATTCCAAGTATTTTCAAAGGTATCTAGGTCCAATAAATTTACCTAAGAGTTTCAAGCATCTATATTGAAATTCTTTGAAGTACTTACATGAAATTTCCTAGACTTTTACAATTCTTGAATTCCTTGAGGCCTTTATACTTGTTTCATCTTTCTTTGAGCCTTCCATGTTGATCACTTAGGCTTTCATTCTTTGAAACTATTTCTTTAATATCAATGCTCTCATGATCTTCGGGCTTTAAACTTTAAATCCATGCTTCAAGCTTGATATAATCATCCTTATCCGAGGTACAAGCTCCCATGAATTCTTTAACCCTGCATTCTTCATTTAGTCCTGAAAATACATCACTTAAATAAAGCATGTTAAGTTCTACTTGTTTGTTAGCATCAAAATAGGATATTAAGCCTTGTAAGGCCAACAGTTTGTATATGTCAGTTGTAATAAAACTCTGGTATTGTGTTGGATGGATGATTTGATATGTATATGATTTTACATTTCCCGCTGCTTAGGTATCAGTTTTGTATTTCAAGTATGCCTCTGGTACCCATGGGTCTAGGTTGAATATGTTTTATTAGGTTTATTATGTTTTTTTTTTTTTTAAAAAAAATTATGGTAAAAATAGGCAAGTCGTTACAGTTTGGTATCAGAGCCT